>NC_072733.1:106799351-107399351 GCF_026930045.1 Uloborus diversus
TAAATGAAGTCTTAATATAAGGGTTGCCCAGATGAAAAGCAGACAAGCTGAATATAAACAATACTTTTAATGTAAATCAAAAGAAATCGTCATCGGCGTTGAAACACAGGTCCCAGCTTTGCTGTAGAAAGATCGGGGCTGATTCGTGAGGAAGTCCTGCACGGGTTCCTTCACTTCATCGTCCGAATGGAAACGTTTCGCTTGTAATGCTCTCTTAAGTGGCCCAAAGTTGTGGAAGTCACAGGCTGATAAGTTCGGTCTATACGGGGGTGCTTCAAAACTTCCCAACGGAAAATTTAAGGTCGTCTGGGTTTCCTGGGATGATCTTTGAGGATGATAGTGTGAACCGTTCCTTTACTCAGGTTGAGTTCGTCACTGATTTCACGGGTCTCTTAATCTTCCGATTAGCTCGTATCATTTCATTAACGAAAGCAATGGAATCATTGGTGATCGCGATGTTTGCTTGACCCGGTCTCCGCGGATATGATGTCGTTTGCTACCCTTAACCGTTGTTCAATTCATCATCGAAATAGCTTGATTATTTGGGAGATCAAATTTTCTATTCGATACGAAATAACGACAGTTCAACATTTTAACTGGTTAGAACTGTAAATAGTAACTGGAACATATGTACATTGAAAAATGTGTAAAAAGGATGGCACATTTCAAAAGGTTGAGCAAAAACGGCTCATTTCAAAACTGAACATCGACGACTGACGAACATTCGAAAAAGCCCCGAGCAATACAGCAACGCCCTTTTTGTAGGTGTCTGTGTTGCCAACAATCAATGCCGAAACTATCGAGTGCTCGTGACATCCTCCCACCTTTTGATTTTAACTAGGAGATAAAATCAAAACAATGGAATAACATTAGTAAAACATATTTAAAGTAACAATATATTAACTATCAAAAAAGTAAAGTTTTACACAAACGATTGAAAACATGAAAAGAAAAAAACAACCTTACCAAATCTTCAACAAATTACAGCTTAAATAAGTAGCACAAAAGTTCCTTAAAATGTTAAACTCTGAAAAAGATTAAAAACACGGTTAATACATGAAACAAATTATTAATATCGAACAGGTTGTTTTAAAACACGTTCAAATCTAGACGTTCTAGGTAATCTCGACTTATGAATGTCCGTTTGATTAGTCTTCAATTCAGAAATTGTGAGTTCATGACTTATTTCTAATGGAAACACGCGTTTTACGGGTCTCGTAAGCTCACCCGTAGAAGTTTTCAGTCTCACAACGCGTACTTCGTTATCCTTTCCTGGAAAAGTATCAATGATCCGAGCCACTGGCCAGTCGATTCTCTTCTTTTGATCGCTTCCTATTAGAACTAAGTCATTCTTTCGCACAGATTTTGGCAGACGCTTAGGTGATCATTGTATCAGTAGAGAAAGATATTCGTCACGAAATCTTTTACGAAACTGTTGCCTCAAATGTTGTAGAAACTGATGTCTTTTATTCAAATTAACGGCATCAAGATGATCCACGTCTGGAACTCCGACTTGCGATATGTCTTGCAAAAACATCGATGGTGTGAGAGGGACAAGATCATTCGGATCTTCGGACACACAAGTTAACGGTCTTCCGTTGATCACAGACTCGACATCACATAAAATTGTGAACAATTCCTCGTAGGATACACAAATCTTTCCTAAAATATTTCTTAACAATTTTTTTGACCATTTGTACTAATCTCTCCCACCATCCACCCCACCAACATGCAGTTGGGGCATTAAATTTCCACTGAATTCTCGAAACTGAAGAATCGCATTCAATCTGTCTCCAATCTACGGATTTCAAGAGATTATCCGCACCAACAAAGTTAGTTCCTTTATCTGTATATATAACTTTCGGTCGTCCCCTTCTAGCAATGAATCTTCGGAGACCGAGCAAGAATACGTCTGTTGACATACTATCGATAAGCTCAAGATGGACCGCACGATAAACAGCGCAGATAAATAGCAAAATCCACACTTTTTTTCCTTTCTTTAAGTAAAGGGGGCCTGCTACATCGATACCAGTTACTTCAAAGACTAAGTTTTCTCTTATTCGATCCTTGGGAAGGGGAGATGGTACAGTTTCTGGATGTTGTACTTTGTACCGTTTACATCGAATACACTTGTTCAACACCCAATGCACTGTTTTCTTACCTCGCAAAAACCAAAATTTCTGTCAAATATTACAAAGCACAAATTGTACACCAGCATGAGAAAACCGTTGGTGATAATCAATGATTAAATATTCCACTAACTTGTGGTCAGAGGGCAACAAGATAGGGCATCGAAAATATTCATCATCCTCTCTTCTAATTAGCTTGGTTTTTAGCCTTATCAAGCTGTCTTGGTCAATAAAAGTGCAGAGGTTTTTAAGTTTAACATTCTTAACAAATGTTTCCTCTTGGACGATTTTCCACAATTTCTTTTCCACCACATTGATTTCATTAACAGTCAGTTCCCCTGTCAATTTAGTTCTTGGTGTTTGGCAATTGATAACAAACCTAATTATCCAGGATATCATTCTAACGATCAGAAAATACTTGTAAAAATATCTTAAATACCATCGTTCTTGAGAAGCGCTGGTAACAGCCTGAATAACGTGTTTCCTTCTCTCACGCGATATTTCTTCCTCATTTAGCTCTAATTTCGTGTCCGGCCAGTCCTCGATGTTCTTTTTCAGCCAATTTGGACCCAAACACCAGTCGGATTTGATAAGCGTTTTAATTAAGCACCCTCTTGAGGGCAAATCAGCCGCGTTCAAAGCGCTAGGAACTGGTCCCCATACACCCTCAGGAACTAGTTTTCGAATTTCTTAAACTCTATTTTCAACAAAAACTCCCCATGGCTCATTTTTCTTAATCCACGTCAAAGCTGTAGACGAATCAGTCTAAAAGTAGCTTTGAAGATTTGGAATGTTGAGTGCTTGTAGGGTAGAAAATGCCAAACGAGTCCCAATACAACATCCCAGCAACTCCATTCGTGGAATGGTAGTTTTACGCAACGGAGCGACACGACTTTTTGCCTGTACTAATTGCACGTGAACGTTACCATACTGACCTGACCTAAGAAATATTACTGCACTATATGCACTTTTACTTCCATCACAAAATGTATGTAAAGAAAGTTCAGCCCATTCAAATGTATTAATGTATCTTGGAGCTCAAACTTCCGAAAGCAAATTTAAATCTTTGGCCCATGCTTTAAATTCGATATTAAATTCTTCTGGTAGTGGTGTATCCCACCCGTTTTAAACCCCAGCTTTTTTGAAGTATAAGCTTTGGAATCAACGTAGTTGGGCACAAAATACCTATTACATCGAAAAATCTTGTGAACTATCGACAATATATTTCTACGAGTAGGAATCCAAATCCAAGTTTTTTATCTGACAAAATAAAACATCTTCATGTTTGTCCCAGAGCAAATTTGAGTAGTAAACTCCCACTCTCTTAGGTCAAAACAGCCCGCATTCATCAAATAAGTTGATTCATGAATAATCTGATTCAGTTTTTCTTGTCTGGAACGGATGTAACACAATTGTCCACATAGAACGCATTTCTTAAAATGCTGTAAGTCTCCGGAAATTGAGAGGAATAAGTCGCAATGAGGTGGTTTAAAACTGACGAGAGAAGAAACGGACTGCAATTTAGTCCGAAAACTAGACGATTATGACAAAATGTTCGGAATTCAGGTTCCTCAATATTTTCCCACTATAAGAAACGTAGGAAATCACGATCTTCTTTGGCAACATATATCTGTAAAAACGCTTTCTAGATATCCGAAGTTACGTCTACCTTATCTTTACGAAATTTAATCAAAAGAGGAGGGATTTGTTCCAAGAGATTTGGACCTTTTAGCAGAAAGTCATTCATAGACCGCATTTGTTTAGTTTTACAACTGGCATCGAACATAGGACGAACTTTCGTAGTCGAATGTTCTTTGTAGACGCCTCTGTGGGGTAAATAATGAGCTGGTTTATCTATTTCCCTCAAAGGTACTGCCTCAATGATTATTTCTTCTAACCATTCCTTGAATACTGTGTCGTACTCAAAATACTTGTTTTCTCGAAGCAATTTGTTTGTGGTAGACCTGCATCTTTGTTTTGCTGTTTCTAGATTACTGTCTAAATCTTCGAACCCTTCAAGTCGAGGAAGCCTGATTTCATAGCGCCTTTCATCATTAATTCGAACAGTTTTCTCGAAAGCATCTAAAGCATCTTTCTCTAGATTTTTACTCTGTAGGGTCACGAATTCCCAAAGCATCCAATCTCCATAAGTTTTCTATGTTAGGAGAGTGGACAAACAGATGAAATATAAAAAGCGCCAAAAGTTTTATTTCCTAATTCAAAATCAGTCTTATCTTCTTTTAACTTTCCCATTAAAAGCCAACCTAACTTGGTTTCAGTTGCTACCAAAGCGGAATTCAAGCGTTCAATTTTCCCCGTAACAATTTTCCAATAATTGTCAGCACCTGTGAGCAAAGAAATGCCTTTACCCCGTATAGCATTATTACAAACGTCGGCTAACAATGTCCCCTTAGATTTCAGCTCCTCATATACCTCTGCGGGGGGTAACTCTAAAGTAGCATGAGTAATTTCGTCAATCTCAAAAGCTTCAATTTTAAATTCCGTACAATCCAATTTATTTTTTATTTTGACTTCTACTCGACTACAAACGCGACGACGAGGAATTTTTGATTCAAACATATGAATTAACAACTCTTCTTTTCCTAATGTACGTAACTTCAAGGATCTAGAAATATCTTTCCGGATAAAAGTTTTTTCACTACCCGTGTCAAGAAGGCAATGTAAAACCTTATTGGAATCCTTACCCTTTAATTCCAAGGGTGCAGTTTGAAGTAAAATTCTATTATGACCCTCGATTCCATGATTTGAAACAAAGTTATAATATATAAATAATTATATTATAATAATTTGAAACAAAGTACGGTACGTTTCAAAATTGCCCTTTTTTCATCAACAGTTAAAGAGCAACAACTTTCACTATCATGATCTGAATTCGAACAAAACATACAACATTTATCGAGAGGCGTCAAGAATTCAACTGCTGAAGGGGTGTTTGTAATATTTCTTTTATGAAATGGTTTTTTAGAAAAATTCTTCCGATTTATTAAAGGCAAATTTATTCTTTTCTAAGTTTGGAATATTTTGACCTTGGGGAAATTGGGTTTCTCCTTTTTGTATTGCGTAAACTCGTTCTTTAGTCTTAATTTCTGCTCTAATAAATTCCATTAAGTCTTGAACACTCAAATTTGTCTTCTGAGATTGTTCTCGCGTAAATCTGAGGGTTAAATCAGACGGAAGAACCTTTAGGATTAAAGGGCAAAGTAGTGCACTATACATGTCAGCAGCAACATTAAGCGATTCCAGACTTCTAATTTCAACAATGCATTTATCATAAAGAGCACGTAATGCATATAAATCACAAGAATTTTTTACATCTTGAATATTTAACAAATTATTCAAGTGAGCTTGGACTAAATCTGAATGTCTTCCGAAACGGGATTGAAGAATTTCAATTGCAATCTTATAGTTTTCCGCTGTCAACGCAAACCCGCTAACTGCATTTGCAGCCGAACCACCAAGTAGCGATTTCAGATACGAAAATCGGTCAACATCTGTTAACGAAGGGTTTTTGTGAACTGCATTTTCAAACTGACTCCAAAAGTTTAAATATTACGGCGAAAGAGATAAATATTTATCTATGTGAAGTTTAGGTAAGTGCACAGTGTTGATCAAATTTAAACTTTCTAACCCCGAAACATTTTGACTACCAGATGTACTGTTATTGAATTTTAAAATCTTTCGATCAATTTTTAATTTTAATGTACGCATTTTATCACTGTATTCTGCACATTCGAAAATTTCACTTTCAATATTTTTTTCATCTGTTAAAAGCAAAATCTGTTCGTTTAAATCTTTCAAAAGAACAGTTTTTTCGTCTAACTGAATTTTCAAATCCTCGAAGTCCTCAATGGATGTACTTGTATTACTGAGTTTTTCTTCTATTTTATTACAAATGCGTGTAGCTAGTGTTCGATACGGTGTTCGTATCGCTTTCAATGCTTTTAAATCCATAATAGATGGCAAAAAACAGTTCAAACATCAAATAACGTAAAAGTGGGTATTTTTACTACCCCTTTCTTTGAAGGTTCAATCATCCAGAATTGTTTAGGTATCCAAATCGCAGAATCATCGAAATTTGTTCAAGAGCTCAAATTGTCCAATAATCCAATTTTTGATAGTAAGAATAGTGGAAGTGTCCAAATTTTCGTTAATCCAAATAGTTCCGAGTTTTCGACTTTCAACAATCTAAAGGAGCCTGGTTGAGGCACCAAAAAATAATGTTCAATTCATCATCGAAATAGCTTGATTATTTGGGAGAGCAAATTTTCTATTCGATACGAAATAACGACAGTTCAACATTTTAACTGGTTAGAACTTTAATTAGTAATTGGAACATATGTACATTGAAAAATGTGTAAAAAGGATGGCACATTTCAAGAGGTAGAGCAAAAACGGCTCATTTCAAAACTCAACATCGACGACTGACGAACATTCGAAAAAGCCCCGAGCCAATACAGCAACGCCCTTTTTGTAGGTGTCTGTGTTGCCAACAATCAATGCCGAAACTATCGAGTGCTCCTGACAACCGTACTATCGCGCTTTCAGATTTGGAAGCATCCATGGATAGCACTACTTTCGTTTTGTACAATTTCCTCTACTGCAAACAGGTTTAACCGATGAACGGCATTTGAGATGCATACCTCATTAAAACCACCCTTTATATACTTGTGCAGTGACGCTCTAATTGAATCATTCATTCTGATGTTATTGCACTTGTCCACTTTTCATTTGGGCAACCCTTTTATATTGTAAAAATATCTCTTAAAAGATTACCAGATAAAAAATGAATTAGTTACAAAAACATAAAAAATGAAAAAAAAAAGATAAAAGTTAATACTTTGAAGAAAACACTTTTTCTTTTTTTTGGACTATCGGTCTGTTTGTCTGTCCCTCCTGAGAAGTTTTCGGAGGATGGTTGTTTTCGAGCTAAACCTTTTCATTTTCTTTTTCTTGATAATTGTAATGGCAATTTACTTGATTTCTCAAAAAAAAAAAAAAAAAAAAAAAATTACTTATAAATCAATCAAACAATATAGTATCAAGTATGATAATAAGTCTATTAATGATGTTTAACATATTGCAGTTTAAAACCATGGATACAAATCTGCACTCCGAATTGATCAAACAAAAAAAATCTTGTTTGCAGCATAAAAGCTGATCCACCTGTTTCCTCAAATACACATGACTGAATTATGGGAAAGAGTTAAAATCAAAATAATGTGTACAAGATATGACCTATAATTTGAAAATTATTACCACAAAAAACTTAGATAAATACTTCAAATGATTCCAAAAGTATTGCACATGCAACGATGAGGAATATATGACTATAACCGCTAACTCATCAAGATTTGGAATTGTATGAATTAGATAGTTAAATAGAGTGCAGGATTTTTAAGATGGCAACAGACAAGAAAAGCGTTTTTGTGTGTTACATTATGCGCAATGTTCATCTTGCAGTGCTTTAAGGGTTCATTAATGACTTTATGTAAATCCCTCTACCAGCAGCGTAGAAGAACTCAAGAATAGCATCCACGCGGTAGTAATGACTTTACCAGGAGACGCTGGATGGTACCAGGACGTAACACACACAAACGTACAAAAAGAGTTGCTTTGTTTTGTTGTCGCTAAAAAAAATGCAGTCGAATTACCACCACAATTCCAAATCTTAATAAGTTTGTGGTTATTTTCATACATTTCTCACCGTTGTATGTGCAGTACTTTTGGATGTATGGCGTTTCGAAAAAGAATTAACCATTTGCAGTAACCATAAACGTAATACAACTGACATTATAAATATATGTTTTTATTTACTTTAAAAATTTATTTTGTAGGAAAATAAAGGCCCCAGAACTTTTAAAACATGAACTATGACATTATATCAAATAATAGCATTAAAACATTTTAAAGCTAAAATATACTTTTTAAATAAGTTATTAAACATTCAATTTCCGTTTCACGCTGGGTAGGCTACATGGTTCAACTAGTATCCAGAAAACTTGGATTCGATTCCTGCCGAAAGCAGCGTTATCTTGAATCAATTTGTATTGACAAAAACTTTAAAAGTGATTAAACCGTTCACCATGAAATAACCTCAATGCTTCAATTACTTAACAGTGTTTCTAAAAATTCCATCAAATTGGTTAAACTGAACACCAATATGATGGTTTCAGCTAAGATTTTGTTTGATTTTACCAATATTTTGGACGACGGTTACGATTTTTCTGCATTTTTGCATTTTCTTTGCAATATTCACAATTTTTATTAGGTATGAATTCAATCAAAATATTTCTCACTTAGAGCATAAACTATAATTACACCAAAAATCTAAAGTTTTTTGATTTAAATTATTTCTAAATTTTCGCGAGTATTTAAAGTGTTATGCTGAAAGATTTATAAAATATCGACACGTTAGAAAAGAAAACAAAGATTAGTTCAGCCATCGATACTTTTAATTTACTTTCGAGAAGAAAATGAGTTACGTATTTTCAATATCAGCTCCCAGCCGAACAGAGCCTTGAAATTGCAATCGATACTGTCTGAATTTATTGGGCAAAGGTAGTTAATGTTCACAGAAAACAATATTAAAATCCGTTAATATTATAAAGTAAATGACGGATGCGCTTAGAGGGAAAAGAAAATGCAACTCGTTTTATCTAACCATAACATCGGTTTTATTTCATAAATCGAAATTAATCAACTATTGTATACATTCTATGCTTGATTAAGCTACACCTAGCACAAACGTAAAGTTCAGTATTTTAAATTAAGTAAACTACTGAAATGAATTTAAAATTTGCATCAGCATTTACGGCTTTGTCCTAATTTTAAAATTCTGCATATAGCTGCGTGTTTATTTTTCTTAACTAGTTTAAAATGTTAAACTATCAGTTTATGCTAATCAAAAATCCCCTGGTAGTCACGTCGAAAAGATAAGGACAATATTTTTTCCAAAGTATTAAATTTCATTAATTTTTATTGAAAAACTATTATATACCTTCTTTTAGGAATAAGTAAAATGAAAAAAAAAGTAAAAAAGAGAAATTATCATGAAGGTTGTTTTGAAAATTCTCGCTTTATTTACTGTGTTTTCTTCATATTACTCATACTTTAGCACAGCGTTAAGTGATTTCTTTGATAAGCGAAACCCTTTTTAATACAGTAACCCCTCGTTATATCGCTCGTTCGAACACATCTCGCTTTCGTTTGTTTCCGTAAAAGTCTATTTAAAAACCTTGTTTTCGATCTTCATCACACATACAATGTTGTATTTCTAAGAAAATGCTTTTTTTAATCAATGAACAAAACTGGTATTTTTCTATGCATTTACACTTTAATTGCAAAATAACAATTAGTAAGCTAATGTTGTTTCGGTTTTTTGTAGAGAGAGTCGCCCTTATATGACAACTAAATACTCTTTTAGAAGGTACACACGAGTTTATACGTTAGCTGAATCGTTGTTTTTTCTGAATTCAGTTATATCGCGCAGAGCCGTGTCCAAGGGGAAGGTTTTTGGGGTAAAACCCCTCCCATTGGGGAAAAAATAATAAAAAAACAAATGAAGAAAATTGCACATTTGACTTAAAATTAACTTTAATGTAGAAATTTGTCTTCATTAAAAAAAAAAAGTTATCATTGAAGTTCCCGGATAGTTTACGACTGTCCTCTACTCGTCATCGACTAAAATCATATTTTAGAAAAACATTGACGGAGAAACCGTTGACATTCACTGTGTTTAATATTGCTTCTCATAAGCCTTAACAAAAAGAGATAAGCGTTGCCGCTATAAAGTTGCATAGTAATTTTGCTTGGTAATGTAATTTGCATCTGCAACCAAGCTCTTCCTACTTAGTTTGCTAAGCATTCCTTGTTTCATCGATGTATGGAGTCATTGTAAACGGGATTGGATTGCTAGGGATGATCTGCATTTGAGCTCTACAGGGGTCAAAATGGTTAGTGGATTCATTTTAGGGGCTTCAGGGTCAAAAAACTAAGTTTGAATGGGGGCATGGTTCAAGCATCAGGTATCGAGAGGATGATAATTTTTTTGGGTATTACTAGAAATGGAGGTAAAGTGTCGAACAAGAGTAGTAATTTTGACGATTGAGATTTATGAAATTTCAAGGTGTTAAATAAAAGCAATTTAGGCATGCTTAAAGTTTTCTATACCAATGCTCGCAGTATTAGGAACAAGATGGATGAATTAAAAAGCATAGTTATAGAAGTTGAATGTTATTGGAATTACAGAGACATGGACAACCGAATCTGATGCATATTTATTACATATTGATGGGTATAATTTGTTTAGTCACGATAGAGTAGACAAAAGAGGTGGTGGGGTTTTATTTTATGTTAGAGACAATTTCATTTGCAATGAATTGGTCATAAATAATAAACCGACTGATATGGATATGGTTTGGCTGGAGTTAATGAGCAATAAGGGCGAAAAATTACGTTTTCGAAACATTTATAGGCCACTCTATTTAAATCAGGGACAAGATGAACAGATGTATCGTATTATTTGTGACATGTCTAGTAAGGGATCTGTAATCATAATGGGGGATCTCAATTTTCCGGGTATTGATTGGAATAATTTTTATCCTGGTAGTAGCAAAAAAGAGGAATTTTTAAGAGTTATTGGTGACTGTTTCTTAGACCAAGTTGTAACTCAGCGCATTTGAGAGGAGGCAATTTTGGATCTAGTTTTCTGTGACGTAGGAAGTTATGTTCAGGGGATCATATTGGAGATAGTGATCATAACAGCAATTAGGTTCTGGGTTAAATTTGAAGTGTACAATGATGATAATTTTAGATTTGTGCCCAATTCCAGAAACACTGATTTTGTTGCACTTGCAAACAGGTTTTTTTCGTCAGAATTGGAAAGTAGAGATGTAGATCAGCGGTGGACGGAAATTTAAGGAAAAACTAGCTAAAACGGTTGGGGATTGTGTTCTATTTAGGAGAAAAGGTGTTAGTACTAAAATTTGGCCCATGTGGTTCACAAGGGAGACTAAAGAAGCTCTAAATTTTAAGCAAGCCGCATTTCGTCAGTTTAAGAAATCTTGTCAGAGTGCGGATAGGCTCTAGTATTGGTAAGGCATGGCGAAATTTTCAGTATTTGGTGCGGATTCAGAAAAGGGAATTGAAGCAAAGGCTGTAAAAATATTGATGGGAATCCTAAAAGGTTTTTGCTTACGCAAATTCTGGGGAAGCGCGAAACAGTTAAATTGGACCATTGGTTGATGAGCATAGAAATTTAATCCAAAACGATAGGGATATTGCAAATGTTCTAAGTAACTTTTTTTCCAGTGTGTTTAACGATAACTGTATCTCAACAGTTGACGCTAGCAAGACACAAGCTATAATGCAGCTTGAGGATTTTGTGTTTTCAACGAGGAGGTTCTATTTTATATGAAATAAATAAAAGCAACTAAAGCTACAGGACCAGATAATATTTATCTAGAAATTTAAGTGGAATGTGCAGAGGAATTGGTGGACGTTATTTTAAATATTTTTAATGCTTCTTATAACTCAGGGACAGTGCCAAAGGACTGGAAGCTGGCTAACATAACGCTTCTCTTCAAGAAAGGGTCTAAAGGTAATGCTGAGAATTTTAGACCTGTAAGTCTGACTTCAATGGTTTGAAAGATTTTCGAAACTTTGATCAAAATTAAGATTATGAATTTCTTAGAGACTAATAGTCTGTTTACTAGTTTGCAGTATGGTTTCAGAAAAGGTAAATCATGTGCTACTAATTTATTACATTTCTACGACAAGGTTACCTCAGCTTTTGGTAACAAAAAGTGTGTGGATGTTGTTTATATTGATTTTTAAAAAGTTTTTGACAAGGTACCGCATGTTGCTCTTCTCAGCAAACTAGCTGATTTAGAAATATGAGGAAAAACTTTACTTTGGGTTAGAAACTGGCTCACTGGAAGGAAGCAAAGTGTAGTTGTGAGGTGACATCATTCTAAATGGAGTGATGTTTTAAGCGGGGTTCCTCAGGGTTCAGTTTTAGGGCATCTCTTGTTTATTATTTTTATGAATGACATCAATGAAAATATTTCTGGAAGCATGAATTGTTTGGCTGATAATGTAAAAGTTATGGGGATTGTAGAAAACGAAGAACAGGTAAAACAGTTCAGGAGGAATTACATTATATTACTAAGTGGGCGGATAAGTGGGGTATGGAAGTTAACGTAGCAAAATGTCAAGTGCTGCACTTAGATCATGGAAATGAGCGTACAAGTTATCGTTTATAGGATTCAGTCATCAGTCAGGCAGAAAATGTTATTGATCTGGGTATCTTAATAAATCATGACTTCAAGTTTAGTCAACAGTGTAGCATTGCAAGTAACAAAGCCAACAGAATGCTTGGGTTTATAAATATATCTATTTGAAAAAAAATGTAAGAAGGTTCTTCTGCCTTTATATAGTAGGGTGGTTCGAAAAAAACGTTTTTTCGAATTTGGTATCCGATTACCCCTCAAAAGTTGCAGTTTTGTACCCTGAATTCGGGAAAAATAATAAAAAAATTCTAAATTATCATCTATAGTTCGCGCATGTCGCCTAAAGTTACGAAAAAATCAATTTTTCAAAAATTTTCATAATGTTGAAAAAAAATTCTAATTATGTTTTTTTTATCCAACACCAAAAAAACAACAGTATGTAACATACATTTGATTTTAAAAATGGTTTTATTGCTGTTTTAAAATAATTTTGGTTCGCAAAAAAAGTTATAAAATGGTAATAAATCGGTGAATTCGGACATTTTTGACTATATTTAAATCACATCGTTGTACCAAAATTAATAGTTAAAAGGTTTTAACTACACTTAAAAATGAAAGTGTGATCGATGCATGTATGTGTGCAGCTCTTAGCTCGTCTCAAAGACATTGAAACTACCCAGAACTCACCACGGGGAGGTGGCTGCACTTCGAGTTCCACCCACTCCCTACCCAACCATCCATCCAAATTTAGGGGTGTTTTTTACAATATTTACATATTTACATTCACCAATTCTTGGCTAGCATGATAGTGAATTTAAGTTTACTTATCATCTTTAGACATTGTCTTGAATTCACTTTTAAAGTTAAACGATGGCATGACTGATCTTGAGAGCAGTGTTGCTCTTATGAAACCATCTCTATTTTCTTCCCCGCAAACTTTTGTACAAGACTCAGCTACCAGTTTTACTATTCTTTCCACACTTTGAGTATGGCAAGGAAATTTCATCAGGTCAAACTCCGGCAAAACATTGCTACCAATCAGTTGTTCTAAGCTCTCATTTGACACATGGTTCATTGCTGGAGGAGGTGAAAGTTTACACTGAGACCAGTCAAAGTTGAAGCAGCAAAATTGATGGTCGGAGGTTGAAATGTACTCACGGATTTCCCTTTGGGCTCTTGATTTCTAGCTTTTAGCAACCTTCGAAAAGCTAACTGCCGAACATGGATTCTTTCGTCTACTGCCATTGATATTAACATATTTTCCGGATGACAAAAGAAAGCATTCCTCTGCATCACAGGATCAATGATATGCTTTACACTATCGGGTAGCTGACGTGACGACTGAATAGCTTTGAAGATGTGCTTGGGTCCAAACTTCACTGATGGATGCCTTTTGATTTCAAACCAAACTGGGGCGTATACTTTCATAATGTAGTCTACAAGCATCTTAAGTCCTTCAGAGGGTGTCACTTCAGATATGTATAGCCTTAGTGTCCTATTTGCACATGTCAACCACCTAGAATGACTAAGACCACCAGGATCTTTCACAGCAAGATCTGAAGGACACTCTCCTGTCTTCACTGCTTGATATATGTCAAGTAAGTACTTTTGGTCCTTGCTCAAGTCAGTTTTTGTTATGTTTATATCTTCACCAGTGATTGTTTCAAAATTAACAACCGGGCGTTTTTCACAGTTCAATAAAAGTCTGCCAATTGTTCCCGAGAAACTTGTTGGCCCTGAAGTCTCACCATCTACACTTTCAAACAAATGTCTCAGCGGCAGTTCATTGAAATGAAGCAAGCATATGAACCATTGCACTGGGCGGGCAAGTTTAATCTCAAGATTACGTATTGCACCGTTTTTCCAACCTGTATTTGTTGCTGTGCCGTCACATCCAACAGCAACAAGCTCATTATGGTCAAATTCCTTACTTTCTAAAAAACTCAAAATGGTTGATGCAATTTCGCTTCCTGTGCCACTTACTGGTGTCAAATGGCCTATGTACTTTCCACCAGGCTCTTGTACTAAACTTATGTGCTCTTCCTTCTTCAGTCTCCGATACATTTTATTACCAATTTTTTCTTGGAAATAAACATTGTCCTTCCTCCCATCAAAATATACCCCATATATCTTAGTTACTGTTATTTTCGGTTTGTAAGGACTCTCGAACTTTATGTTTTTCACGTCTGATCTTGCTCTTGTCTATTACAAGCGATAAATCTCCTTCATTGATTAAGCCGATGTCTTGTAAAACACTTGAAGCGATAGCGGCAGTGGCTCTATCTGATATCCCGTATCTATCACTCATCAATGCAGTCGCAGGAAGTTTAATTCGCATTTGAGAGGTCGATGGTAAACTGTCACTGTCATCTCCGCAATTCTCGATTAGAATGTCATGTAAAGGTTCAATTGTAATATCTGTTTTACTAGCATTAACATCAGGTTCATCAATTTTAGGTTTCTTACAGATTTGTAATCGTTGATCTCTTTTAATTAACTTATTTGTCTCTACCCTGTCCAAGGAACCAATATACCTTAACCTCATATTTCGTTGGTCATAGATAAATTCTCTCTCAATAATAGGGATTTTCTTTTCCTTATCACACCTACAATCCATAACTATTTTACAATTACAAGAGTTTGGCCTCTTACCACATGAACACGTAAAATGCATAACACATTTGTAGAAAGCAATGTCAAAAAGTTTGTTATTGGCTTCACTGACAAACTCGTTAAGCTTTTTCTTAAAGTTCGGTTTTTGTTTATCACGATTGAATGATTTTTTCAAAGTAAAATACTTGTCATGCAAATCTTTAATTAATTTTACAACACGTTGATGACTTACAGTTGGTATAGAAGCTTTACTGTAAATTTTTTCTATTTGATTACCAACACAATGAGATATCTCGGAAAAGGGTACATTTTTCGCAGAATTTGATGTTTCCTCAATGCATGCTAACAAAACATCTTTATGTGGGGGGTAAAACACTTTCACTAAAAGGTTTTGACTTACCAAGAATTGGACAAAGACTCAAACGCTTAGAAGTTTTGGTAGACGCCATGTTGATTGTTTAGGACTGACTGACTGACTGTGAGGTGAGGAACGGGTGCGGTATGGTTTCATGTCAGCACAAGCTCGGCCAGTGTGCTGCATGTCGCGACAAGTAGGCGCCGTGCCGCGGTGGCTTAGTGCGTGGATCACGGCCTTGGCGAATAATTTAGTTTATTTTTGACTTTTATAGAAACATACATCCATCGATCACACTTTCATTTTTAAGTGTAGTTAAAACCTTTTAACTATTAATTTTGGTACAACGATGTGATTTAAATATAGTCAAAAATGTCCGAATTCACCGATTTATTACCATTTTATAACTTTTTTTGCGAACCAAAATTATTTTAAAACAGCAATAAAACCATTTTTAAAATCAAATATATGTTACATACTGTTGTTTTTTTGGTGTTGGATAAAAAAAACATGGTTAGAATTTTTTTTCAACAGTATGAAAATTTTTGAAAAAAATTGATTTTTTCGTAACTTTAGGCGACATGCGCGAACTATAGATGATAATTTAGAATTTTTTTATTATTTTTCCCGAATTCAGGGTACAAAACTGCAACTTTTGAGGGGTAATCGGATACCAAATTCGAAAAAACGTTTTTTCGAACCACCCTATTACATAGGAGTTTAGTAAGACCTCATTTGGAATATATTCTTCAGTTTTGGTCGCCTTATCTGAAGAAAGATATTTCTGTATTGGAAAGGATTCAAAGAAGGGTAACAAGACTAGTAAGGGGACTTTCAGATTTAGACTATGATACCAGACTTAATAGGCTTAATATGTATAGCCTGGAACAGAGGAGAGTCAGAGGGGACATGATTCAGTTGTTTAAATTCATCAAAATGAACCATGTTAATAGATTAAACTTCTGCATGAAAAGCAGGACGAGACGTTATTGTTTTAAGCTATTTAAATCTCTGGCTAACCTGGAAATCAGGAAAATCTACTACTTTAGTAGGGTCGTGGGCACTTGGAACAGCTTACCGGATGAGGCAGTACTGAGGACTAATAAATTGACTAGGACCAGCCTGGCTGGGCCCAGAGCCTGTTGCTAGTCTTCACATTTGTATTTGTAATTCCTACAGAATATAAAACCTGAAGATATATGTCATAAAAGAATTTCAAAATTATTTAAGTTAATGTTGCAATATACAGCACAGGAAACAGATAATAGGTCTAAATCTAAACAAGCAGTAAAATGTAAAAATACTGAGGTTACAAGCGCAGCCAGAATTTACCTTTTGGAAGATGGGCTTCATAACGGTCCTTACACGTATAGTACAACCTCGTTCATCGGGACTAACTGGGACCAACGGCAATCCGTATAATAAGCAAAATTATTCTTAAATAAGCAGACTTATGTCTTTTATTACAGCAAAAAACAATGCTTTTTAATAAAATTACATCGCAGTTTCTCGTAATACTTGATCATAGTTCAGCTGCAGTGGTGTCAGACTGACGCTCCAATGTACGCCATATTGTTTAATAAATACTTCACTTTATTGTACATTAGCGGTACCCGCACGGCTTTGCCGGTAGTAGAAAAATTAAAAGGTCATTTGGTTCACCTGTACATTTACAAATAATGCATAATGAATTTTTTGCCAATTTGCTATGTTAATTTGCTCGCCCATGTTACGGTTCCACGTTATGATAATTTGGTAATTTAATCTTCCACGTTATGATAATTTTCTCGGTAAATGTTCTTAAAATTGGAATAGAAAAAGAACAAAATCGAATTTTTGAAAAATCACTTCTAGGTACTCACCCCCTATGCTACGAACTAATTCTGTGCCAAATTTCATGAAAATCGGCCGACCGGTCTATAGGCGCTATGCGCGTAACTGACATCCCAACATCCAGCTATATTATTAGTAAAGATTCTATGTAGGAGTTGTATGTTTATTCAAAACAAAGACCGAACATTTGGCGTATTTGTAGTTCCGTTCTTGAAATCATAATTTTGATTGATTGAGTAAATGCATATTAGATATATTTCAACTCTACTTATTTGATTCGGATAAACCAGAGATCTGGACGAACGAGGTACCAAAGTTTTTTTAAATACGATAATACAATAAGTAATTTTTTTCTTAAAACCTAATTTTCTGGGAATTTGAACCATCCCCCCCCCCATTGTTCTCTTCATTGTGTCCACGTAACAGACAACTGTTAGTTCTGTTTTCCTAACAATGTGGCTAAGAATGAATAATATTAAACCCCCCCCCCCCTTTATGAAATCTGGAACAAGGGCCTCATATCGCGTTTTCAGATATATCGCGCGCCACTGGATCCGCTTTTTTCACAAAACCCCTGGTTTAGCTTCAGTAGTATAATTTAAATGCAGCATTCGAAAATAGCTTACTTTTAATAAAAACGAAAAATATATTCCAAATAATACGTATTTTTATCAATTATTTTTTTTTTTAAATTTTTAATATAAGTTCAATACAAATTTCGTATCATTGTACTAACATAGTCGCAGGTCATAGATTGGCACCATTTAAGTTTGTAATCTACAGTCGTTTAGATGTTTTCTCTGCTGTTTATTCGAAAAAAAATCGTTTAAAAAACTGAAACTCGACTACGGCAAAAAAAAAAAAAAAACCACTAAACTGTAAGAAACAAGGTAGTTGCTATTTGATATCATCGCCTTTTTACGTATAACAATTGATTTGATATGTTGGATATTCATTTTTATTTAGTTCTATTAAGATATCCTCCTGTCACTTCCACAATTATAGCATTATAGTTTAATTCAATGCCGTAGTCGTGCGTTGTCAAGTACAGATTTTTTTTTTAAATCTGTAGTTGACAACGCACGATAGCAGGTCCATAATTAAACTAGAACGATTCCTCTCAATATGAAAATATTCCTATCAGTCAAGATTAAATGAAGACACCTTTTCGGATGATTTTGCAGGAGTTGAAGTCCAAACAGTGACTTAAAATTCTACACTGTATAGCAATACTAGAACTATATATGTTGTTGTTTTTTTGCAAAGCTAAGTTTTAAAGTACATGTCGTCATTATGACCCAAAAAAGCACCATAGTATAAATATATTTTCACATTTCAAGCGAAAGAATATAATCTTTATGATACTTGCATTATCCCATCTCAATTTACTTTTATATATTTGGCATTAAAAAAAAGTTTCAGCTTCCGTTTTTTTTTTTTTTAATTCCTGTGCTTCAAAGCGTTGTTTTTGAATCTTAGTATTTCGCGTAAAAGTGAGGTTTTTGCTTTGTAATACGTGCACTCAAAAGGTGAAAATTAAAAATTGTATAAAACACACTGTTAAAAATCAAGGAATCCACTTAAATTTGACAGCTCTTGATAAAAAAAGTCTTGATAGTAAGAATCGTTTACAAAACAAATACATTTCTTTTTCCCTCTTTTTGTTTTAATATGTATGTTGGCGTTAACACCCCTCAAATAAGAGTTAAATTCAAAAAATCAAGATTTAAACTGACCTTGTAATTTTTTTCAGATCATTTTCGGTCGTTAGCATTACTGCATAATGTATCGCTAATAGATTTTAATACATTTTTTAAAAAACGTATAACTTATTTGACTTCATACAAACCAAATTGCATCTTAATTAAAAGGAAAAAAAAATACTTTCTCCTAATTTTAATTATCTTTGACACTTAAGTTTATAAATGGAAATAAAACTAAAGTAAAAAAGTCTTTTCACGAAACTTTGTCTTCTTCTATTAATGAATTTGAAAAAAAGAAACTAAGTCTATGCATAAAATATCTTAAACTTTGACTCCTTAAGTGCAACGTTAGATTATTATATTTTATGTTCTTCCTAGAAGAATTTAATCTAAAAAGGAAGGCTTTTACTTAAGTAATTTCCTTTCTTTTGACAGTAGAACCATTAGGCTTTCACTTAAATATTCCTATTGAAAAGGAAAGCATCTTTTGCCAGAAAATTGAAGGTAAAATTTTTCTATAAGGAAGTTTTTGTCTGTAATAGAAGATTCTCCTTCTAGTATGCATTTCTTTTTGAAATGGATCTCGAAAAGGACTTGTTCATTTTCCATAACACTAATTCATTGATGGAATGCGAAGTACTTTATTGTTATTTTCAGAATCTAAAATGTACTGTGCATAAGTTTGAAAACAATGTCGTAACAAAACAGCATAGTACTCTTAAGTGGAAAAATACATACACTAATATCAAGTTATAATGCACATTTTAAACTTAAATTCGAAAGTTGAAGAATGAATAAAATGAAGTGTAATATTTATACAAGGTGTCCGAGAAGTCCTTGATACATTTTCAAAATTCATAGAAAAGAACAAATTGTCGTATCAATGTAAGGCTTGCGCAATAATGCTTCACATGTTCAAGAATTTGACATTGTAAACAGACAGGAAAAAAAAAGGGTCATTCCATACAGATTCAACGGATGAGTGCGCTCGACCATTTTTAATTTTTTTGAAACTCATATCTCAAAAAGATGCATATGAATGATGTTTAAAATCACTTTTATTTTTTCTCTAACCTGAACACTTGATTTTTTAGGGGGTCATCAAAAGTGATTTTCGCATTCAAAAATGGGACTTTTAGACCTTTGCATTTTGGCCAAAATCTATTTGAATTACATTTATGGCAGTTAATTTTACGCTTTGATGTTAAAGTGCATAAGATGATAGTTTCACATGCTGAGTTACGTGGCTGTAACTGAATAATTCAAATAATGGCAACAGTCTAAAGTTCAAGGTCAAGTGTAAAATTTTTACTCATATCAAAGGGTCATAACTCGCTTAAGGGGACGGAAATACAAAATGAAATATGGCAAAAACTAATCACTGGAGTCACACTAATGAGAAAATATAGCTGTAATTGTGTGTTTGTTTACCCTTTATAAATTACAGACCCTCAAAGGTCAGAAAATTGAGAAAAATGACATTTTTAGACCCTGTAAGCCAAAAGGGGATGAAATTAAAAATGAAATTTCTTGGCCAATTGAATATTCCATTCAAGTACTATACATGTTATATATATTGTTTTGTGTATTTGGTTTGTAAAAATGATACAGGTCTTTGAAATTGAGCAATTTTGCTAGTTAATTCACACGCTAAAACAGAAATAAAAAGTGTGAAAAATTCATTGCACCTTCTTAAATTACGTATATTGTGCTCTATGTAATATATTATACTGAAAAAACATATTGTTAGTATAAAAATAATTATTTTAATTTGATAACTTAGAAATATTTGGACAAAAATGAGTAGTTCATACATGATTGACAGCTTAAGTAGTTAATTTATAGACTATCTACACACACAAATTTTTCAATACATACAAACATACGCACTGTACATTACCTTACGTAACTTGCCTAAACACGTGCAAAAGCATTATCTACATAGTTGAAAGGAAAAAAAAGGTGCGTTTTTCATTTCTTGCTTCAGTGTAGTTTTAAGAAGATGAACTCACACAGTAGTACTATAGTTCTGGTGGTGACACAGCATGTGGCGTACTGAAATACTTTACTCAAATGCACAACAAAAATAGAAAGAACTTTCTTAATTTATGTAATCACGAAATGGATGTCAACTTGAGAGCTGAATGGCATTTCTATGCAATATCACACGGTAGTGGACATTGTAACAGAATCAGAAGAGCTGTAAAAAGAATTGATACTACTAAGACTAGCTTGCAAAGAACTACTAGAAGTCACATTGTAATTCCTACAGAAATGCATACCTTCTGCATTTTTGCTACTAAACATTGCATGTATTCTTGTGAGCATTCAGAATATTAAACTAACTGAAAAAATGCTGCAAGAAAGGTTTGAATCTGCATATAAAATTCCCAATACAACATTTAATCACTGCTTTATGCCACCGTATTTAAATATTATCACTGTAAAATTGTTGTCCCCTAGCAATAGGTATGAAGAATAGTGTGTTACTAAAAAGACTATCAAAGGAAAATGCCCATTATTGTCAAAAAAGTTATTACATAGCTTGTGTTGATCACTAAATTTAGATCCCCTCTCATTGTCTTACTCCTAGTACATTTTCGAAGTATCAAATTATGAATGTGCCTTGGTAAAGCATTTTAAAACGCCATTACAACTATAGGACTACTAGGTGAGTTCATTTTTTCAAAACTACACTCAAACAAGAAATAAAAAACGCACTTTTTAAAATTTAAATTTTGTATATATAATGTTTTTGCATATGTTTAATGCAATTTAGATATGTTAATGTACAGAGCATATGTTTGTGTGTATTGAAAATTTGTGTGTGTAGATAGACTATAAATTAACTACTTAAGCTGTCAATCAAGTATGAACTACTCATTCTCTCATGTCCAAATATTTCTAAGTTATCAAATTAAAATAGTTTTTTTTATACTTAAAATATGTTTTTTTAGGTATAATATATTATATAGGCCATTTAAGAAAGTGCAATGAAGTTTTCACACTTTTTATTTCTGTTTTAGTGCGTAAATTAACTAGCAAAATTGCTCAATTTCAAAGACCTGTATCTTTTTTACAAACCAAATACACAAAACAATATATATAACATGTATAGTACTTCAATGGAATATTCAATTGGCCAAGAAATTTCATTTTTAATTCCATCCCTTTTGGTTTACAGGGGTCGAAAAATGTCATTTTTCTCAATTTTCTGATCTTTGAGGGGCTGTAATTTGTAAAGGGCAAACAAACACACAATTACATCTATATTTTCTCATTAGTGTGACTTCAATGATTAGTTTTTGCCATATTTCATTTTGTGTTTCCGTCCCCTAAGCGAGTTATGACCCTTTGAAATGTGTAAAAATTTTACATTTGACCTTGAACTTTAACCTGTTGCCATTATTTTAATTATTAAGTTACAACCACGTAACTCAGCATGTGAGACTATCATCTTATGCACTTTAACACCAAAGCGTAAAATTAACTGCCATAAATGTAATTCAAATAGATTTTGGCCAAAATGCAAAGGTCTAAAAGTCCCATTTTTGACTGCGAAAATCACTTTTGATGACCCCTAAAAAATCCAGTACTAAGGTTAGAGAAAAAATAAAAGTGGTTTTAAACATCATTCATATGCATCTTTTTGGGATATGAGTTTCAAAAAAATTAAAAATGGTCGATCGCACTCATCCGTTGAATATGTATGGTAATTGTAAGTAATTGACACTAAGAGCTGAATCGTCACAGTAAGACAAACAATATATTAGTGTCACTATACAGCCGTCAATGTAAATTGCTCATAATAATAATTATTATTATTTTCATTTCCCCCTTTTTTACAACGGCATACAAAAAAAAATCTGGAACCTATGAAGTATTAAGGCACAAACCGCATACGGAAATGTGTTGCTTTTATATGAATTTTTAATATATGTCAATAGTTATAGAGGTGTCCCTCTCCTAACACGGTTATTTGTTACCGTGCTATATCAAAGTCGTGTTATATAACACTTTTTATGTACTGATTTAAATTATTTTTTTACTTATGTACTTATGTAACATAAATCAGGGCAATGTGTACTGGATTGTATCGAAACCGTTTTTCGTGTCTTTTCGAAACCATGTTATAAAATGTTTTTAATAATGTTAATCTGAGCAATGAGTATCGTGTAATATCGAAGCCGAGTCTTACGATGTAAAATTTGACCACTACTGAAACTTCGTTCCAATAAAACATACAAAATACCTTATTTACTTTCATAAAAAATAAATACATACATAGATGAAAAAGGAAAATCAAGAATAAACTTTATGAACTATTTATAAAGAGCAGAGTACTACCAAAAAGGAAATCAGAGAATTTCTGCAGCAATAAAGTTAGTCATAGCAACATGAACGAAATATAAAATAAATGCAATTATTATTTTGCTACAGTTTTTATTATTTATCGTTCGCTAAATTTTGATTAATGTTATTATTTTGTTTTTTCATTGATGAATTAAAATAAAAATGAAATTCAGTTTTTTAAAATCACGTTGTAGCAAAGCCGTGTAGTAATAAATCCCTTTTACACCGAGTAATATCGATATATTATATTCGAAAACTTTGTTCATCGTAAATTTTGTTCCATGTAATATTGAAACCGTGCAGTACAAGTACCGTGTTATACGAGGGACGCTAGCATATGGGACATTCTCGCAGAAATGGTCATTTACATGTCTTCGTTTCATTTTATGAATGTTTTATTACTTGAACATTTTTTAGGGGTTTTAATACTTTTTAGAATATTTTTTACAGAGATAATTCAAGTAAAACTTCTATATTATTTTAAATACTTTTAGTGTAAGTCTAAAGTTCCCAAATGTTATTTCGTCACGTGTCCCTAATTTAAGCAAAAATTATTTTTCAGCAAACAAACAATAAGTTCCCATTTTTGTGTTTTTAATTTCAAATTATTAAATAATTTCATTAAAAGAGTAATTTAAAATTAAACGTCTATCGAAAACTAGTATACACAAGTTTGTCCTCCGCGGGTAGTGTCGTTCTCTCAAACAGTCAATTTCTTTCCCATAATCACAAGGATTTTTTTTTTAACAAGAAGTTTAGTGTTTTACAGCTGGCAACCCAGAAACATATTGCAGCATATTTGCGTCTTTAAGCTGTTAGAAATTTGTTTTCTTGGAATCTTATAAAAGCATAAAACCAGAAATGGGTTTTTGGGTCCGTCATTACCTCACATCTGTTTTTACATTTTGAGGGTAGTTTAAAAAAAAAATAATATTGCGTACATTATGCGTATTATCCTTTGCAAACGCTGTCTTTCTCCTTTCTAAAGAAACGAAAAAGGTCGTTTAAATGTTAGACCATTTAACTACGGCACGAAATCCAGACAGTACATAAAGGAAAAATAAAGTACAAGTTAAACTAGCCTCTGTGACTTTACTTAGTTACGTCTAGCACATATCTTATGCCTACAATGCACGCAGACGTGTTAGTTAAGACGAAAACTTTTAGTTCGGGACAGACTATCTCACTCTGTTGACTACGCTATCTTCTTCCTGAAAACACTGCAGTTTGCATGCAGCGCGGTTAAAAGTTATTGCTGCATACAAACATCATGGTTGGGTTGAAATAGTTTTAAAAATATTTAAATTATTCTGTGAAAATATTTAAAAGAAATTAGATGCCAAATTTCTCATCTCACGAAGATCTTAAATTTATTTCTGTGTTTTTCTTCACGGCCGTTTTCCCCAATTTACTGAACTTTTATGATAAAAGTTTTTGGGGATTATTTACTATTAATATTTGGTTGTTACTACCACACCAATTGCACGTGGTTCTGGTTAAAGGAAGTTATTTCTTTTATTCTTTTAACATTTTTGAATCATTGGAGAAATTTTTCTGGTTTTATTTATTTTAGATTCTACTACAAAAATTATGTTTGGTATAAACTAAAATTAAAAAATTATAAATAAGAGGAATTTACAAAAGAATTGGTGAGGAAAGTTAATAAAAAAATAAGCTGTAACTGTTCTATAAAACCATTTAATTTCATCAGTATAATAATTTTGAAGAATTGGGCACTGATTTGATTACCCAAAGTATAAAAATTATTTCACAAAAAAAAATAAATAAATAAAATAAGCACCTCTATTTTTATTTAATTGAATGAAAATAATTATTTATAGTCTGATTTTTGTGCATTTATTTCAATTGTTTTACGATCCCTTATAATGTTGCTTCAAAATCTAAGTTTGATAATACTTTCTCGAAAAAGAACTTGTAGTAAAAAGATTTTTAGATTGAGAGTGTCTATTTACCTTCAACTCTTTAAAAAAATCAGTTCACTGGACCGTTATCAAAGCAAAATAAATGCAGCATCACCGATGTGAAAAAAAAATAAATGAATGAATAAATAAATAAAGCTAATCACGTTTACAGTATCAGAGGCACAAAACAAGGTGGCTCAGTGTGCCCAAGTACACCTTTCCCAACTTATTGCCTCATATAACAACCATTGACACAGAAAAGATGTAGGGGGAGGGTAAAAATCCACTCTCTCTGAGCCCATAGTTTAACATTGTTGCCGAAAACAATGCAACAGTTTATATACATGTTACTACTGTCATACTGACTAGTGACATGGGCTAACATTGTATAGTTAAATAAAAGTCTTGTTTGAATTTGATTAAGACAATTTACCACTTAAAATTTACTCGTATTTTTTATTAGTGTACCTTTTGCGACACATACTTACACATTTAAAAAATCTCCAGATCTTTATTTTTATTTTACGTATGCCAACTGGATTAACTACCTGTTTTTATAATCATAACAAATTAAAAAGTTTAAGTGCGAGTTAGCTGGAGCGTTATTCAGACCAAGTTCAGATTTTGTCTAATTCAAGTTTTTTTAGAAGTTTCTTTAAAACTGGGCAGTCTTGTAAATTCTTTAAAAATTGGAACATCTTATGAAATTGAGTTGTGCTGGTAGTCATTTAGTTTTGAGATTTTACTCTTTAGTTAGATTAATTGAAAAAAAATCTGCCACGGTCACATGCGTGGATTTCAACTGGTTAATTTGAAGAAAAAAAAGTTTTGCAATTTTGCTCTTACTGTATGATAGGTCAATAAAACTAGCATACAACACATAATTTGCATTTGCGACGTTCAATACTATACTGCGTGTCATGTTCAGTTGGAATTCATGCTGTTTAACTGATGCTTAATATATGATTTCCTAATAAATTTAAAAACTATAACCAATCATTTTCAAGTACATTACGTAACAAAAATTTTGATAGTGTCTACTTCCCAGTTTCGAAAAACCGATTAGTGTTAAATTTGTTTAAAAAATAAGCAGAAATTTCAAGTATTGCATTAGTGATGAAAATGCCAGTAATAAAACCACAATTTTTAGCAGAGCCTTAGACAGTTTTTTTTTTTTTTTTTTAAATTTTCGCATTGATGAATTTTTTTTATTGTGGTTCATATAGTTGCTTGCAAATGCGTTGTGGAAATGTCAGTCAATATAGACCATCAATTAGAATTGTTCTTGCATACACGAGGTTGTATTCAAAAAATATTTTTTTGTTTTAAAAAGACACACTGATATTTATAAAGATATCTACATCTGGAGTTTAATTTGCCATTAAGGTACCCAAAGACAATGTCTTTGATTTTTTATAATGTTTTCATTTATTAATTATTTCATATTGCTTTTGCATATCAATCATAATTTTTCATTTTTAAATCAAAGCAAATTCATTTCGTCTAAAATATTTTTTTTCATATCTTTCTATCAAAAACTTAATAACATTTCTTTGAATCTAAGAAAGTTTTACCTTGAGTATCACTGAAATACTTAAATTTACACTAAACGTAACTTAACTAAAAAACTTTCAGCCTAAGATTTACTTACCATGTGTTAGAAAGCAAGTTTAAGACTTAGCAAAGTGTTAGTTTATCTTTGTATACTTTACATTTCAAAAATATAATCAGAGTATCGTGCAGACGTGAAAAAACCAAATATCTAAAAGCTTCGTTCAAGTAATATGAACTTTGAAACGGGGACATTAAATGTTAGCTAATGTGATCTGAACCAAGACACACTGATGATTATGGAGGAATCTAGAACTACATTCTTTTATTACTATAGATTATTACATTTATGTAAGTTAAAGAACATTTTTCGCATAAAAACGAATCTTTTTTATTTATTGAAGCGAAAATATGCAGGTTCAAACATAAAAAGTTGAAGAAATGCTTGTTTTAGTAGTTTTACAATTGTAATAGGGTCAGTTTGTTCCCTCTCAAATCTATAATTTGGTAGTTAATTTTGACTACTTCCAAAAGAGTTACTGTGTTTACTTATCACGGTCAGCATTACCGTTCGTTTCTGTGGCATAAATAAAAATGTAGACTATGACTTCTCCAGCAACTGAAAATCACATACGTAATTGCGTATGTCATTTTTTAAAAAATAACTGATGACATTTATTTCTCGTTAAAGAACGATGCAAATTGCACACTACTTAAAATTCAAATATTTTCTTGCTTTTTCTAGATAAAAAAGAGACTTAGTCCCATTTTATTTGTTTCTGCATATCGCATCCTGACCACAGAAGTGGCACATCTACAAAAGCACTAGAAGCATTTATAGTTTTATGCAAAACTATTTTTAATGGATTTTTTCTCAAATACAATGCACAAAACATATAAGATGTCATGTTTGCGGTTATTCAGCCTACACTAATATGCTTGAAATGTGAATACTTTTCTTCTAAATTACGAGTTTTTAAATGTGTGACTACTGACTGCAGTGTTTTTATGCCACTATGCACCAATTATATAAACCAGCATTGCAAATTTTATGGTAAGAAAGAGCATTAAAATATACATTTTAAACAAATAATTGGTATGTTTTTGAAAATTTGGTGAGGTCTAACTTTTGCTGCCGGCTTGAGAGATGAATTGTAAGTAATACGATAAGAGAGTTCAAATTAATAATGGTTAATTGATTGTTTCGGTTTTTCAGTTCAACTTTAACCAGTAACACGTTATACATACACACACTCATATAAAACGACTCATTCATAGAAATTATTTTTTCCATGCAAGTAACTAACCACTAATAATTGCCATAAATTCTTAACAGATACAATTATTGAACCTGCAAATGTGCTATCGAAATACAGAACAATCATTGTTCCTGCTTGGTGTTAGTATTCGACATCGAAAAGGACAGAAATCGGTGAAATTATTTTATTTGTCGCTCATTTTCAATTAAAACTTAAGAAATAAAACTTTAATGATACTTTTTCTCGGAGATCTTTGTCAATTACTATTACGGACGTTTCTTATCGTATTCATTATGAGGATTGTGAGAATAGAATTTCAATTGGCTAAAGTTCTGTAATTTGCTCGGATGCTCGAATAAAACAGTTTGTTTAATTTTAAATTAGTTGATCAACTTCTATCTTTGTAATTGATTGTGTACAATCCTGAGTCAACTCCTCTTTTGATTGAATGCTATAATTTTATTGGCACAACAATCGCAATAAATCTGTCAGGTTGTTAGAAACAACGGGTAAAATAAAGTTTCAACTGTAGCAATATGTAAACGGGTATTTTTTTCATATCAAAATAAGCATCAAATTTAAAACGGCAACCTACTTCTTTATTACAGATTCAGTCAACATTCATACTTAAACAATTGTATCACTGGTCCAGTGTGTAATGTGACACAATTTATTGATATATTTTAGTATAATGACCAAGTAACTATAGTTACATCACTGATTCTTACATGGCTTTAAAGGATGAATACAACCAGAGCCGATTTACGTTTTCAATGAATCATAAAAATTTAAATAAAAAAAAAATATCGGAAACAATACATTTCAGCGAAATATTGATATGGGGAAGCTTTGCTTTGCTCTGGTTTAGTTTTGAATGATAGAATCTGATAAAATTGACTTACCTTATAGTTCCTGCGAGGCTTTAGTAACTTATTTTCGTGGAATTGTCTGTAAAACTGAGTCACCAACACTTTTAAACTTATTCAACTCAGGATTAAAGTTCTTCCTTTCAATGAAAGTGACACTTCGGTTATAATATGCATGTTCGGTTATAACATAGAATCATTCATTTTCACACTAAACATTTCATTTTAATGACAGTTTCATGATCCCGCCATTTTGGCCACATCTTTCTTTCTTTCTCTTTCTTTCACACACACACAGATTGAAGTTTCTGCTATTCCACTAGGGAAGCTTATACCTCTATTAATCCACAATGTTTCCAGGATTTTGTTTTTTCCAGGACAGTACAAACCTATTCCTATTCAGAGTCGCAACTGACTACAACTGTATTTATGTCGAGGACTGCATACTAAGGGCCTTGCCTCCATTATTTTATATACCGATAGATGGCAGCACCATCACCGGATCGAACGGTTAATGAGAATTTAGAACTAGACCAGGAGCTAATAGCTACCTAGTACTAGCACCCCCAGAGGTATCGTTTCACTTGGAGGACATTGAGACCACGAGCATATTTAACGTCGCCCAGTCCCCTTTAATGACGACGGTGGATCTTCGACCATCGAGGTTTGAACTCAGGACCCTCCGGCCTCGAATCCGACACTCTACCGATCGGGCTACCACGGCCTCGCTGGCCACATCGTTCTCAAGAAAAAATAAACACCTTAAGCTTTTGTCGTTGCCAAATGGCAAACCAGTAATTATAAGCCGGACGGCTGCCATCTAGTGGCCAGAATGTTTACAGGATTACTAAGAGCTCTATAAATACTAATAATATAAAGCTGAAGAATTTGTTTGTTTGAACGCGCTAATCTCAGGAACTAATGGTTCGAATTGAAAATCTATACTAATAATATAAAGCTGAAGAGTTTGTTTGTTTGAACACGCCAATCTCAGGAACTACTGGTTCGAATTGAAAAATTATTTTTGAGTTGAATAGTCCATTTATGGAGGAAGGCTATTGGCTTTTTTTTAAAACCAGATTGACCGAAATAGTTTTAATTGTAAATTAAATGTTTAATTAATTGTTTAGTTCTATGAATTCCTAGTAGATATCGGGGTAAGTTTCGTTCTATGAATTAGTAACAGATGGCGGGATAAGAGTAGTTTTGTACATTCACAATAGATGGTGAAGTAAGTTAATTCATCTAGAGGGCGTCGGCCGACAGTGTCGATAGCTGTGAGGAGCCATGCCGCAAAGCTCCGACGCGTGGTCGGCTACGCTAATGTGGGACTGTTGTGGTCAGCGAACTGATTTTTGAATGCGTTTTTTTTTTTTCGATATTCAGGTACATAAAGTTGTGGCTATAGCACAGTGAAAAAAGAGATGCTAAATAATTCATTAACTAATTGAAAAGAAAAACAATGCATTGTGACCAAATGAAATTTAAGATACAAGTTAATACTGATGTGATATACGTATGAAGAAAAGGATGGTACGAGTGTATTTTTAAATGTTTTATTACTTGAAATATGAATACCAATGAATATTTCAGCGGTATGTATCTTACCGCTGTTTTTTGTTCATTGAAATTTCATCGCTTCGTAATTGGAATTCAAATTATTCTGCATGAAATCAATAAAATATAAGTTAAAAAAGTATTAAATTTTGTGCAACGCAAATGAAACATAAGATAATGCTGTTTTGTCACACATTTGCAATCGATCTATGTACCGGCAGTACCCACACGGCGATGCCCGTGCTAAGAATTTAAAGGAAGTCCGTTGAATAAAAAAAAATCCACGATCCCTTCCATCCTTTCTGATGTGAAATGATCAATTTCTTTAACTAAAATACGTACACACATATTCAAAAACCTATTAGAGTCTCTTTTAAATTTAAAATTATTCGCCAAAACACATAAACAGATTAACATTAGCTTTAAAACTCAGAATAAACCTTCAACTATATAATTCATCAATTAACGCGCCAAGCAACCACTTTACCGTAACCCAGCCCTTTAGCGAGTGAAATGTTTTTTTTCTGCAATTTAAAATGTTTCGCCAAATAAACAATACTATAATAAAAACGTCATAAAGAACAATCACAATTAAATAATACGACAAATCAAATTATTTACTTAGATAAGTTACTATCTTCAACTATAAGAATAAAAACAAACGTTGTAGAAAAAGGAAAATAGAACCCAATACAAAAATCCTACAAAATCAAATTGTGTATCTGAATATCGAAAAAAAAAACATTCAAAAATCAGTTTGCTGAAAACAACAGTCCCGCAAGTCTTCCAGCGCCCTCTCGAACATAACGTTACGTTACATTTCCGGGACAATTTGTCAGCAATCAACTAGCGTTGGAGAATTGACCAGGTATCGACTGTTTTTACTGACATGGGAATAGCTTGGCCTCCATGTTCTCCCGATCTGGCACCTTTTGACTTCTTTCTGTGGGGCACATTGAAAGACGCTGTACGTGGAAACAATCTCGCTACTCTAGATTAACTTGAATCGGTGATTGGTTTTGCATGCGATTCCATTTCCGTTGAGACATTGCAAGACGTCATGCGAATTTCATTGTTCGTTTACGCCACGTTATTGCTTCGAATGGTGAAAACTGTGAAAACATTGTATTCTGATTGCAAAGACTGCTTCGCTTTATTGGTTTATTTTAGACTCCTTTCAGAGAAAGAGTTTTCAGCGCAGAGCACCATCTGTTGACAATTTTCGTAAATACATTTTCTAAACTTTTGTAACCATTTTTACAGTTTTGCTAATAAATGTACAGTTTACCGCATAATTCTATTGATCTTTGTTCTAAAGATATTTAATTTTGAAATCAGGGCTTATTTGCTGATCACCCTGTATATAGATTTAAAATCTGTTGTCCTCTGTCTGTGTGTGTGTGTGTGTGTCTAAAGATATCTCATCCTGGCTCTCAACGTCTCCCAGACCGATATGAGTACCGTTTGACTCAAGATATTCAGAGGAAACCATTCCGCCATAACTCATTTTTCTAAAGCTTAACGTGACAGAGATATAAAAGAATAAAACATTAATCATTAAAATCATATATTTTCAAACTGGCTTGGAGCCCCTCTTGGCGTTATAGATACGACTTGGTCGCCAGATGGCGGGAAATGGTTACTTTTTTCACCGAATTGGGCGAAATATCGTGAAGTCATATGCGGTTCCTTGAAACTCATAGCTAAAAGCAGGTTCGTGATTGAGCCTTGAACTGTGGTTAGCAAGCGAAGCGAGCCGGAGAGAAGCTTCTTAGAAATATTTTATGAACATTTGCACATTCAGTTATTTAGCTGAGGAATTGAGCAAACATTGAACAAAATAACACTTAAATGAAAGCAGTGAGAATCTATTATCAGTGCTATTCAAATTTATTGACGTCTGTCTGTGTGTCTGTAAACTTAACTCTTTTCGAAAGTGAATGTCTACCAGGTCGATACTAATACCATTGGATAGAAGATATCCAGAGGAAAGTCATTTCGTACCTTCTCATTCTTCTAATCCTTAAAGTGCCGGACATCCAGGGGTAAAAGTATAAAAATCATCAATTGTCACCCGCTACAAGTGGCACTGATCCACCGCATGTGGCGAACGGGGATTGGTGAGCAGGGAACAGAGGCTTTTATTTTATAATTTTTTTTTTTTTTTAATAAACGATACAGAATTAAAAATTTTACATGTTGTTTTTCGCAACAATACTTTTTTTGTTTTATTTGCTTAATCTAATGTTTGAAGAATAATTATACAGTTGTAAAGGAAAGCTCTTATGAATTTCCAAAATATAGCAAATAGCTTTAATTATTCAATAACTGAAAGACATTCTGCATCGGCATATTAAAAACATCTTTGCATCAGAAAAAGCAAATAACGTAAACCATCTTTATTCATTATGTATTTCGGAATGATTAAACTATTGCAGTTCAGTATCTGCCAAATTAAACACGGTATTAAATATTCTAAGAGAAGGTATCCAATTAGATTTTTTGCAAAAGAAAAGAAAATTAACCTCCAACATTTCGAATTTAGTTTCCTATTAATTATACTCGTAGTCAGTTTTTTTATGTATAACTCTTATTCGGATTTATGTAGATTGCTTTTATTTTCATTCGCTAAATGGAGCAATTTTCGTGACATGGAAAAAAAAAGCTAAAACAATTTCAAAGAGCTTTTACATTCATGAATGTGCTTCACGAAAAAATAACGGGTTATTAATATGTGAGTTGTTTTCGTGATTGGTATAGGAGGCAATGCTATATTTTGGTGCTATGAAATGATCTTTTCTTATGAATTATTCTGTTTTGTATAATATATGTGCAACAAAATTAGTATATGCATGCTTGGAACCGATTACAACACCTTCTTTAGAATCTGTAATTTTACTTGCAAAACGTTCTTCACTCGTTTCGTTTATTCCAAAGATCGGTACCTAATGATTTTATTCAACCTGATCGAGACCTGAATGATTTTCAGTTTGCAACGTAATTACAAGTACTTTATGATAGAAAAACTAGTAATTTTATATGTTTGAAAAATTATTTTGCTTTTAGAATAAAACTTAATTTATATCCTCCTCTCCCCCCTCCCCCTTTCACACTCCAAAACTAATGAATTAACATGCCTTGAATTTAAAAATAATCCCAGAAGTTTATCTTTGTAACATCTTTATTTTTTTAATTTCCGGATATTCGGTTTTTATTCTGTACACACGTGTCTTCATTTGATTCACTTTAATTTTTGGCTGTTTTTTAATTTAGCATACAAAAAAATAGAAAAGCATGATGTGTTTAAACAGCAAAAAGTAATATAAATCGCTGTAAGAAACAAATCGTACGAAGACATGAAAATATGCTTTGAATATAAATCTCAACCGCAGTGTTATAGTGTTTAAGCGGTATACGAGTTAAACTTTTTTGAAGTGAATGTTTTAGTGCGAGGACTTTGAAATTCTAATACGCTACTTTTTTGTGCGATGGAAGTTACCTAGTTGTTTTTTTGTATGATGAGAAGTTGCACATGCGCTCTTCTCACTTTCTATCTTTCTCGTTGTCCGTGGTTGCGTGTACTCTGTTGAGTATAGCTGTTAGTTATGGGCAGAGCTTCCGTTGTAACACATGTGTATAATCAAAGTATTTATAGTGTTGTTAATTATTATTCTCGTTGTTTAAAGTCTGTTTTTTTAATTAAATTTTACAATATTGTTGTGAATGTGCCTGCTTTAGGTGCAGAAAAAAGAACAGCTTAGCGTGAGAGAAAACATGCGAGTGAAGTAGCAGTTCAAAATGAAAAAAAAACCACACTTCGCGGAACAAAAGTTGCTGCAGTATTCTCACGGTTCCTAGAAAATTTAGGATCTAGATTTTTACTTCCTTTTACGAAGTAAAGGAAGTATTGTATTCACGAAAAAATTTTTACCCCCCCCCCCCAAAAAAACCGCCCCCCTTTATTTCCATTTTGCTCGCCCCCGTATGAATGTTGAGTTTTTTTTCAACCCGACCACACGTGGATATCGTTTCAAGAACGTATAGACACCCGAAATATCCATTTTGACGATCCCCGAATTAATTACAACGAGTTTTCTCGTGACGTCTGTATGTGCGTATGTACGTGGGTATGTGTCTCGTATGACTCATATACGGTATGTCCTAGAAAGTTGAAATTTGGTAGGGGAAGTTGCTGTAACCACGGACGGTTGTAACTACGGACGTTGGTCCGGAAATTCTGGGTATTGTCGCGAAAAATCTGATGATGGGCACAACGTGTGTGTCTCAGCCCTCTCCAGTATATGCTTATGTATCTCGCATAACTCAAAAACGGTATGTCCTAGGAAGTTGAAATTTGGTACTTAGACTCCTAGTGGGGTCTAGTTGTGCACCTCCGCTTGTGGTTGCATTCAAATGTCCCTAAGGGAGTCTTTTACACCTTTTTAGGGGGAAATCATTGTTAATATCAATGCAAACTCAAGTGGTGTTATAATTTGGCAAACCCTTGGCGACATATCGCCAAGCCTTTGGTCGCCAAGTTTTTTCGCCAACTTGGCAACAAAAAATTTGGCATTTCTTTTTTGTAAATATAATTTTTTTTTTTTTTTTGGCAACTATTGACGATATTTATAGGGTTAACCATTGAATAGCATTAAAATGTCAAATACTAGGAAAAATAATCTGTATAAAACGTTTATTTGCTCCAATTCGCAACAAACATAGGGCAAAAATATTTAAAGTCACTACTATTAGCATTAAATTGGGCTTAAAGAAGGTCATGTGATGGGCTTAAAGCAGGTCATCACCAGTTCGTTTATTACTTACTTTAGTTACTTTAAACCGATATTTTTTCTTCTTAAGAACGAAGATGATTTTGCAAAGTGTTCACTATACTATATGTGTATACTATAATCTTATGTAAAGAAATGAACTATCGACGCAATGCGTGCTAATCAAAAGTTATTGATGAATAATTAAAATCATTAACGGGGACAGAAATAATTTACGGGACACCATTTTTTCCCTGGCAGGAGGGGGGGGGGTCGCTTGCTCTATCCGTATTTATCAGTAGACAAATGAATACACAATCCTTTCATCTTACACTGATTTATGTATACAATGTGAAGGAAGGATTGCGCTTTGATTTGTCTGCTGGTAGAGATACTAGCACAAAGCATCTGCTGCCAATCGCTTATGCTTGCTGAAGTGACGGTGGCTTCAAATAAATGCGTTTAAGCGGTATTTCTACAGTACGGATCTTGGAAATACCAGGAAACAAGAGCTAAACAAGGATATTTCAAGAGCAACACTTTTGTTGTTGGAATATATATGTTTTACGGAGATTTTTTCTTCTGGGCGTTAATAAAGATATATTTTAAAATAATATTTTAACTTGTTGCTTCTCCTATAAAACTAGCAAAGTTATAATTGTTGAGTTCTTTTATAATTCTTCAAACTTTTCACAGGTATTACTAAACATATTCTAAATTTGTTTAATAATCTGTTTTCTTTCCTTATGCGTGACTTTCGTTTTACTTTATCACTACATAAATTCACGCTCAAGAAAATCTTATAAAGTACCCTTAGGCACAGGAACTACATTGGCCTCAGAAAGTTAAGGTTCAACATGGTTTTCGAAGCTCACCATAAAAAAATGGCAGTAACAATAAAATGCACAGTTTGCATGAATGATAATAACGAACATTAAAACCATTTATAAAAAAACGATAGCTAAAACTTTCGTTTCATAGAAAAGAACATAACTTTTTGAGTGAGAAAAAAATATGAAACTTTTATTTTTGTGTGTAAGTTTTAAATTTCTATGACGCATTTGCTAAAAAACTAAAAATTTTAATACACATATCCTCCAAATTGTTTGTTTCTACTTTCATTCATTTGCAAATTAGACGCCAAAAACCGGTTGTACCTTAACTTTTTGAGGCTAGTGCATATTTTGCGTTTTACTGTATGGGCTTATAATATTGTGTAGGAAACAATGATACGTAGTTAATAGCATATTTTACATTTTTTTCATGCTATTGCGTTGTGGCCTCCGTGGCTACATGGTAGAAGATTCGCTTCGTATGCCGGAAGTCGTGGGTTTACTCTCACCCTATTCCTATGGTGTTATTTCTTGCCATCTGCTTTTTAAGTATTATTTATTGTGGTTTTCTGGACGCAAAGTCTCAGCCTTCGCGGTCCTCTGTGTGTGTTAATCTGGTCAGCTTCAGGTATAAAAAATATATATTGCATCAAATGAAAAATCTATCAGCATCACTTTAGAAGCTTGCGACTGCTGTTTCTCGTGGCGATTTTCACATAGGTATTGATTAGATTTTAAATATTTATAAAATGTAAGATAGGATAGTAAGAAATAAAATATTTACTTAAGTACAATTTAAACCTTGTAAGCTCACGTGAATCTGACCAGCGTGTTGGCATACAGAATGCTGGGACTGCTGGCAAAACAAGGCACCATTTACTGCAGGGGTTCTCAAATTTTTAGACATTGCCGCCCCCATTTTAAACTGAGTAGTTTGGCAACCCCCCAAAGTTTTAATTCTGTCTAAACCCTGGAGCAGTAACTAGAAACTACACAAATGCTTAAGTTTTATCCTTAGAAACACAAACAACTAGTAAAATAAATATAAATTTTTGTCTCTTGAATTTTTTCTAATAGGAGACAGTAGTAGAACTTACTGATTTTATAATCTTGTAGCAGTTTTATGACAGTTATTGACCTTGCGCTTCTTCAAGTAACTTTTGCCATAGCTTATACATATCGACAAATTTTGGATAGGAATTAAAAAGGAATACGGAGAACTGTCCACAACAGCATTAAAAACTTCGATGCTATTTTCTGCATCTTGCAACTGTGAACATGGATTATCCATAATGATAAATTTAAAAGAACAATCGAGAAATCGTTTGACCCTGGAAAATGACATTATTTTGTGGGTTACAAAGCTAATTCTAGACATTGAAATATTGGTTCATTCCAAACAAGTTCATGTATTCCAATCTAATAATCCAAACAAAAATTAACTTGTATGTGTAATAAAAGTTTTATGTTTACTCTTTTTTTTAATAACACAATAATAAATTAGTTTTATTTAAACTTTTCCTCCATACCTCGCTACCCCCTTGGGGGTCGTGACACACCTTTTGAGAACCCCTGATCTACTGAATAAAATGACATAATATATCGTTTAACAGTGATGAATTTTTATGCGTGCATTTCATTCAACGAGTGATACTCTATCTAAAATATGTTTAAGGGCACTTAATTATAAAACCAGCATTGTTAGTATTCCTGCTGAAGTCAGGATCACTATTTTTCATCAGTACTGGGTTGAAATTTTGTGAGATCATGCAATCGGAAATCATAGTAGTCTGAGCGCATGCAATAAGCTGTTAAAGCTGCAAAAGTAATGGAAAGGGAAGACAGCGGGTTTTGAAGATTTTTTGACTTCCTCAAAAACATTTAGAAGAAATATAAAGAATAAATATCATTTTACCATTTTTTTCATGTGAAGAAGGTAGTCATTTTACTTGCGCACCTTAAATAAAATGACATACTCTTGCATTTATTATCGAATCACTATTGAAGTCATATCAAGCATACAAGAACTTTGTAAACTTTTCCACTGTGCGTTTAAGCGGTATTTCTACAGTACGGATCTTGGAAATACCAGGAAACAAGAGCTAAACAAGGATATTACAAGAGCAACACTTTGTTGTTAGAATATATATGTTTTATATGCTGTTATATACTGTGCGGTAATGCTTAAAGTTTGGTAGAAAAAAAGGGCTAATTGCATGAATTATAAAGAAAAATGTATATAAAAAGAAATAAAAGAAAAAACATCCCCCAGAGGCGTCTTTTGATTTCATTCATACCTTGGTTTTAACATTGTTACCAATCCTCATACTGTAGTTAATACACGTGTAAGGACTGTTGTAATCCAAAAACCCTTTCCGGAAGGAATTTCTGGCTAAGGTAGTGCGGAACGTGCACGTTTAAGTAGCTACTTACGTTCAAAAAACTTGGACAGTTTATCTTTATTTTTTATGCATCATTTACAGCAGTAAGTGTAATGGTTTATGAAATATAGCTTTTCAAAACCGGGATGTTCTTTTATGCTAACCCTTTATTTTCAAAATGTTTTTACTGATCAAACTACAGACTTTGCTTTTAATGAGTAACTAGTATCTTTATTTAACATGATTTGTTGCTTTAGGCTCAAACCCACTTTAAGCAATCTTCCACGTCTTTTAGTTTTTAATAATAAATATTAATACATAATAAAAAGAAAATAATATAAAAGCATTATTTAGTTTTTCAATTTACACATCATTCCTTAATTTCGGGAAAAAAAAAGAAAAAAAAAACCTTTTTACATTAATATTTGGTAAATTTTCTTTTCGACTATCGTTTTATTTTTGTTTAGATAAATAGTGAAACTCAACCTCAAGAACTGTTCTTGGTTTTCTTTTAGTCCGCAAATCAAAGAAATTTTCATGCTCAGTTGAATAAACAAAAAGTCAGGATTAAACTTTTATTCGCATCATTTGTTTGAGTTCACTTAAGTATTAAGTGGAATTTAGAATCTGCTCGACAGGAAAAAGTTTTAAATTAGCTCATGTAAACCATAAATAATGGGAAACTAAGAAGAAACTTGTTTTAAACGTACATAAGATAATTGATTCAAGTAAAATTGAAATGAGAGATGTAGTTATGGATGAATTTATTTTGTTTCTTATGGAAAAGGTCATACTACGTTTTATGCAGTAAAAATGAAGCTGTGTGAGAAAATAACATTAATACACGGCATTTTTATGTAAAAAAATACCTTTCGTTATATAAAATTCAACCCAAGCGGCAGTAAAACCTTTTTATGCCGTTAAAATCAAGAATAAATTATTATTTTAAAAAATGTTTTTAATTGAACGAGATTGGTCAGGACACCTCATGTCTCTCTTATTTACTATTTTAAAACTCTTTTGAACAGTAGTTGAAAAAGGAGATTTCAACAGTAATTGACCACCTTTTAAACCCAGTAAAAATCAAGACCTATAGTATTAAAATCCGAACAGATCCATGTATGCATGTTCGTATTCATGTACGAGTATGTATGTCCGTTAAAGGTAACTTTTGATTGGTTATTGGGTGGGTGGTGTCATCGCCTGCGAACTTGATGATGGGCCTGTGCCAGTCATGACCTATAAGTTTCGAAAAGTCGTCAAACTTGGCAGCATTTAGCAACTTCTCGCCAAATGTTTTGCTAAAAGTAAGTCGCCAAAAATGATGCCGATTTAGCGATCTCTCTATTATTTCTCGCCGTTCCAAGCAGATATGACATCATCACTATCTTAGTCGCCACATAACCTGAGTTTAGTCATCATTGGTGCTATTATAATGCCAGAATATTGAAACATTAGTATTAACTGACGAGTAAAACATAATATTTAATAGTATAAACAGGTTGGTCCAAAAGTAACTTTCCCTATATACGAAGCTCTGGAGACCCAATCGAGCTAAAATTTTATGTATGGTTCTTTGAATGTTTGCAAACGAAATTATGATGATTTTAAACAACACAGTGCTCACTGTTACGGTTACAATGAACGAATCTCAAAACTTCCAAACTACAACACCCTCTTTTCCCTTGCGCAAAATAATCAGCGTATTTGTAAACCACAAATCTCTTTGGAACGAGCAGATCAAAGTGTGGTGAAAATTGTTCGTTAGCAAATTCGAGCACCGGCTGAATAGTCTAGGATCTGACAGCACTTCTGTAGGATACTTTGAGTGCGGAGAATTTTTTTTCAAACATGTTTAGTAGGTGTTCTAGAAAGTATTTTGGACTTGTAGTCCAGTCATTATAGTAAGTTCACCTCGGAATTCGAGATACCCAGCTGTAAGTCTGTAAATACTTGTATATTGACACCCTAAAAGTTGTCTCAAAACCTACATATGGTAGGGTGTACGCAACTATCAAATTTCAAGGTCAAAGGTCACAAAAATCATTTTTTTGCGCCTTTTTTTTTGTAAATATCTCATTTTCTATGGGTTTTTTGCTATTTGTATTTATTATCAATATTGTAGAATACAAAATTCTCTACAAATTTTGTTTAAAAAATTTTTTTATACGGTGAACCGTTTTCGAGATGGAGGGCGGAGAGCGCGTGGTCACAGGATCACTTCAGGTCAACCGGTGCCTCCGGTCGAAAACGCGCCATATATAGTAGATAAACTATAGTCGATAAATCAATGATTATAAATATTTGTCAATTTTTATTAACTATTATTTTATATTTTGTCATTTTTCTCCTAACCTATCCACTTTTTATTCAGTAATAATTTACTTAACAACACTTACCTGCCCATGTATTTGCAGAATTGTTAATGAAAATATAAGAATTATATTTGAATTTTAACCTAATTAATATTAATAACTTCTTACATGATGAAAAAAAAACAAATAAATTATGAATTAATATTTTTATTAAAAAATATCATTCAATACATTTGTTTTTATTAAAAGTAAAAAAATGGAATAAAGAGTACAAAAACTACAATTCATAATTTTAATCATCTTCTTCCTCTTCATCTTCGTCTTCCGGTTGCTGGTAAATTTCAAACTGGTCTTCATTATCGTCTTCAACGACATTTGTCTCAAGTTCTTCCTTGATTTCGGGGTCAAAGGTTCCATCTTCGTTAATGTCGCTCTGATATGGTAGAGCATTGAGACAAGCTGGCACATTACATTGGCCACAAGCTAAAGAGAATTGCAAGCCCGCTTTCCTGCATCCGCATCGCGAACCACAACCACTCTTGCAGTTGCAGAAAATTGTATTTAGCGAATCTTCTGGAGCAGGTGGTGAAATTGTCATGATAGACTCCAGAAAATCGTTTCACATTGCCCAACCCCATAGCTGCGGTTCCAAATCATGCCCTAACCAAGTTTGAACTTGATAATATACACGTTTGAAATGTTGATGAGCAGCTGCACTTGTTGGTGGAACATATAACAATACAATACAATTTTAAAATTTGCAGATTTTAAAGAAGATGCACCTAATTATTTTCTGTTTGAAATGTCATTAGTGTAAATGGGAATATAATTATATTATGATTTAAGTTTTTCCTTTAATTATTTTTTAATTTTAGGAGACGGTTGTCAGTGTTATTGAATAGATAGGGATTTAATGCATGAAGAAAATGATAAAATATAATATAATAGTTAATGAAAATTGACAAATATTTACAACCATTGATTTATCGATAGTTCATCAACTATATATGGCGCGTTTTCGACCGGAGGCACCGGTTGACCTGAAGTGATCCTGTGACCGCTCGCTCCCCGCCCTCTATTTCAAAAACGGTTCACCGTAAAAAAAAAAAAAAAAAAAAAAAAAAAAAAAAAAAAAAAAAATTGACAAAATTTGTAGAAAATTTTGTATTCTACAATGTTGATAATAAATTCAAATAGCAAAAAACCCATAGGAAATGAGATATTTACACAAAAAAGGCGCAAAAAAAAAACGATTTTTGTGAACTTTGATTTTGAAATTTAATAGTTGCGTACACCCTACCATATGTAGGCTTTGAGACAACTTTTAGAGTGTCAATATACAAGTATTTACAGACTTACAGCTGGGTATCTTGAATTCCGAGATTCTTACCTAATTTAAGCTTGAATGACTGGACTATTGGGTGGACATCGGCCACCTGGTCCATTTTCCTGCTATGAGTCATCAAACATGGCGGCCGCTCGCTCTCCTAAATATTTAGCACTTCTGTAGAAAGTTCGTGTAGGCAGAATTTTTTATCAAAAATGTTTAGTATGTGTCCTAGAACGTATTTTGGACTTGGGCGGACGTCCGCCACCTGGTGCATTTTCCTGTTATGACGTCATCAAAGATGGCCGCCACGCGCTCTCATAAATGCTCATATCTATGTTAATATTTGACAGAGTTTACTGAAAATTTGGTCAGTATGTTGAAATTAGGGTTTTTAAGGTGAGTGACAATGTGTTTTAACTAGTGCTATAAATTAATAAATTAATATATTTTTTATATAAGATTTATTTCTTTACAAATGTAAGAGAAAACTAAAAATATGTACTAAATACGTCGAAACACGTTCAAATTTAGAATAAAAGTATGGTTAGTAGAAATATAATATCTAATAAAATCTGAAAGGCATACATTAAAAATATTGTTACAATTTGATTGTAACATTTTACTGCTACGCTTGCAGAAAAAGCAACACGTTACTCAATTTTTTGAACAAGTTCGGGAGAGTTGGCACGCAATTACATGTCCCAATTAAATCAGTTGAGAATGTCTGCAAGGTCTCTTCTGGCACGAAACCTTTTTTTCCTGCTGAAAAACCAAACTTATATGAGTTTAAGTCAACAGACCTCTTGCCGGTAACATGTCGTTGAAGGTATGCGTTAAAATCTCAAGAAATGAACCTTAGCATTTCTCCTAGTTCGTGGCAAATTCTCAATATCAATGTTCTTTACATGACGATACAACCGTAATCTAAGATAGTAGAAAGATCTACAGAATAATTCTGTTTGTACACTTGCACTAATTATTTTTCTTGTCGACTTAATACTTTGTCCTATGTAATTCCAGTAAGATGTTTTACCAAAATTCTCCAAATATTTTACAGATGCATAATAAAGAGTTTTTTTTTCTGTGTCAAAATAACTTATGTTCTTTGATCAATATAGTGCATGAATGGCTAGAAGCATTGAACATAACTTTTTACTACCTTTTCCCATGAATATCATGATCAGCCAAAAGTCACGTGGAATCACCAATTCAAGTGCGAAGTCCAGTAAAGATAAACTAACACCATTTTGTCCATATCAGAACTATCATGAACAATTTTAGGATACCCACAAAGGGATAAATGTTTTGAATGTTACATCTTTTTTAAGTTTGCTTCCTTAGCTGCCAAACAATTTATTCCTGGCGGTTTATTTGCTTTTTACTTAGCACTGATGAACAGTTCTACAATACCTCATCTTTTTTATCACCATAAAAAGCCTTAAAGATGTGGCTCTTATTACATAGTGCTAGAATCAATGATGTGGTTGGTATTACAGTGTGCCTGCATTGGCAATGATCACCAGTAAAATAAGTTTGTTCTTGGATGATCCCCAAAAAAACTTTTGAGTTGGACATGTATTGGAACATCTTAAGAGATCTTAACGACATCTCTGTCTCTACACTGTCTCAGATATTTTAAGAAGAAAAGTGCGATAACGTTATTTCTGTGATGCTCCCAATACCTTACGAAAAAGCAAAAACTGCTTAGCTAAAGATTTTCTTTTCATTTCCAATAACCTTTCGAAAAGATTTCAGCACTATATAACAGATTTTTTCGTCAGACATGAACAAGGTGTCATTGCCATCTCTGGTGCTAACATAACATGCTTCTAACCCTTTTCCCAATGCAGTTTATTTGTGGTTTTATCATTAAACGATGAACAGTCTTCAGATATAGTTTATACTGTAAAATGGAGAACATTGCTCCTATAGGAATAACATTTCTCCAAAGAGTGTAAAAGTTTTTTTTTTTTTTTGCTGATTTTCGAGTATTTCAGTGACAAAGTGGTTGACAACACGGAATTTCTTTTAACTAGGTAGAAGATAACAGTAAACGGGTGGGCAAGTTGCCAATTGGAGACTGTTTATCAGTGTTAGGTTTACGTTTTTTGCTTCCCTTAGCAGGTTGTATTGTTTTCGATCGTCTAAACTTTTGTCCCGCTGGTCCACGCGATCAAGCGTTTTACGTGAGTACCTTTATTTTATACTACCTTGTGTTCTTATGACGATTTTACTGACAGAAAGATTCCTATAAGTATTTTTTGGCCTCGTCAATGAACAATAATACTGACGAGGGTTACTTTGCTCCAGTAATGGGGTGACTTTGCTCCCGCAGTCGAAGAGGATCAAAGTTCCCTTTTGCGATTTTAAACCCAATTTTTCCACTAAATAGATAGATATTTTCTGATAAATACCTTCTAATAATGATTTTAATGGTTCTATTAAAATAAGTCGTTATAATGCTTTATTACCTGTTTCATTTAAAGTTTAAAACAGTTTTGCAGAAAATAACTGGAAAAAATGTTTATATGTTTCTTATTTTCTCTTTTTTGAGGCAATGGTTATTAACAATATACTTTCTTTAGAAAGTACTGGTGTATTTTTCCCCTAGCATTTGATAACATTGCTCCAAATGAGATACAATAGTCATACTTACTCAGTTTTATATAAAGTGGTGCAAAGTTTGCAGAACTGAGGGTAAAATTGCACCAAATTTAACAATTAAATTAATATTTATATAATCAAGTATTACCAGATGTTTACATAACTAGCTTGAGCTATTTGTTTGATCCAGTGAGATTAACTGTTCGACTTCTTGAAAGTAGATTTCCCAGTAACACCTAAGATTTGTGCTTTGTTGCGATGAAATGATGGATATGAATGTTACTTGAGATTTTTACTGGTGTTGTGTTTTGAGCAGTGTACGATACATGTCTTCACCTGTCTTAAAGAAGTATAACAATTTGTTAGTAGATTGTGTAATGGATTTGGAATCAAAAGGGTAGTCGTTTTATAGTATAAATCAATACATTGAGGAAACCTCTGCATCGAATATGTGAGTTTGCTTCTTAGAAAAATCGTGGCGGATGTTTAAAACTTCGACATAAGTAACAGAATCTGTTAGCTCTCGAAATGCATTTTATCAGCCCATATATATATTGTGCAACCTCTCACTCTACTACAAGCTCTTTTTGCTTAGTATGCCCTCACATGCTTATATTTTTATCTTTGTCAAAATCCACCCTCTGTTGCATTCACTACACATCATATAACTTTATATTTGGAAGAGCAACAACGCGCTCAATTGCCATTGTGGACGTCGCCGAAAAGGGGGCAAATAATAAATGTTCTGGTTGATTAGTTAGTACCACTAAGTGAAAACGGTAAATAAATATTTTTCACGCAAACAACTGCTTGAATACCATTTTTGAGCAGTACCCATCAGCTGTTGACGGTAGAACATGAAAAAAAAAAAAAAAAAAAAAAAAAAAAAATCAAAAATAATTTCAGTTATTTATAGGGGGTATTTCTAACCGCTTAGCATTAAAAAAATAGCACCAGACAAAACAGTATAAAAATGTGCAAGTTTCATTCGAATCAGTCAAGTATTAACATAGATATAAGCATTTATGAGAGCGCGTGGCCGCCATCTTTGATGACGAATGCACCGGGTAGCGGATGTCCGCTCAAGTCCAAAATACTCTTTTTATGACACATACTAAGCAGTTTTGATAAAAAATTCTGCCTCCACGAACTTTCTACAAAAGTGTTGAATATTTATGAGAGCGAGCGGCCGCCATCTTTGATGACGTCATAGCAGGAGAATGGACCAGGTGGCCAATGTACACCCAAGTCCAAAATACTTTCTAGGACACCTACTAAACATATTTGAAAAAAAAATTCTCCCCACTCAAACTTTCCTACAGAAGTACTGTCAGATCCAGGACTAGAAGAAGCATTCGTTTCACTCTATGTTTTTAAAGGTCTTTAATCGCAGCCCTGATAGTTTTCCCTACTAAGAGTAAATGCTTTTTATTAAAAAAAAAATCAATAATAAGACATAGAGATCTGGCAATTTTCTGCAATTATTTAGCGGTTCACCTAGAACATTTATTAATTAATTGCACTAGTAAATTACTGGTAAAACAATTTTTTTCTGAATAAAAGTTATATTATATTTTATCTTAAGCACAAAAATTTTGGTAATCAACTCGGCTTTGAGAAAAAAGCATCAAAGTTCATTACTTCACCGCTTTGGTCTACTATTGGCATTAATAGCTTTTTAAATCATCAGCAATTATCCATCATTTGATCCCTATATAAATAGTTAGATGTTAAATGCATTTTTTTCATAGAACAAATATGGACGATCTGCATATCTCAGAAAGAAAAAACCCCTACAGAATTCAACTGAACCCCAAGAAATACGATTAAACATTTAATCTCGTGACATTTCTCACGAGTAAGAAAATTGACTTTAGTGACTTTCTTGAAATTTTTCTAGAAAACTTTGTAAGCGTTCCGTCCTAACCTCCAATCAAAACTTCAGTTGCAAGTATAAATAGTACACTGCAAATAATCAAACACTTTTTGAACACTTTTTTCACACGGACACTTGTCTCCTTTTTTAGAACACTTATTTCGGAACATTTATTAGAACCGTTGTAAGATCACTTTTTAAAACATTTTTTGAACACGTACACTTGTCCCCTTTTTTAGAACACTTTTTGAGGTCAGTTTCCAAAACACTTCTAGAAACACAGTTCGGAACATAAATTTAGTTCAGCATTCTTTTTAGCGCACTTTTTAAGCACTTATAGGATCGCGTTAAAGACACGTTTTAGAACACTTCATTGAACATTTTGTGGCATACATACAGGTACAGTTTCTAGAATGCGTTTTAGAACAATTTCTTCGCACTAATAACATCCGAGGATACCTACCGCACAAATATAAAAGTAGCTTTTAGAAATAATAAATATGTACTAAATTCGTGTTCATTTTGAGACCGCACGCTGATGATGGTTTAGGCTTTGGATGAATCTAATTATTAGTCAGCACAGCTACTATGAAAATTTAAAATACAATGATATTTCCAAGATAATTGACTGTCTTACAGCAGAATTGCACACGAACAATGTTTACCAATCAAAAGGTTGCAGGAAAATGTAGTGCACAATATTACTTAGTACAGAAACTGCATATATTTAAAATATTAATTTCCATATTTTAGTTTTCAAAGCTAATCCATACTGTAAAAAGTAATCAAAAGTGTACAAACAAAGGCTCACATAACTTCAGTTTGTTGCTTCATAAATTTCATTTTCAAAAATTTATATTTCTCAAGATCAAAAAAATTTGCCTTCATTGTTTGAATTCATGCTACTTTGCTATTCAGTGATCTATTGCTTGGTATCTGATCAATGACCTTAAACATTAGTTGTGTTCTTTTAAAAATGTAAGTGCAGTGGAATTCTTTAATGACTAATTATTTCCTTGAATATTAACTAAAACGATGAGTGCTGGATCTGGGGGCGAAGGGGGGGGGGGAGTTGGGATCCTTGCCCCCGTGAGACAATTTTTGGAGGACAACAAATTTGTTCTATTTCCGTGGGGGGGGGGGGGGTTTCGTTGAAACTCAATATAAAACTTGAAGGAGAATGAGTAGGAGCATCAGTTTCAAGATTTGTCCTAGCTCGGAAAAATCGTATATCGGCACTGACAATTATCAATTAATTATTTTTAGTTTTAGTTCCTTGCATAAGGAAGAAAAGTGTTCGCGAAAAACAAAATAAATAAAAAATTACTTAGTCAGTGGCTGGCATACACTTTCGGTTTAGTAGCCCTTTTTTTACCATTAGTAGCCACTTTATTCAAAACATTTATTTATTTCTTGAATGAGGAAAAAATGTACTACATTAAAACATGAGCTGTGGAAAAGGTATTACCGTATGAGATCTAACTGAAATTAAATTCATTTGCCTTTTTTCTATCCCCTCCCCCCCCTCCCGCCAAAGGTGAGTACAAACCTTTTGTATAAGCTTCCAGGTTTGTGCTTGTTTTTAAGGGGTGCGGTTTTGATCTTGAAATTAATAATGGCTTTTATTATTGATTGAAAGGCAACATGTAATACTAAGGTTGGGATTGTTATTACATTGCAAACTAATTGCTTCAAAATAGAAATGATTTGTGTATGAAAATTCTTTGGTGCAAAACTTGTGTGGCCTTTTCGGTTCTTAAGACGTGACTGGTTGAGTACTCTTTTTAGCTTCTATCGTATGGCATTTAATCTCCAGATGGCAACTAAATGCCATACATTCAGGTCTAACTCGACGATACCTCTGGGGGTGCTAGTACCAGGTAGCTATTAGCTCTTGGACTAGTTCTAAATTCTCATTAACTGTTCGATCCGGTGATGGTGCTGCCATCTATCGGTATACAAAATAATGGAGGCAAGGCACATAGTATGCAGATCCCTCGACATAATACAGTTGTAGTCCGTTGTGACTCTTGAATAGAAATAGAAAATAGAAATAGGTCTAACTCAATCAGGCAGTTAATATCAAGTTCATTAACTAATGCAGCTACATTCAAATACGCATGAAATTTATGTTTCAAACTTACGCACATAACACTGAACAGAGTTTATCAAACTTATCTAGTCATTAAACACAATATGTTTGAAATGAATTTATTTAACTTTATAGATACACATTAAAAAATTTACATAACAATGCTTGAAACAATCATTCTTCTACAACCGGGTAAACCATTACCTAAAAAAAATAAGAAAAAGCCTTTTTTTTTTACAAACACACGCTTAATTACGAGAACACAAGCAATACGTTATACATTTATTTGTAGGCTGTAGAGGAATGTGGGGCAAAGTGAAATGGTGAAATAATTACTTTTACTGCCAACAATCTCGTAATATTTTAACTATATAGTAGCACATGTACTCTATTCCAGTCAGGAAAAAAATACATCTGAAGCTTAAAATTAATGATAATAATGGCACTTTTGAAAAAAGGACATTCATATTGTAATATTTTGACGTAAGTCAAAAATTATTTTTGTAAGAATGAAATGATAAAATTATTGTTACTAACATTTTAAATATTAATTGAGACCTTCTAATATTTAATGCGATTTTAAGCTTACTTGTATTTCTAATATTGGCAAGTTGAATGGAACAAAGTGAAATAGTTTATTTCGTTTACTCACTCAATTACACTGTTCGGGGGGGGGGGGAGACCTTCAAAATGTTTCTGACATTTCGTCGGCTGATTCATATGTTAAATGACCCCCTGAATCCGAATATGACCTCCTTTTTCTCCCTATACGTACCAATGTTTTTTAAAGGCCCCCCAAGTTTTTTTTCAATTTTCCTTAGTTTTAGAGTTTTTTTTTTTTTTTTTTGGAGGTGAAAGGAGCTTTATACTAACTGCTAACATAGTTTTGGTGGGCAAGAGAGGTTCAAAGTTCAAGATCATGGACACCCATCGCAAAAAAGGGGGGACTTGGGGGTGTATACCCCCCCCCCCCCCAATATTAGGAAAATCACGAAAAACGATCTTTTCATTCTGCTTTTTTAAAAAAGATGTTTGTAAAAAACATTTCGGTGTAGAATGAGAGTATAAGACTCTCTTCTATGACTCCTATGTCCAAAAAAAATTTCGCGATGTAAAAAAAATTAAAAAAAAAAACTGTATCATGAATGTCGCACGTTGCATACGAGTTGAATCGCAGGTCTTCATTCAAATAGATATTCTTCTGGCTGATTCTTATATAAAATGACTCCTTGTTTCCAAATACGACCATTTTTCCCCATCACGCCCCCTTTTTAGAACCTCCCCCTCCCTTGATTCAGAGCCATTTATTGTTTTAAATTTTGAGGGGGAAATGAGCATTACAATAACCGTAAATATTATTCTGAATGACTAGAGATGTGCAACGTTCTAAATCTTGTGCATATATAGCAAAAAAAAAAAAAAAAAAACTTGCCCCCCTCCCCAAATAAAAGGGAGGGGGAGTTGTACAAAAATCGGTACATGTAGGAGGATAACGGAGATCATTTTTGGATTCAGGGGATAAATTTGCAGAAGAATCATTCGGATTAGCCTCAGAAGCATTTGAGAGTAATTTTTGCTGCACAGTGTGTTTGGAGGGGTGCCCCCCTTGTTTTCCTTTTTGCTACATATGCATAATATATTGAGCTTTGCACATATCTAATCATTCAGAATTATGTTTACGGTTATTGTAATGCTCTTTTCCCCCTTCAAATAAAAAAATGGCGGGGGAGAGGAGGGGAGGTAGGTTCTAAAAAGGGGGCGTGATAGGGAGAAAGATGGTCGTATTTGGAAACAAGGTGTCTTAGGATTCATTTTACATAGAAATCAGCCAGAGGAATGCCTTTCTGAATGAAGACCTGCGATTCAACTCATATGCAACGTGCGACATTCACATATTTTTTTTTTTACGCCGCGAAAACTTTTTTGGACATAGGAGTCATAGAAGCTTAGTCTTATACTCTCATTCTGCTCGGAATTTTTTTTTTACAAACATCTTTAAAAAAAAAAAACAGAATAAAAAGATCGTTTTTCGTGATTTTTCTTTTATTTTGAGAGGTTATACTCCCCCCCCCCCAGTTCCCCTTTTTGCGATCGGTGTCCATGATCTTAAAATTTGAACCTCTCTTGCCCACCAAAACAATGTTAGCAGTTAATATAAAGCTCCGTTCACCTCCAAAAAAAAAATTAATTGCTCTAAAGCTAAAGAAAATTTTTAAAAAACTTGGGGGTCCTTTAAAAAAAAATTGGTACGTACAGGGGGAAACGGAGGTCATATTCGGATTCAGGGGGTCATTCTACATACGAATCAGCCGACAAAATGTCAGAAGCATTTTGAAGGGTTTTTTTTTTTTTTTTTTATTGCCGCGCAGTGTTATTTACAAAATCACTCACGGATTCATTAATTAATTTATTTACATTTCATCATTCATTAATTCACTTATTTATTCATGCCTTCACACATTTTCTTATTCATTCACTATTTTATACGGTCATTTATTTTTCTTCATGTATTAAGTATTTTATTTATTTAAGTATTCGTTCATTGTTTCATTATCTTTTTATTATTCATTCTACCCTTCTTTTAATCATTCATTTGAACAAATACATTTTTTATGAGTGAATGGAACATTTTTCATTCAGAAAAATATTTTATTTTTCACTCTTTCTATAAAAAAAATAAAGGGAAAAATTTCCACTTTTTTTTTTAAATGTTCTTTCTTTGTAAAGTGTAATTTTCAAAAAAAAATTCCAATTTGTTCATTTAAAAAAAAAACTAGCCAGCTTAGAAGTTTCACTTTACCCCACATTCCTCCACTATTTTTTCTATAATAATAATTTTTCCGAAAAAAGCCCTTATATATCTGTCTTCCTCCTTTTCTCTTTACATCATCAAAGATAGCTAAAATGTTTTAGACACATGAGTTTTTACAATTTTCCGGATACCAACCCCTACCCCCTCCAACCAGAGTTTCCTTCCTCTAACATCACCAAAGATAGCTTTGAACTATACTTAAAAAAAAAAAAAAAACATTTTCAAAATATTCTGGTTAATAATACCCTTATTCCTCAAGTTACCTTACAAAAATATTTTTAACACTTTAGCTTCAAAATATTTTCTGCTGAAATGAACCCCGGAACATAAAACCCAAAAATCCTTAAAAATGCCCTAAATGTATAGTTTTAAAACTGCATTTTTACATTTTTTCCTAGAGGTAACCTTCCCCCCTCTCCATACTTTTCCCCATCTTTACATAATCAAATACAGCTTAAACATATTTTAGACTAGATAAATCTCCGAAGGAGATCTCCCTACTCCCTTTCCAGAACTGTAAAAATGGCTTAAACTTGCGTTACTAATATTGAATTCGGTATTTTTCTCAGAAAAAGGTCTGTTATTTCCTGTTTCTTCAGTCTGTGGTCACCCTTAATCTATCTCTCAATGTGATAGAACATATAACAACTAAATTACAATTGTAATAGTTTTTACACTGCAACAGACATCACGTTTAGTTATCCAACAATTTTTACTAAGTCTTTCATGGGACTTTTCATGGTTCAAAAAAAAAAAAAATATTTTTGTGTTTACGTTATCAGGTTGTACCTGTTTACAAAGAACTAAAGGTTTTTTTTCAAAGAAATAAAGGGGGAAATTTTTTATTCACATGTTTTTTATCTCACGCCAAATTAAAAAGTGGGATTAAAGAAAAAACTATTAAGCATTTTTTTCTGAACTAGCGGTTTTAAATATTTTTGTGTCATGACCCCATTTTTAAGAACACGAGACCCGATACATGTATTGTACGTACTCAAAACACGCATTTATATAAGGCTTCCTGTTTGCTCTAATTGCTTTAATGATTTCAAAAATTTGACCAAGATACTTAATAAGATTTTTAGCTAATGTTTTGAACTCAGATTATTCATTCGAATAATACTTTGCTAGGCATTTCTGCAAAACATCGATCATGAAACTTAAATTTCATGATTTTTTTAACTGCAACAGATAATAAAATTAATTATTCATAAATAAGATGCTAAATGGTACGCAATATTTTATCCTCAAAATTCAAGATAAAATTGATTGATATGAAACATTAGACAATATATTTTGTCAAACATCATTACTTAGAAGAATCTTGATCTCTGGACCTAGGTTCGAATCTCATTCATACTATTGTGGTAGATTTTGATCATATTCAAGTTTAACCTGTTCTAAGCCGCAGAACCTCCAACGATTCATTCTTTTTCGGTTTGTTAAACCAAAAGTTGTGCACAAGATGATCGATCTTATGGGATGTTTACAAGCAAAAATACTAACGTATCAAAAAATTGATAACCAGAAAAATAAAATCACCTGAACTATTTGTAAAAACAAAAGGTAGATGACAGAACGTATAAAAAGCATTTAGATGAAAGAGATGCTTTTTTTTTAGATTGAAATTGAACAGCGTAAGAAATGCCCTTCGACCTTCATTAGAAATGTTTTTGGGTCATAACCCGTAGTTTAGGAGCTCTTGTTTAAACCTCTAATTCCGATGCTCTTAAAAAATTCTAAATCGAAAGATAAGGACAGGAGCCATAAATCAATCGTCAAGTTTCAAAATTAGAATCGTAACACGTTAGTCTTAACGTAACCACACAGTTTTAAAACACAGGATTTCATTTTATTTCAAAACTTAAGCGGTATGGTAAATTATTAGTTTATTTAAAACAAAAGTATGAAGCTCAGTAAATGTACAAATAGAAAAATTATCTGTAAAGAACATAAAAAAGGGAAGTGGCGTACCTTTTGGGCATTCAAAAATATCACGAAAATGATTGCGGCCGATCCAGATTGTTTACAAACATGGCGTGGCTAAGAAAGCAGTAATTTCACAAGCACTCTTAAATCTGCGTGCTATGTGTTCTCAAGTGTATTCCCAAACTTCGGCTGAATAGAGATTCCCAGCAAAACACATTCGGTGCATTTTTGGAACGTTTTCTTTAAAACGGAACGGATTAATAGAACATTTCAGCTTCTATTAATCCGTCTTTGTACACAACACATTCGAAATACATTTTAGCACATATTCAGGCAACTGGAACACTTAAAGAGTTTCAAATGTGTACCGATTATTTGCAGTGTAACAGAGCAATTCGTGGGATGCTAAAAATTAGTTCTAGAAATCAGATTAAGAATATCCACTTATTCATTCTTGTTTTACACATTTTTGTGCTCGAGTGGTCAATTTCTGGCGCATCACCCTCAGTTAAAACACAAAAAGGAATAAGATCAGCAAGGGGGAAAAACCCTTTAAACGGATACCCTAACTTTAAATATAGTATTTAATTCGAAAATATATTTTTTCTGTTTTGCTCTTGAAAACACTGTTGGATATTTCAAACTATAATACTCTTAGGTATGCATTTCGCGACCAATTACGAAATTTATGATCTCATTAAAGTTTAAAACATCAAACCATCATAAATTCAAATTAAAAAATGCAGGCAAGTAATTGCTAATGTTTGAAACATTTAACAGGATAATCCTGTTTTACATAAAACCAACAAACTGAAATTAAAGCTTCAAATATTGCGTACTGCAAAAATTGCTTTCAAAAATGAAGCATAAACGAGTCATCAGAAAGTGTAATTTATCCTGCAATATTTATCAAAAATTTCAATATTTTTAACCACTTTTAACAACACATACCACGAATATAATTATCGAAAAAAAAATTTTTATGTGAGATACATCATTTTGTTTTTCTTAATGGGTTTCTACTTTAATGAAAAATAAATCAAAGTATAAAAATATGTATTTAAGAATAGAGCTCGGATGTGGTTCAGCAGTAAAAAAAATTCCGTTATTAAATTTTTAACCATTTTTTATCGCGAAAGGTAAGTTTGTCCGTAAAAAGAAAATAAATAAAATCTGAATCCTAAAACCTCTTTTGATGCGTAAGTAAAGAATAAATTTAAGTAAGAAGTGTTTCTTTTTTTGCACTGGACGTTTTCTGTAGCTAATTTTACGCACGATTTTTAAAAAACTACATTTAAGAAAAGAGTATTTTCAATGTTATCTTATTATAACAAAGTTCCTGAATCTGCCCTTTTGTGGTTTATTTTCTAGAAACGAATGCAATACAGGTACACCAGTACTATATGTGTACCTGTCTTTTCATTTTAATCAGAAAATATGCGCATATAAATGTGTAAGAAATCATGATTATTTTTATATAATGGTAGAAAATTCAAACCATTATAAACCTTCCATTCTGCAATTAAATTGCAATATTCACTTCATTTGTCTATTTTCCCTTTATTTTTAATCTAGGGAAGAAAATTTTCACAAAAAAAAAAAAAAAAAAGCATATGGTTTTTCTTCTACATCAGAGCACTAACAATGTACAAATCTCTTTGTTCGAACCTAATTAATAATCAATCCCTGAGAAAAAAAAATGATAATGTTGTTTCATGCAAGTTTCAATGAACGACTTATCACAAGGCAAAGTAAATCTATACTAATATTATAAAGAGAGAGAGAGAGAGGATTTTTGTATGTTTATATTTTCGAGGAAATCTCCGAAAATATTGCACCAATTGGGAAAGTTCTCTCTCTTAATGAAAAGTGCATTCTCACTGAGTGACATAGGTTATAAATTATGCATATATGTATTCATACTAATTTTTTCACCAATAGTTTGTCTTCGCATCCAGTTTATGTTTCGTACTGCTTTATTCCTATACACGTAAAAACCATTGCCGATTGTCCGACGAAAGAGTAGTTTAAGATTCTCAGGACTAAATGCAGAGGGATGGAAATACGTGAAAGAAAAAAAATCACAATTTCAGGATAAGAACCGCTAAAACCTTTACATGTGTTTGAGGCCGCAGAGGATACGGTGTATAGCATTCCGTTAGCCTTGGGCATTGCAAAACATTTAGAGTTAAAGAATGTTTATACTTCTAAAATTTATTTAAACGATAAATAACTGAGATTCGCTTCGAAAAATTAGTTCTTGAATTTAAGTAGTGAAGATAAACGATAATACTACGTGTTTCTAAAATTTGCAATTTGGCATGCATTTCGGGCTATTCTTTAAGGAATCGAATTTTATTTCATTCTGAAATCGAACTGAGAAACATCTGCTAATGAATTCATTTAAGTACATTTAGTTTAGAAAATTATCAACTCAATGAGTAATTGCATATAATTACCGTATATTCAAAGTTATGAGTTCAATTAATAACAAACAGGTAGTTCAACTTAACGTAAAAGGAAGTCATGTGATGCACACATCAGCTCGTTTTAGATAAACTTCACATCGTCCGATTCCACACAAAAGTAGCTCAGTGGCATGTGCAACAGGATTTGATACTAAATAATAACTTCCTTTTCGTATATATTGAATGAATATTTTGAAAATAGTAGCAGTTTGGAACTTCGAGTTAAGCTCTATTCACCGTGGCTCTTCTCTAGAAAATGTGAGAAGAGATGATGTACAAGACATTTCTATGATTGCAAACAAAATATGCCACTGGTTTTGGATTTTTAATATCATCATCAAAAGAAATCAGCATACCTGCCTTGCCCATATTTTCATTATATTTTTACACAATGCAAGGTGCTGACGCTTGTAGTTATGTCTCATTTTTCTAAACTCTCACTACAGCATAAGTTCCATGAGAAGTGATTAACTCTTCTTCCGTACTCTTGAGGTAAACCTAAGGCTGAAAGCTAAGAGGTGGGGTGTTGCGGAGAAAAAACCCTTGAGGCCATTTGCTCCTTCATGTGAACTATACTGTCAACATTTTTAGCATTCTGTAAGCAATAACTTTTGGATTATCCCTTAACACTACTTCATCAGATTGACTTTCTTTATCCCTATATTGCCGTGTGCAGGTAAAAGGCAGTAAATGCAAATTTGTCATTTTTCAATTTTTTTTTTTTTTTTTTGCATTTTTGTCATCTATTGTACGTTTTTTTTTTTACTGTACAAGCTTGCTTACTTGATTTCCGTGAAAAAAAAAGTGTAAAAGAAGTCTAATTCCAACAGTTTCCTATTGTTAGTTTTCAGTCCACCAAACATTTCTTAAAATATTTCAAAAAACTCATTTCTGGAGATACTGCTGGCACACGGCAGCATAGTTCTAAGGAAGAGTTCAAGGTATAGTTCTAAGGAAGAGTTATAAGGATATAGGATATAGTTATAAGGAGGAGTGACAAGACCTCCTCTGTTGCAAGGCAGCGAGTTCTAAGCATGTCTGACGTAAAAATGGCAATATTCCAAATGACAAAAATAAAAGTACACGTTTTTTTAAAACTAAGAATAAAATTTTCCATTCGTAAAAGCTCTAGCTATTATCTTCTTGGTTGTTTTAAAATACATTAAAAAAATTAACTTGACTTAAAAAAAAACTTGTCTTTTAAACTTGTAAAAAAAATATGTTTGCTCTGATTCTTCAGTGAAAATATTAATAAATTAGCTTCTTATCCCTCAAAAGTACTAAAACCAAAAGTGCCTAGTAGTACCTTGTATGAATACATTAGAATTGCGTCTTAGTTCTGATGTTGCTTAAAAGCATCGTTCCAAAACTATTTTCAAAAAGAGTAAAAATGCTTGAATGAACGAACATATGTATCTAAGAAAAACATAAAATTGGATATCATATGCAATAAGATTAAGGTTAGAATGACAAATACGTAGGCTTGAAACTATCCTTTCAAACATTTTCAGCTTCACATAACTACTAATGCTATGGAAAAAGATAAGACAATTCCCTGAAATAGTCAAACACTAGATTATGTGAGAGAAAAAAAATGAGTTTCTGTCATTTTCATATTTGAAATTACATTATTATATACTACCCTCTTCCTTATGGAAGTGGTTTTCATTTTTGCTTTAAGAAAAAGGGATACATACTCATCGAACCGCTGAATGTATCAAAAGATGAATTTATCCAACTATCGGGTGAGATACAGCAACAAAATCGCAATTGCTGGCTTTACTAATCAAGAAGGGATGTCACGTTCGCCGAGAAGATTACATTTACTCGGCAGTTCTTACATTTCTCAGCTACATTCGAATCAATTTTGCGATAGGATGCATGGTATTTTACGAATTCTATACGTGCTGAGGTGGAATATACAAATGTGTGGGTAGAGATTGATTAAAAATAAAGCTTCGGAGATATAGCGTTTCTTTCGAAACAAGTTATCTCGTAACACTGACGTAGTTCAGTAAAACATTTCATCTTATTCAATGTTTTTCTTAGCTTGGATTTTAAAAATTTAAAAAAAAAACGCTGTTTTCACAAATTATTGCTGAAGGTTTAAAATGAATTATGTTGAACTGCAACAAGAAATGTTTTACGCTTTGCTACTTTTTATTTAAAAACTAATTGCAAGTACTTTTCAAGAAATAGGAAAATACCGATGTTTTATCAGCTTCGGTTTACATGCTGTGTCTTTGTAATCCTATTTTTGAGAACATGTTCTGTAAAATAGGATATGAAAATGCATGGTTAAAGTGGTTCCAAAAGTTTTGGGATTATTGAAGATTCGTGAAGGTAGATATTTTCCTAGGTGAGTGGTTTTTTTTTTCAGAGGGTATTTAACTTCTGAACAGTTCAATTTGCGACTTAATCACTCTCAATAATTCGGATTTTCAGCTAAAAATATAAGTTTAAGTCTAACCCATTAGAAAACATTTAATGATTTTCAGAAATCACTGCTGGTTAAAAATATTAGCAAAGAACAATCACAGGTGGAGCAGAGTAACACAATCCAGAGTGACAGTGGTGACATGGCCGAGAACGATGAACAAGCTGCCAACCTGTTAGGTTTACATTACCAACAAATAAGTAAATTGAACTTTACTGACAAAGACATAAAAATCAAAATCAAGGCAAGAGATATTGTACATGGCTGCCGCAGCAATAACCATAGTCAAAACAACATTTTCAGTAAAGATTTTGGCATGAGTGAACTTAAGGCTGCAGTTAGAGAAACTAGCCTGAATAAATCACCTGGACCTGACTGCATTCATGATCAAATGTTAGATCATCTTAGGGAATTTGGAAGGCAAAGGTTCCTGGATATTATTAATTGTTCCTAGAATAAGGGACATCTTCCAAGGGACTGGAGGAGAGCGACAGTCATACCTATTAAGAAACCTGGCAAAACCGACAGCTCCCCGGAGAGCTATCGACCTATAGCCCTAACCAGTATTGCATGCAAACTCATGGAGAAAATGGTTCTGAGAAGACTCACTTTTCACCTACATTCGCACAATCTTTTCCCAGAGGAGCAGTACGGCTTCAGAGAGGGACATTGCACTACTGACCAATTACTTTACTTCTGTCAGGGGATTAGAGATGCCCAAAACAGGAAACCGACTAATCATACAATCGCAGTCTTCCTGGACTTGTCAAAAGCTTTTGACAGAGTCTGGAATAATTTACTAATTATAAAACTATCTAAAAAATTTGGAATTGGTTGTAAAGCTCTTCCCTGGATATACGATTTCTTGAGAAATAGATTTATCAAAGTGAAGTATAACAATTCCCTCTCCAGGAGTTTAAGGATCTCTCAAGGGGTACCTCAAGGGTCAGTGCTGAGCCCAACTCTGTTCTCACTTTACTTATCAGGCATTGAAAGAATTATTAAGGTAAAATGTGAAGTTGGCGCTTTCGCGGATGACATTGTCCTCTGGAAGTCCGATTCTGACGTCAAAAGCTTGGAGAGTGTCATTAACCAAGTCTTAGAAGACATTTGGAATTTCTCTGATGATCACAAACTACGTTTTAATCCAACTAAATCTGTGGCAGCCTTCTTTACTACTAACAGAAGGATCTATAATTACCATCCCAATATTTTACTGAATGGTCAATTGCTGAATGTGGATAAACATCCAAAATATTTGGGATTTGTGTTGGACCCTGAAGTACTGGGAAACAGTCATATTGATCATCTTGTGCTTAAGGCTAGAAAGAGACTAAACATCTTGAGGTACATCTCTGGGCGTGATTGGGGGTCTGATGCTGGAACAATCAGAAACACGTATATCTCACTAATCAGACCAATCTTAGAGTATGGCATCCCAATTTATTGCTCTGCCTCTGCTACAAATCTGCAAAAACTCGAAAAAGTCCAGCTCAGTGCTGCACGGATTATTACCGGGCTGAGAAACACTTGTCCTAGTGATATTGTGCTTTATGAGGCAAACCTTCAGCCGCTATAAGTCTTAGGAGACGAGCATACCTAACAAAATATTACAACAAACTCAGAGCTCTTGGTACACAAAATCGTACCTCTATTTACTTCGAAAATTGGCGTAATAATCAAAGGTTCAGAAGGAACAGTCCCTTTAGCCAATTAGCCTCTCTTAATATAATCGATAATACCGTGGAATCACATCATCTGATACAATGTCTAGACCCAGCGGATGATCTTGACGGCGTCTTTTTCCATCCTGACTTACCGATTCAAGTGAATAAACAAACAGCTCTTCCAGCCTATTTGAGACAAGCAGCTCTAGAGAGAATTAAAGAGATTACAATTGACGCTATCCGAGTCTACACGGATGGCAGTAGAGACGATAATAACCACTCTGGTAGTGGAATTTACATCAAATCGCAAAATCTTGACTTGAGGATTCAGAGGAGAAACCCTAATTACTGCTCTGTGTTCCGTAGTGAGCTAATAGCCATTGATGAAGCCCTAGACTCTCTGGAGCTTCTCCCCCACGGAACCGAAATTTGGATTCTATCCGATAGCAGAAGTGCAATACAGCACCTGACCAGATGGCAAAGTGTGAGAGATAGTGTAGGAGTTTCAATACTCAACAAACTAAAACAACTTTCGGTCTCTCATCAAATTCACATGCAGTGGATCCCTTCCCATGTAAAAATAGAAGGTAATGAGATCGCGGATATCTTGGCGAAAGCTGGTGCTGCTGAGGTCTCAGAGTCAACGGCATCACTCACCTTTCAGGAGATCCACTCAAAAATTAAACACAGGGATAATATCACTTGGATTATCCAGCCAGAGCACCATTGGTACAGATGTTCACGACCTGGTGACTCCCTGACCCCTGGGTTTAACAGACAGGAACAAACAACTCTTGCCCGTTTTCGTAGTGGACATCTTAAAACTTTAAAATTTTCAGAGGGGTCGAAGACCTTTCAGACTTGTTCCAAGTGTTCGGTTGAGCAGGCCTCGCCTGACCATATACTTTCATGCCCGGGGCTCTCCAGGAGGGATTTGACTGAAGACCCAGTGACGGTGCTGGATTTCTTGAGGGTAAAGAAACTCATGGACCTGGTCTAGCTCTGCTGACCATGGGGGCATGCAACAACAACAACAACAGAAATCACGGTAAAAATAGTTGTTCGTTACTCCAAAGTCTAAAGTGCCCTCTATCGGCATTTTTTGAACTAAATCTTTAACATTTATTTTCTAGAACATACTGACTAAAAGAATAATTTTAACGAAAACCGCAATGGAATCATCTAATTTTTCCGTTTTTTATGAGCATTTGAAGTTTTGTACCCTAAACTTTAATGACATTTATCTCCTTCGTAACGTTTGCTACTTATTTTTTATTTTATATTGTTTGTCTTGATATATACTATCACCCCCTACAGTTTTCCCCAAGAGTTCGGAAACACCCTGTATATACGTATATATACATGTGTGTGTGTCTACGTGTGTTTGGTTTTTAATTAAAAACCTGTGCGAACTCACTGTGCATATGTAGTTCGGATGGCATTTAATAATTTGATTACAGCCTTCCTTCAAATTTACAAACATTTAACATCAAAAGCTACAAAAGTAGTTTATCATTTCTCATATGATCCCCTTCCATTTTCTGATAAATACTTTTGTAATTAAATTTGTCAATGCTAACTCATTGTGCTTATGCAGTATGGTTGGTATTTACTAATTTTACTATAGAGCCTTCCTTAAAATTTACTAAAAATTATCATCAAAAGCTCAAAAGTGAATATGACAAAAGTAGTTTGTCATTTCTCATCTGATGCTTTTCAATTTTTAAAGAAATACTTTCATTATGAAATTTGTAGTGGTAAGTGGTGTACCTCGGACATATGTGTACCTTGGACCTAGGCTGATTATAGCTCTGCTTATTAAAATATTTGATTAGCAACATGTGTAGTTAAAGTATTTGCCCCTAGACGTCTCTGTTTTGTTGAAAGCTTATCTGATTAAAGTATTATTGAAAAAAGAAATATACCATATTAAAAGTAAGTGTTTCCAGATACTTTTATGCATTTTTTATTATGAACTATATATTGTTTATGCTGAAATGAAGGTCATGCATTTTACAGTCATGTTCTAGCTATAACACCATGTGCTTGAAACAAAGTTAGGCCTAACTGTAACATAATGGTCAGCTATTTTGTTTTTTGTAACCAAGTTGTGTACCTTGAACCCAATACAAAAGGTGTACCTACAAAGTGGTCTGCAAAGAAATGCAGCACAGTAGTGGTTCTTCTCTTTCGGGCCGAAAGAACTAGAAAACGGTCTTCTGCAGATGTTGTAGCTCATGGTCTGCCTGGAACAGTCTTTCGGACATAGAATCTTCGGATTGGTATCAATCCAAACGTCGCCGAACAACATTACGAAACATATTGAGATTTCTAGCAGCATTAACCCGCGAAAATCCCATGTCCATCCATCTAACTGCCCTCCACCTCAAAGAATCGGGGTAAACGACGTCTCAGAGACCTTTTCTAAACTTTATTGACTATTTTCACCGAAACTGCCGACAACAGTTGAAAATCAACACAACTTACACAAAAGTACGAAAGCTTGATACTTGCATATTTTTCTTCTCACTCGTAAAAATATGCTTTTTTCCATAAAATAAAAGTAGTAGCAACATTTTTTTTCATAAAGAGTTTTAAAGTTCGTTACTATCATTCATGCAAACTTTGAATTTATTGTTATTGCTATGTTTTATGATGAGCTTCGAAAAACATGTTGTACCTTTACTTTTTGAGGCCAATGTATGTGACCGTTCAGTTTTTGCTTTAAAAAATTGCATCCACAATTTATACAGCGGGTATTGCAAGTCGTTGTATCAAACACAACAGCTTGAACAATTAACAATAAATGGCCTTCATCTAAGATATTATACAAATGAATATACGTTTAAGAATGAATAAAGGACACACGTTAAACACGCATACATGAATGTATATATATTATATGTAAATATATATTTCTGTGTGTACGCGCAGATGTTACTCTGGGAAAACTGTTCCCAGTAGTATGCGATTTCTACCAATTTTGATAACTTTAAAACTATATTTTTTAAGCTACGTTTTCGTGCTTTTAAAGTTTGAAGAAAAGATTGATTCTTGTTCGAGAATAGTTCAAAGTAAATTGCATTCAAAGACAAGAAAGTTAGTGAAATATGTCATTGAATTTTCGGAACTTGTCAAAGCACGTTTTTATTAGTATTGTTAATAGCTATTGAATGAACAACAGTTTATAATGAAATAAGGTCACACACACGTTTAAAACATTTACTCACTACTAATCCAAGAATAATTCAAAACTTTAATCCAGTTCAAGAGCTTGTAATATATTCCAAGCTATTTTTTCATTTTATTGTTGTTTTAAATGCATTACATTGCGTTAACTGAATTTTGCTTTCTTTATGGTTTTGGGTATGCTTCAAAAACATCATCACTCACTACATGATAAGCAAACCGGGGCTAGCTGCTCATAGGGAGTCATTGGCGCACTATTAAAAGGGCATAGGGAGCCAAAATGGGAGAAAAAGTGCGACCGAAGCAAAGGAACATAGGGGGGAGCCATCCGCAGTATTAAAAAACATATATTAGATAGTGCTGTCTATAATAAAGCTAAGCGTAGTATAGTTTCGCGTAGGACTTTACTTTGCCCTTTTCTCCAAAAATATCACTGAAAAATTAGCGCTCATTAAGAAAAAAAAGCTAGAATTTTCTAACTTTCGCAAAGATGAGTTAATTTCCTCTCTTTCTAACGATCATTTTAAAATTAATAAACGAACATCATTTTGACAAATAATATTTATAAAGAAAATAGTTCAAAGTTATTTTTGATATGTCTGCTTATTGTTGTGTTTAAGAATAATTTATTGCATTCATGAAAATAAAAAGAAATGGCGATACGGGGCTAGTTAAGTAAGTATTATCATAATCCCAATTTGTAGCAAAAACTAATCTCTATTAAATGTTAAGACAAATATTGAACCATAAACTATGGACGCATAGATTAAGGTTTCATTCCCTTTTAAATGCGTTTGAAGTTAACTGGCTTTACTAAGTTTGGCTGAGTCTTAAGTTTAGTTAAGCTTGAGCCTAACTAATGTTTTCAGAAAAATCAATCCTTATTAATGTAGTTGACGAATTCAAAAAAATAATAATAATAATAATAACGCTGTGTACTGCTATTTTTTTACTGTTGTTTGATATCCTTAGAAAAGTAGACTATCACTCATTATGTTCATAATTGGCAGAATTAGGACTCCGGTGCCTTTATTAAGATGCCGAAGGATCTTGTGAAAGATATGATCCTGCGCAGCATATGCTGCACATGGACTGACAAAGAGCAGAAAATGACGACTTACCAGTGCCCCGTTAAAATGATTGATCTCTCTCTTTTCTATTAAAGTACATATGAAATTTACGATTATGTTTTTCTCTTTTTTTAAATGCAGTTTAATATGGTTTTATATTGACACCAAACAATTTTTTGGATGTATTGGGCAAGTTGACTGTTTTGGGGACCCGAGTTCCTGATAAGGTTACTTCACCATTTTTTGTTAAACGGCTGACAAACATAATTTAAACTTAAATTTTTACACGGAATGATTTTTTTTTCTTATTTTTTATGAGTCATTTGACTAAAGTATAAAAATTAGAGCCAATTAAAACCAAAATATGCAAGATATTATGGCCTGAACCTTAGATTGGCCTTATTTGGGGCACTGATTTCTTTTCTTCGCAGTATCACATTTTTTATACTTAGAATACTTAGAAATGTAACATCTTGCTTACGAAATTTAATAAAGTCCAGCTTCACCAAAATATTCATTTGAAAAAAAAAAAAAAAAAAAAAAAAAAAAACAATCTAGAAAACTTTATAACGATAACGGAATAAATCGAAACAAAGAAGCAAGAAGCACGATAACGAGCTAAATCCGATCGGTTTCTACCATCGATCTCTTGATCAATCATTTCTGGTACATTTCTTGAAGATTGTAGACGATCAGAATCTGCAACTACTACATTGTTATTTTCATTTTAACCACAGTACCTGCAACCAGAAATAATATAGGGTAGGAATAAAAAGGATCTCCGAAAAGACATGACACCTTTTGTGATGATTGATTATTTCAATTCTGGTATTTTGCTTTACATCCTATCATTTTTATAAAACTCGGTATTAGTTTGTTCGTGATTTTTTATTACTGCATATAACGGAAATATCAGTGAACCCGTGTTTGACTCAAAAAAAAAAAAAAAAATTGTGATACACTTTTTGCTGTTATATTTCCTTCATATAAAATAACATTTTAATTTTTGCCATACATATTTATATTATATATAAAATATACATTTTATTGTTAAAAGTACTGCACATCATATTTTATTTATTTAAAATTATAGTTTGTTTAAATATTACTGCAGTATTGAATTTATTGTTATTCTCAATACTATTCTTTTTTGTTTCTTTTTGAAATTGAAAATTTACTTTTATTCTTGATTTTTTTCTTCTTCTGTTTCTAGCAACCGAAAAAAAAAAGAAAAAGAAAAAAGGTAATACTTGAAAACAGAGGAAAAGTAACAATGTTGTGTTTAGCAAATATCACGTTTTGAAACACAATTTATTAAGTCAGATGCAGCAATATAAGTTAGAAAAGATTGCCGTAACAGACAATAACGTGTCTTTGACGTAAATGAATGTGGGGTGAAGTGAAATAGTTAACATGACGTACTTTTTTCAGAATTAAAAAAATGGAAATTAGTTCTGAAAATTACGGTACATAAAGAAAGAACAATATACTTGAAATAAAACTTGGATTGAAACATTATTTTTTAATTTGTGGTAGTAAATTTGTAACTTCAAAAGATGTGGAAATCATTCACTTCTTTTTCTCGTGGGGCAAAGTGAAAAATAATATTTTTTTCTAATGAAATATTTTTTATTGGATTATTAAAGGTATTTTTGATAAAATTAATGAGTAAACAAAGGAATGAATAAATAAATGAAAAGGATATGAAACAGTAAATGATAAATAAATGAATAAATAAGCTAATATATGTAAAAAAAGTAAATGAATGAATAAAATAGTGAATTAATACTATAACTAGTGAATAAATCGATAAAGAAGGGAATTATTAAACGAAGGAATGTAAATGAAATAATTAATAAAAAATAAGTAATTTGATGAAGGATTAATAGAGTGGGCCGAAAAAAGAATTTTTTGATAAACAACTTCTAACGGCAAAAAAAAAAAAAAAATATGTATCACCATTCTAAACATAGGAAAAAAAATAATAGTATGAATGTCTTCAGATCGCGCATTGGCAGCAAAGTTTGAAAAAAAGTAAAAAATGGTCAATTTTCACTTATTTTTATAAACATTTTACTATTAATTTTTTTTGTTCTAATATTGTTTAAATACTTTCTTTGAATAGTCTTTTCATATATCTTTTAAAATATTCACATTCCTTTACAGTTTTTAGTTCACGCATGAGCCGCAAATTTACGTGAAATGAACCAAAAATCGACATTTTCAGCTTATTTTGAACATTGCAATATTTCCTCTTTTAGATTACCAGTTAATTTTTTTTTACAATAAATGTGCATTGTATAGCTCTTTGATGGAAATTAATTCATATTTTATTGCATTAACAACCCAGAATAAACCCCAAGTAAGTGGTTGCACCCTGCACTTTGTGTTCTACCCTGAAATTCCCAATAAGAGTAGTTATTTACAAGACCTATATATTTGTGAAGTTACCTACATTTACAATAACTATATTATTTTAAACAAGTTTATACATTTGGATCAAAGTTTAAAGAGGATCATTTACTCAATTTTTACATTGATGTTCACGAGCATAAAATTTTTCTACATTAAGCCATATCTTGTCTCATCCCAAAATACTCAACTTACCCACTGACTAACCAGTTTCATAACCTTTTCAATAGCCCTAGTGTATAAGAGGAACATTTACTGAATCATGGGTAAAGATTCAGCTGTCATTATAAAATTAAATATTATTAACTTGTTTAAAAGAAATCGAAGTATTAAAAGCTGAATTAAAAAGCGAGCAAAAGTACACTCCTGTTTGTGAAAATTGCAACACCACGAAGGACTTACGCGACTGAGCTGAAAATTGCAGGATATGTAAAGTAAGGCATGCTATGCAAATGATTGGAATTGTAGACCGGTAGCGCATGCGTATGCTGAGCAGCGCCCTCTGAACGGCGGTTCGAACCGAATATAAATAGACGGCTGTAGCGAGGCGTGTATGATTATTGGTGATTATATGCTAGAGTAAATATCAACTGATTCCTTACTATGCCTCTTCGACGAAAGAAAGCGAAATTTGAGCAAATTTCGAAGTTTGAACGGGGCAGAATCGTTGGCCTTCGTGAAGCTGGATTGTCTTATCGTGCAGTAGCCGCTCGTGTGCAGCGTAACAGCAGCACAATCATGCGTGTTTGGAAGCAGTGGACGGACGAGGGTCGGACCGCTCGGAAATCTGGGAGTGGACCCCGAAATGTGACGCCAGCTCGCGATGACAGACATCTGGTGCGCATGGCGCTGACGGACCGCACAGCTTCTTCTGGACCATCGGCAGCATACTGGTCAACAGCTACAGATGTTTCATTGTGTGCTTCAGCAATTCGGAGACGTCTGCTGCAGCGTGGGCTGCGCGCAAGGATTCTTTTATACAGGATTTCTCTCACGCAAAACCATCGCCGGTTGCGGCTACAATGGGCCAATGTTCTTAGGAGCTGGCGTGCTGAGTGGCAGCAGGTCGTCTTTTCTGATGAATTCCGCTATCGGAGTGCATTATCGAACGCCACAGTGGACGAACACCCGGAGGTATTGTCTGGGGTGCCGTAGCATATCATGGACGATCACAATTGCTACGAATTGTGGGTAATTTGAACAGTACCCGATACATAAACGAAGTTTTACAGCCATAAGCTATTCCTTTCCTGCAAGGATTGCTAGGGGCTGTATTCCAGTACCCGTCCACATGTCGTCAGGACTGTCAAATCCTACCTTGATACACAGCAGGTACAGCTTCTTCCTTGGCCTGCATATTCCCCGGATATGTCACCGATTGAACATGTGTGGGATTTCCTTGGGCGGCGTCTCGCTCGTGATCCTCGTCCTGTTGCTTCGACAGACGAACTTTGGTTACGCACACAAACAATATGGAATACTCTTCCGCAGGCAGGTATTCAAACTTTGTTTCACTCCATGCCGAGTCGTGTAGCAGCTCTTATACTGTGGCGCGTGGTGGCCACACAAAATGCTAAGTTCTATCTCTTTTTATTGTTTGTTTAGTTTGAAAATGTAATCATTTATTTGTATCATTACCACTCAACTGTGTATTAAATTTCATTCAACTATGATGCTTCCTTCATGGTGTTGCAATCTTCACAAACAGGAGTGTATATTTGATGGACATTATCGATGTAGTACATAAAGGAAAATGCTATATTGATCTCGCTCTGACAAAACAAAGACCTTCCAGTCATTAACATTCCTTAACACGTGCTTAAGGAGTGCTGGGGCTGTATATTTTTCAAACTAAACTACTAAGTAAGATCGTAAATAATGTCTTTAACAAGTATGCCTCTATGATTCGGTAAAATTAAAATTCAAAGAAAAGGACTTCCGTGGACCTGTACAGTTATTTAAAGTTCCAAAATCTACAAGTAAGGTGTCTGACGATCTTTTAATTATCGTAGTTTCGATGATTCAAATAAATGCTGACTTTGCCATTTTTGAGTAATCGTTATTGGACATGGCAGTGAACTAAAGACGAAGTACAAAGGAATCGGATTACACTAGAGTGTATAGTACAACTCAAAAGATTAGCCATCAAGATACGCTTCTACAGCTGTAAAAAAATTTCTTCCACCAATATTAATATTTGAAGCTTCGAACTATAACAGTTAATTGACTCACCAACGTGTTTACTTACCTCCACTTCAGTGATGAAGTAGAAAACAACTATATTTACCAATTCTAGGAACTACACATTTGCTTAAGTATGCATTCTTAAAATTCTCATATCAAACTCGAGCAGTTGAAAGGGTTGTGGAACTGGTCATCAGCGAATCTGCGGAAATTCATTTTAGGTATTAAGACGCAAGAGATGGATTTATATGAAAAACTTTATATTCGCCAGCATGCATGCCAAAACTGTGTCATAAATCCAACTTTAAACCTTGATTGAAACGTAGAAACTTGTTTAAAATAATATAGTTATTGTGTATGTAAGTTATTTTACAAATATATAACTCCTGTTAATAACTACTCTTCTAGGAAATTGCAGGGTGGAACACAAAGTGTAAAAATCTACTTAAAGGGGGGTTCAGAATTATTAATGCAATTAAATGTTCTTACATTTCCAGCAATGTGTTGCTTAGTGCACATTTATTCTAAAAAAATATTTAACTGACATCAAAAAGAAGAAATACTGCAAGGTGAAAAATAAACGAAAAATATCTCTTTTTTGGTTAATTTCACGTAACTTTGCATTTGATGCGCGAACTAAAACTGTAAAATATGTAAATATTTTCAAAGAAAAATGAAAAGAGTATTAAAAGGAAGCATGTAGACGGTATTAGAACAAAAGTTTTAAACATTTGAATTTTTATAAAAATATTTGAAAATAAACCTTTTTTTACCTTTTTTGCAAACTTTGCATTTCACTTTGCCCCATGCTCTCTGCCCCGCATGCCCTTGACTAATTAAGCAAGGCATTTAGAATACAAATAAGCTTTATATTAAACAAACAAGTATTTTGCCGAATGTTAGTAGGCCTCAATTAATATTTAAAATATTAATAAGATAAACTTTATCGTTTAATAATGACAAAAATAACTTTTGGCTTACAACAAAATTTTAAAACATGCCTCGCAGTTTTTGAAAATTGCTTGTATTATCATATTCTTTGATTTTCAGGGGTATTTTTTCTTGACTGGAATAGACTACATGTGTTGCTACATAGTTAAATTATTACGAGGTAGGTGGCACTAAAAGAGGAGTAAATATTTCCCGATTTCACTTTGCCTCACATTCCCCTACATTAACAGTTATACCTATTAGACATAAAATAAGTGTTATTTCTTGATGCAAATAATATAATTAAAACATCAAAAAGTTCAACAAAAAGTTTTTCACAAAATGTGCTTCGTCTCATGTAGTTATTATGTAAATAGTAAGTTTTATTGTTCGCAACCGACAGACATTGAAGCCTCAACAGCCTAATAAGCCTTAACAGCCTCCTTAATTTTTAACATCAGTGACCTGTTAAAAAATATTATTCTTAAAAGAGCCTAGTAACTTTTTAAGCAAAACATTAACTACGTGACTAGTATAGCTCTCTATATGCCTAATAATTCAATTTTTATGAAAATTGAAACCTTTTACAAAATTAATTCATTAAAAAAAAAACTCAGTTTATATTACCTCAACAAAGCCCCAGGAAAGTGGACTTCAAATGAATGAATTCAGATGTGTGATTGACGGTCTGTAGATCCTGCAACAGGTGGGGGTAACTTCAACTCTATATCTTCAAGCCCTACTTCAAGTTCACCATCACTGTTGAAAGTAAAATTCGGACGTTTATGAAAAGACATCATTTTGAGGTACTTCACATTGTAAGAAGACTCAGGTGTGATCCAAGGACACTAAAAATTGCCATCCGTGGGTACATATGGTTATGTGTCCTTGGGCACAATGGCAAGCCATTTTGGTTTGGCAAACCAGTCACATCGACAAGACCAGTTTCACAACATTAAAAATCAGAAACAGCATCCTCAAAACATAGGAAAACATAATACCTGCAACAAAAATGAATAATACAATCTACGACGTACAAAAAAAATGTATTTTTTCTACTTAGATCCTACTAAAACCGAAAAATTGCGATAGAATTTTACATGTTCGTTTGATGGGGTGCATCTCATCAGATTTTTCGTGACAATACCCAGAATTTCCCGACCAACGTCTGTAGTAACAACCGTCCGTGTATACAGCAACTTCCCCTACCAAATTTCAACTTTCTAGGACATACCGTTTTTGAGTTATGCGAGACACATACCCACATACATACGTACCTACAGACGTCACCAGAAAACTCGTTGTAATTAATTCGGGTATCGTCAAAATGGATATTTCGGGTATCTATAGGTTCTTAGACATATATCCACGCGTGTTCGGATTGAAAAAAAACTCAGCATTCATTCGGGGTCGAGAAAAATGTAAATTAAGGCCTATTTTTGGGCCAAAATTTTTTCGTGAATACAATACTTCCTTTAATTGTTAAAAGGAAGTAAAAAGGAAGTATTGTATTCGTAAAAATATTTTCACTCAAAAATTGGCCTTTATTTCCATTTTGCTTGCCCCCGAATGAATATTGAGTTTTTTTTTTTTTCAACATGACCACATGTGGATATTTTCCTGAGAACGTATAGATACCCGAAATATCCTTTTTGACGATCCCCGAATTGATTACAACGAGTTTTCTCGTGACGTCTGTAGGTACGTATGTGTGTGCATATGTATCTCGCATAACTCAAAAACGGTATGTCCTAGAAAGTTAAAATTTGGTACGTAGACTCCTAGTGGAGTCTGGTTGTGCACCGCCTTTTTTTGGTTGCATTCGAATGTTCCAAAGAAGGTCTTTTACATCTTTTTGGGGTAAAATCATTGTCAATTTCAATGAAAACTTAAGAGGTATTATAATTTGGCAATATATCGCCAAGCTCTTGGTCGCCAAGTTTTGTCGCCATTTTGACGACCAACTTGGCGTTTTTTATATTTTTATTTTAAATATGGTTTCAATTTGGCCATTTTTAGAGAGTTAACCATTGCATCACATCAAAACTGCTAATATTGGGAAAATTTATCTGTATAAAACGTCTTCTTTGCTTCTGTTGGGGTAAAAATATTTAAAGTGTTTCTTTGCTTTGTCCGTGCCACTATTATCATTGAATTGGAGTAAAAGGAAGTCATGTGATGCACACATCAGCTCTTTTTCTAATCAACGTGACAAGAATCTAGCTCCGAGGTGCAGAAATTGGTAAAATTGCCCCTGTATAACAAATTTAAACTTTTTAGGCCTTCGCGTTTTCCAGCTCACCACACACACACCAACAAAAACATCTTATTTTATTCTATGCCCTTAGAGGTAAATAAATAAATGCATTCCCAACTTATGTTAAAAAAATAAGCAATAAAATTCTTGGAATTAGAGACTATGGGTACAGTTTATGAAAATTTATCATCATAAATTACTTCTCTGCGAAAAAAACAACAACTCAACAGAATTCAAAAGAAGACTATTTGGAAGTAAAGGGCGGTGTATCTAGGAAGTTATTATAACAAAAATAAAAAAGAAAAATGTAACCGAAACAATTTCAAGAAAAAGAACAGGAATGCTAGCGCTTGACGACCTATTATAATAAAATATTTGTTTTACCTGGATTTCAATGTTTTAAACTTAGGGAATTCCATTTATTTTGGATAAATTAAGGGATAACATTCTGTAAATCGTATTCAGAACTACTATATCTAAGAGCAACTGAGTATGAAAATTAGACTTTATGGGTGTTTATTAGCGAATGAAAGCATTTTTTCATTTACCCCAGCGTATTTCCATTAACCCCATGGACTAAAAGTAGAATGGAAACAGAAATCCCCCTCCCCCCTTCCTTAAAACGCAATCATGAATTATTTAAAAGAAAAATCATACAAAAATTAAGCTATGTGCTAGGTTATGTACAAAAGTGTTATTTTCATACAAATGTAATCTTCAAAAAATAATGATAGTCACAAACTTAGTTTTCCCAATTAACTCCAGAGTACAACATGAATGGGGTAGATGGAAATAACCTATATTGATAATCAAAACTAGCAGATAAGGTTAAACTCAAAAATTATTTTTAGTAACCTTATGCATGACAAATAAAACTAGTTTAAACCTGCTAATTTACATTTGTAGACTTTCTTGAGAAAAAATGCCATATCACTAAACTTTAAAAAACAATTCTTTTCGCGGTATCAGTTTGAAATAATAATTAAGGCCTACACAGCAACTCGAAAACATGTGCAACTCCCCGAATGTGTTCTTTGTGTTTGCTTGTCTTCACTCATTAATAGTTAAATTATGAAAATTACAAGAAAATCGGTACAGTTAAGTTTTTTTCATTCACCCCATGCTTATACCCAACTGACACTACTTATGAGCTAAAAAGGAAGTATAATTCGTTTTCTACACTGTATTTTAAAATTCCCTCAAAAAACGGAAAATGTACTGGCAGCAGAGTTGCCGACCATTTTCCGTTTTTTTTACAGAAGTGGTGTTTTCCGTTTTTATCACAGATGCTTTCCGTTTTTTCATACTGACACTTTCCGTTTTTATCACGCACATTTTCCGTTCTCAATCGGAATATTTTCCGTTTCATGAACTGATGTTTTCAGTTTATTATATAAATATTTTCCGTTTTAAGAACTGATGTCTTCAGTTTTTAATATAGATATTTTCCGTTTCATGAACTGATGTTTTCAGTTTATAATATAAATATTTGCCGTTTTATGCACGTAAATTTTCAGTTTAAAAAACTATTATTTTCAAAATATAGCTGGGCAATTAAAGCATAATGAATTAACATTTGCAGATTTTAAATGCCCATATATTTTTTCTTTTTTTGAAAAACAGCAAAAAAAAAGAAAAAGAAAGAAAGAAAAGCAGTTTTATAAGAGCATTTACATGAATTTCTTCATTAACTTCCAAAAATTTGTGAACCATCCTATAAGTGAGGAAACACATTTTTACTATGCAGAAACTATCTTTCTCTTTTGAAGGTATAGAGGGAAGATATAACAGCTATCTGTGAATTTATTTGCTTTGCATTTTATTATATTGAAATCTTTTATCAACAAACAATTGAAAAACATATGAAATAAACGCAAATCATACCAACTGTTTTTTTCTTTTTTAAATCAGTCCTTCACAAAAAATACCCTCCTCTCCCTCCCCCCAAAAAAGAAAACAGTTCCTATAGTTAACTGCGCGATGTTTTATTTAACAATAACTGTCATAAAATTTAACTTTATCAAAATTATTGAAACTTATCAATTGTGAATAGTTAACATTGTTTTCAATAAGACAAAACATTTATTACAAGTGCAAAATCATTTATTGCAGATCTTGTACTACACAATTTTTAACATTATTTGCTTGAACCAATGTCAAATTAATAGTTTGCTTTGCTGCCATCATCAATACCATTGTTATTTCTGCACTCATATATAGAGATCAAATCATAGGTACAACTGTGCCATCTTTCGACGATTCCAATTTTTCACAATTAACGTCACAAACCTAAATTACAAGAATAAGAGTATCAATGCATTATATCAAAAATATTTAACACATGGACTTTTTATTGAGTAAATTACCAAGTGTCATGTCATAAACATGCAGATGAAAACATCACAATTACCTACGGTAAGATATTTGACTACAATTTTTCTTGACAACGAGGTAATACGCTGACGGTAAGCTAAAAATGTAGTCAACAGCACTGTGTCGAAATTTGGACAGAAATTAGGCATCTTACTTTGCAAACAGTTAATTTGTAAAAATCCGTGCATCTATATATATAAAAATGAATGTTTGTCTGTATGTCATCCATGAACTCAAAAACTACCCGGTAGATTTGGCTGAAACTTTCACCGTTTGTTATTTTTGGTACTGGAAATGTTTATAGACCAGTTCGAAAAAAATCCGATCGATAGTTCCTTTTTTATTCCAATTTAAGTCACAATCCATTGGATAAATTCATCAATCATTAAAGCCACTCGCCACCAGGTGGCACTGCAGAGTAGCAACTTCTGCCCCATTCAACCGATTGTCATGAAAATCAGTATAATGATGTATTTTTTTTTTTGGCGTAGCAACGCGCGTCGGGTACAGCTAGTATATATATATATATATATATATATATATATATTTGCAATAATTTTTTTAATTAATATTTTCAATTTTACAAGTGGCAGTGTGGAGTAGTAGATATGTTAGAATTGAACGTGCTAGCCAATAGCTCAAAAACAATTCTCGATCTCTTCTAATTCTCGGCTAGCTAGAGTTGGGACGAACCTAACCTGGCAGCCAAGTAATACTGAGCTTCGGATGTGCTTAGCTTTCACAATGCTTCCAGGTTAAGTTAACTATAGTAAGTGTAACATTTTATTTGCTAACTGAATTTTTGTACTGAATCTCATTACTTGACTCTCAAGAAACAAAACAAAACTTATCCATGAAAAAATAATATTTTAGCAGGTTATAAGAATTTCTTCGAGCATATTAATCAATAACTTCAAAAGAACTGTCATGAAAGGAATCATGAATTTGTGAATCACAATAAATATAATGGAGTTGTACCTGAATGTTTTTCTACTATATTCTCTCCCCCCCACAAAAAAATCATTATTTTTTCTATGTTTATAATTTGTCCTTGTACTGTGCTTTCAATCTCCTTTTGCATTTATGTGGAAGGATGCAATAATGCACAATTCCACAAAATCGTATAAAATTGCAGCTGGTGCGGAAATAATTTCAACTACGAGAAGACAACTTTTTCAATGTATATGTTATAGTTGAACTCAGGTCAACGAGAGCCAAGGATAGCCCTTCATAGTTTGGTCGCCTTAACCCCTCCCCACATAAAACTGTAAAAATTATATTATTCCGATTCTGACTGATCAGGTTGACATGGCCTCACATTGGTGCACTGATAAATTGAGTCAAATTTCAACTCGCATATTATACACCTGAGAAAAGTGAAAGTTGTTTGTTTGTTTATGACACTTCTTTACAGACAACCCCGCTTTTAAATGTTTGGGACGGGATGATTTTTTTAATTTGCTAAATGATACTCTGAATTTTACCGAATGATAAAATGCGAGCATGAACACAAACGTGCATCTAATGAGAAGAGACGTTAAACATCACTATTTAAAATTTTCAAAGTTTTGCAGTGAAGTGTCCAAATTTACAGAATCATCAGAAAAAATTGTCGACTTAGAACATTTTTGGTAGGTCACAGTGACCTCCCTTCAGGGTGCCGCTTCCAGTGGCGTTTTGAAACAATAAAGATTTTACAACGGCAATGATCTTAGACCGGTGTCCATACATTGGCGCTTCGATTTGTAATTGGTGCGGAACCAATGCATTGGTTAAGAGAAAAATTTGAAACCGATTTAACAATGCAGGATTTACACTGGTGTTTGACGATGTATCGATCCAACGCCCAGCCCTAATGCATATGTAACAAAACAAGTTTTATACTTACAATTTGCATCGAACTTCCCTTTTCTGTTCAAGAAATTCTGTTCACTCAGTTGCACATTTGAATCCACGTTCCATCAACAATTCTCCGGCTTACTTTGGAAGGTTCCAGCGCTGAGAGGGTGCAAAGTGGACAGCATCTGGAATGTTAAATAAAGTGCTTTTAGAATAATATGATTCAAAGTTCTCAAAATAATGCTTTTTTTTTAATGATTGATACATTTTTTTTATATTCATTTCCTTAAAAAATTATTCATTAATGTAGATAACAAGCATTTAAAAGTTTGAAAGAGAGGGGTTTGGGAGAGAATCAATATTTAAAAGTTTTCTTGAAAATCCAAGTAGTTAACTAAAACTAGATGCTTCAACTTGTTAATTGAAATCTAATCAATAGCAAGAAGCAAGTTTAAACAGACATAGTTGTTATTCATAGAAATTAAAATAAATTAATAATAATAAAAAAAGTAGTATTTTGAGTAATAAGCAATATCTTTACATTAACCTTACATGTAGGCAGAAAATATTCTTCATTAACAATAAAACAATCAAGACTCAATGGTGTCCTATCTAACAATTACTTAATTATGCAAAACAATTTTGTAAAATATCCTCTTAGCAAACAAAAGTTTTTAATATTATTAGAAGTTTTTTAATTTTAAAAACTTGTCACGATGTTTTAATGTTTAAACAAAGGTCTGCGGGAAATTGAATGTTCAAACTAGATAAAAACTTATTTTTAAGCAGCAATCATCGTTACAGATTCAAAAAGTATTTATTTGTAGTAAAAATGTAAATCCCGGATGAGAAGAAACCAAAAAATTCCTCTTCGGCAAGAGCGATTTCTCACCGCTACGGCATCCGCCATTGCTGCAAGATAAACAAACCGTAGCCTACGAACAAACGCTCGAAGCATTTCAGTTATGCCGTATTTGATCGAAACAATTTGATGTTGATGGAGAAGAGGAAAACGTTCGAAAAATGTTCAGTATTTCTGTCATGGAGACTCCATGATTTCAGTATACATACATTTCAATGCACGAAATAAACAACGTGCTTCACCGCCATCACTCATTTGTTGCCATTTCTCTGTACTAAAAAAAATCTTCTACGCTGGAGATATTCCGTTTTTTCACGGATAAATGTTCCCTCTAACGATCGCATACGGACATGTCCTGTTAGTGCGCTAAAGTAAAAGAAAATTTCCAGTAATTCCATGAAAAGTTCCGTTTTCAATCCAGAACGGAACTTTTCTATTTATAAGGGGAAATTGTACAGTAAATTTACGGAAAAGCATTAGTAAATTAAATGAAGCAATTTTACAGTGCAGTTTTTATCAGTAAAAAGCAATAATATTGAAATTTCAAGCACGATGAGATAAAATGTATTATGTACTATTATTATTTTTTAATGTTAAATTGGCGATTCATTTTATTAGTATTTCGATTTATGGCAAATAGTTAAAATTGTTTTTTACATTTATATAAAAAATGCAACAGAAATAACCTACATTTAATGTATGTTGATCGAAAGCTATTTATATCTTCAACGCCCTTTCAAAAAAATGTAAGGAATTGTTGCTTAACAAAAATAGCATATGCCTGCATTGTGCAATGTATCCTACAGACATAACCCATTTCAATTCTTTTACAACCGTCGAAAACTGTCACATATACAAACAAAAAAATGACAAACATAATTTTTTTCGGGAACCCAGAAATAGCTATTGTGCACCTTTTCCTCTGATAGCGTTTCTCATCTCCTCTCTACATATTCACGAATCAGAGCTTCAAATGTTTCACTAGCTTTCTATTGCGCATTTAGCCGTTGGCAATAAATACAAAACGCCATTGCTAATAAAAGAAAAATAATTTAATGCTTTAGACAAAAACTCAGAGCTCCGTTGCCTACAAATATATATATATATATATATATATATATATATATATATATATATATATATATATATATATATATATAATAAATGAGTAAAAAATGAATGAGTGAAAGAATCGATAAGTGAATTATTAAATTAAGGAATGTAAATGAATGAGTTGATAAATGAATGCGTATGTGATTTAGTAAATGAATGAATGAGTAAACAAAATAAATTATTTCACTTTGCCCCGTACGTACTTTACTAATTGTATGACATGACAAAAATACGAATAATCTTAGTATTAACTAACTTGCGAAGAATATTAGAAAGTCTCAATTAATATTAAAAATATTAATAACAAGAACTAATCATTTTTAATGAGAAAAACAATTTTTGACTTACACAAAATATTACAATATGAGTTTCATATTTTGAAGATGGCCTGCATTATCATACATATCTTCGGCGGTATCTTTTTCCTGTTTGAAATAGACTACATGTGTTATTACATAGTTAAAATATTACCAGATCGGTGGGGAGTAAAAGAAGAGTAAATACTTCACCATTTCACTTTGTGCCACTATTTTACTTTAGGCAATATTCCCTTGCTTATCAAGAAAGTAATTTTTTAATACAAATATTTAGGAAATAATTAAATCAATATAACATTTCAGCGTCCTTTATTATTTCTTACATTTAGATCTGCTTACGCATCGAAGGAAATATCCATACAATACTCTGATTGCATTCTCAACATTAATTATTGTCGAAAATAATTCATTAGCAAATGTTAGATCTGCAGTCTATTAAGCAAAATAATTTCTTCGGCAGTTAAAAAGTAATCCCTGATGTACGGGAAAAAAATGTGGTTCACTTTGCTGCATTAATCGATGCTAAAATAGAAAGCATTGCATAAAAACTAAGAGTCGATTAATTAATTCATCCACCAAAGCGAAAGAACAGCAATCGCCTCCAGCTTTTAATCTTACATAAAAAAAGAAATACATGAGCTTTTTTGTGAAAGGAAGAAGGGAGGTTTCATTTTCAAAAGCGGATTTTTTTTCAACGAATACTACAGTTTACAAACAATGTATAGAGATACCCTTCAACATAATCTGATGCTTTTTCTCTCTTTTTTTGAATATAATTAAAATTACACAAGAAGTTTGTCTGGAAATTTTATAAAGAACCCTTGAATAGTCCTTGAGGTATTGTTTAAGTACTTAGAGCTTCACGTAAAAAAAATAATTATAAAAGTAGGATATGCCTAAGGATAAAGCTGAAATAGTGTGGAGTTGTTTTTTTTCACTCACTAGAAATTCCTATTAAACCATTTGTAGTAAAACAAAAAACAAGTATTTTTTCCGTTAAGTAACTCACGCCTAAAATTTCATGTTCAGATAGTTATCTGAAAGCACTATCATGCACTCGTTCATTATTTGAATTTGAACTATAATATATAGCTCATCAAAAACAACCCTGTTGTAAAAATTTCCCCGCGAAGAAAACCTTAAACTTTTCCGCACAAAAAAGAAAACCTGCATCCTAAACCCGAAAACACTCAGCCATAAAAAGTTATGATATCTAGTTTGCCCGCTAAGTATCTGCCAAACTATCATCCTCCCTCTTCTCCTTTTTCATCACAGCTACTTCCATTAGAACTTCCTCCCACCTTCAACTCCTCAGAAATATGGATAGATCCTTTAAATTGTTTATCTTGTTTGGCGGGAAGCTTTTTGCTCACCAAGCAAAAACTTCACTTTGAAAAGCTTCCCGTCAAACAAGATAAACAATTTAAAAGATCTATCCATATTTCTGAGGAGTTGAAGGTGGGAAGCGGTTCTAATGGAAGTAGCTGTGATGAAAAAGGAGAAGAGGGAGGATGATAGTTTGGCAGATACTTGGCGGGCAAACTAGATATCATAACTTTTTATGGCTGAGTGTTTTTGGGTTTAGGATGCAGGTTTTTTTTGTGCGGAAAAGTTTAAGGTTTTCTTGGCGGGGAAATTTTTACAACAGGGTTGTTTTTGATGAGATATCACATCTTTTTGCATTGATATTATTACTTTGTCTGTATTTTTAGAATTGAGAACTTCAAGTCAGAAAATTTTCAATTGAAACAACGCTGTTTTCACCGGTATTCTCCACTCCGGTTAAAACTCGGACCGAGGCTTAAACCTCGAAGTTGAAAAACTACTCTATTCTCCATCCCGGTTTGGCGTTAAACTCGGTCACGGAACGCCCACTTCCAGAGCTCGGCTTGTAACCGCTACTTCGACGGTTTAAAACTAGATTTCCTTCCCATCATTCCTCTGTGAGCAAACAAAATGGACGACGGCTGTTTGGATTATTTTGAGTGATTTGCAAATGCTAAAACTATTGATAAACATTCGCTAACTTGACGTCAGAGAAACAAAGATTAATTACAAAATTTAATCAGAATTAACATTCGTTATAGGTGTTATCAAAAAGTACGGCCGAAAACATTAATGCAATGATCAACAGAATTGTGCGAAAAAAATCATTTTTTTTTTATTTCCACGCCACTGTAGCGCGGAAAAGTTGCGATTGGTAAGCATTTTTTTTTTTTTTGAAATCTGATTTATTTCTGCCGCACCGTTTCTTCGTATTTTAAACTTTCGCCTCAATTAACAACAAAAACGTTACAAAAGAATACTAAATGGAAAAATAACTATTTGGAGGGGGGAAGGGATTAGATGCCACTTCTGAGAGAATATCTTAGAACACTTTCGTCCCTTACAAACTATCCTTTATCAAATAATTTCTGGAACACGAAAACTTATTATTTTTTTAATGCAGCATTTTGCTCCAATTTTAAAATTCAGGTCAAACAATTTTTAAACCGCTAATAGTTTTTTAAACAAATTCTTCCCTGAATTACAGTCATATAACGTCACAACGGAGCTTTTATAATTGCTAAAGTTTTGTTTTAAATTTGTGAAAAATGTGGCAGGATAGCACTTGCCATTATTTTTATGAGTTTGGGGAAAATGAAAAAATGGTCTGAAGCAAAATAATCAGGAGTGCTCACCTCGGCTGTGGGAGGAGGGGGGGGGGGGCGTCATGGCGCAGAATATGCCATGAAATTTTTCGGGGGGGGGGGCTGTTCAAGGAATAATTTCTTCTTTTTTTAGAGGGGTCATCCAATTTGGGGGGTCTTTGAAGTGTTCGGGAGGGAGGGGTGTGCCCTTGCTCTTAGGGAGGGCGGGGGCACCCCTGGAAAAATCAATTACTTTTCTTAAACAGTAGTACCTGTTGCAACTTTTTTACTCTAACAAGGTATCTTGTCCAATTGAGAGACTCTGAATTACATAAATCATTCCAAGACAGAAAATGACAGAATGAAGTTGAATGTTCCACAAAATTTCAATGCGCAACACAATAATACCTAAACGAATTTAAAATTCTCTTTGTTTCAAATAATTATAAATAAACGGTTCAGGAGATTTTTAACTGCAGAAGAAATTACTATTACTAGCTTCATGAACACATTAATGTGGAAAAATATTCTCAATGGATGAAATAACATTTGATTTTATGCTAGGGAATGTAAATATAGAAGCAATTAGAATGTGACTTTATTTTAGCATACAAACACGCATGTAATTACAAGACAGGGGATGAGAAAGAGCTTTGAAAAACAAGTGATTGTAAAAATTAAGGTGTGAATGATAACAAGGAATTTTTACATGGGCGTCCATATGCAAAATTTTAAGAGGAGGGGGGGGGGGACTCGGGTATTTTCTATATGTTTTAGCAGGATATTTTCCCGCGGAAACCGATTTCAGTACAGATTTTAGAGCGAATAAAATTTGACATTTTTACTTATTCAATAATGGCTGGAAAAGAAATGTTTTTACATTTTAGCAAAGAAAAAAATACTAAAGCAAGGAAGTTGTAATTTCTAAAGAGGTGGGGGGGGGGAACTTGAGTCCCCACTTGCCCCCTCCCCATATGAATGCCCTTGAATTTTTGGATGATAGAAATATAAAATTATTTTTTCAACTTTTAGAAAGGACTATATTGTTGGGAAAAATAAGTTCTTCACATGGAAAACGAATGCAGGGCCAAATTCAGTTTATGAATTTGCCCTGTGTCGTTTATATTAATAAGTTTATGGATTTTAAAGACAATAAATGTTAACAAATGTTTCATGAAATGAAACAGATGGAGGGGGGAGGGGATCGGGTTCTAAAGCTAATACATTGTAACAAGTTTTTAATAATATTATAGATTATTTTTCTTTTCTATGTTTTCAATTCTTTTCTTTCTTTCTTTCAAATGCATTTACAACATAGTAGAAAATATTAAGCTTCTATATTATTCAAAAATGTTTACTTCACACACAAGAAAAAAAAAAATTTATGACTGACAGATTTTCAATATTAGAAAGAGATTAATATATTAATCAGTAGCGTATCTAGATTGGGGGGAACAACAGTCTGCCCCGGAATTGCATCCAAAGTGGATTTCAAAGTTAGTAAAATAAATAAATTTTAATTATTTCTCTGAAGTTTTCCCTTTTTTTCTTAAATCATATTTAATTCATTAAATGTCAACGAAAACAAAGCACAATATTGCGCTTGGACGGAGCTCGTTACATATGCGTCTAGGGCAAATTTTACATAAAATTTATTCGTAATTATTAAACTCGTTTTTTTAATAGTTACAACGCCAAAATAAAAATAAGTTGTTGTTTCTAAAAAATAGCACGAACTTAATATTTACATAAAACATCTTTTGGAAAGAGGGGGGGGGGGATTTCGTAAATTACAGCCCGGCCCAGATGAAACCCTTGCCAAGAATGTGACTATATTATTGAATTAGTTTTTATTTCATCTTGATTAATAACAAGATGAAAAAAAACATTTAATTAATAACAAGATAAAAAACTTTTTAAGTTTCTATACAGAAACATTAAAAAAATGCATTGATGTCTTTAAATTTCAAATTGAGTCTAATAAAAAAAAATTGCATGAACTAGATCCATTTTGCTACTCCCAATTCTTATTATATGTCAATCATTCTTCTGCGCGCGAATTTACTACCACGTGGAATGCAGTCATGTAGAAAATGTCACGTGAGTCACTCTACCCAATGGTAACAGCCGTTTCATTTCTCCTTCAGTTAAAACTCGGCTCCCCTAAATCGTGCTTGAAATGACTTGAAGAATACGCACCGCGTTCGAAACTAGTTTTCCCTTACTTCTCGGTTTTGGGGAGCCGAGTTTCATCTCCGTTCTGTGACGGTATTGAGAATACGACCGTTTGTGTTTTTAAGGAACAATAATGGCTAGCCTAATTTTACGTCAAGTTATTTTCTGACTATTAAGATTCTATGTTCATTTTGCAAGAATTGGGCGGTTTAAATTTTATTGCAATCTTTGTATCCTCTCTGTTGCAAAGAAGACTTCTTGGATAATAAAATACTATATTTTAAATTATATTGTTTTCGAGTATTTTACAACTTCGCAATAAATTCTATTATAGTATCTTTTTTTGACAGATTATTCAACATTTTCATGAAGGTTTCTTTAAATGTTTTACAGCTTGAGGGCTATTTTAATCTAGCTTTTCACTTTTTGTTTAATTACATTGTTTCTTAAATCGTGGATTATTTTACGTTTTATGGGATAATTTTAATTGTTTGGTGATTTATCTTTTTCTTGATAGAAGTCTTTGTCTTGTTTAATACCTAGTTTTGTTTAAAAGTTCATTTAAAAAACGAAATAACGCATGTTATCACCAAGCAAAAAAAAAAAAAAAAAAAAAAAAAAAAACTGAGTCATTAAATATTTTAAATTAGAATGTGTCAGAAAATCTATACAACTTTATTCGATGTCAAATCGCGGATATCCCAAATTTGCCATAGCGAATGCGCATGTTGCCCGCGGACTAAGCTCATTAAAAGCCTTGCTTAATTTAATTGCAAAATTTTTTTCAGCTAACAAATTACTGCAACGCACGGATATCCACACACGTATTTCATATATTTTCAATTCATTATGTGTTAAAGTCAGACCAAACAACGTAAGTAGAAGCACAAATTTGTAAATTACAGCAGACACGTGTTTCGGCGTTACAGGGAACACCTTTTTCAATGCCAAAATAATGAGCTTATGGATGAAAAGACATCCGACAAAAGCTTTGTCGGATGTCTTTTCATCCATAAGCTCATTATTTTTGCATTGAAAAAGGCGTTCCCTGTAACGCCGAAACACGTGTCTGCTGTAATTTACAAATTTGTGCTTCTACTTACGTTGTTTGGTCTGACTTTACTATTCAGCACAAAGGTATTTATTTATCTCATTATGTGTTGTTTGTGAAAAATCCATTAATTTAAAAAATAAGCAAACCAATAAAAAAGTGCTATTTTTCGCTTTCAATTAAAAAGTTATATGTGCCGTATTCATGTGCGTACAGTTTCATATAATTTGTCACGTAAAATATTGTAATGGTTTAACCTTAGTTTCGCGCCGACATTTAAAATTTCTTCCCTCCATAAATATATCAAAACTGAAAAACAGGGGAAGGAAATTTCGTATCGGCAAAACTTGGGGGGGGGGGGGGGGGGGGGGGAGGAGGACAGCATTCTAATATCATTCATTAATTTTTTTCTCTGCTTAAGTATAAAGAAACAATATAGAATCTGAAAACAGAAAGTTCAATATGCTTAGTCTGCGCGCATGCGCAGTCGCTGTGGCAAATTTGTGATATCCGCGGTTTAACCTCTAGTTGCAACTGTTGGATATGTTTTAGTCTTGATTGAATTTCATTTCCTAAGACAACTTTGGAATAACTGTTAGATCTGTTCTAACCTTGCAATTGCAGTTCGAGATAAACAAACCGTATGAACTGAGAGTAAGTACATAAGAATTTAGGGAAAATTAGTGATTTTCAAACTTCAATTACTCCGGCCCATGATGTCCCTGGGGGTTGAATTTTTGTATATGTGCTCAATGACCCCCCAAGAATATGTATACAAAAAATCATTACTGTAGCCCCCCGGGGGGCTGTGATAGAACCCCGGGAAGGTACAATTTGGGGGGTAAAAACAAGGGGGGTCAAATGGCACAAAAGGCACATCAGTAGGGCACAAGGAATGTGTGTGCGAAATTTCAGCTTGATTCCTTTTTTCGTCTGGGCTGTAGCCCTGTCAAAGAAAGCGAAAACTTTTTTGAACAGCGATTTTATAACTTAAATATCTCCTCCCCCTAATGGTCCAGGGGATTGTATTTTGGTTTACGGCGTCAGGGGCCACTAAAGATTGAGTGTACCAAAAATCAACTCAGGGGATCTTCATGGGGCTGAGATACAGAGGGGTGAAAAACCCAAAAAACCTGAATTTGTTCTGTCGTGTAATCTTGGTCTTGGTCGCTTTTTATTTTATTTCGTCTTTGGCGGTTTATTTGCTTCTGTTGGCTGCTGACGTTTGGTTTCCTTGGCGGGGCGGGACGCTCCCGCGTCCCGTGATATATATATATATATATATATATATATATATATATATATATATATATATATATATATATATATATATATATATATATATATACAGGGTGATTATAATTAAAGTTCCATTTTCAAAACGCTGAAAAAAAAACCATTGGTCAGAATGACGTCAGATTTCAACAGCATATTATCGAGGAAGGGGGAAAACATATGGCAAATGAAAATTAAATAGTTGAAATTTTTAGCAATAGATGGCGCTGTAAGCATCATAATTTAATAGCGGTCGTTCATTCTTTCATCAAATTGGTCTTTAACTGTCGTGAGATTGGCACAAAAGATGTTAAATATGCTGTCCCCCGTTTTCTGAAACAAGTTGAAATCGAGAAACAGCATGTTCCACAACTGATCGAAGTGTTTCCGGGCTAACGTTTAAAATGTGTTGCGCAATGCGTGCCCTCAGATCAGCTAAGTTGCACTGAACACAACAGCTTTCAGATAGCCCCATAAACAGAAGTCACACGGGTTAAGATCAGGTGATCTGGACGCCCAGGCTGTATGGAAATGGGCAACAGAATATGGGAAACAGAAAATCCACACGCAAATAATCCAGTACCGCTTCATCCTGCAAAGGTCACAGTGTGGTGCGGGTTTACGGCATCATTTATCATAGGGCCATATTTTTTTGAAGAGACTGGTGCCTCCGGTAATGTTACTTGTTCCGTAACTGATAAGCGCTATGAATGCCTTTTGCGCAACTACGTCATTCCAGCTCTACAGCAGCGCGGATATGTGGATGAAGTCATTTTTAAGCAAAATGGCGCACCTCCGCCAGTGAAGCAGCTGCTGAAGCGCCATTTCGGAAATGCTAGAATTATCAGTCGCCATTTCCATACAGCCTGGCCGTCCAGATCCCCTGATCTTAACCCGTGTGACTTCTGTTTATGGGGCTATCTGAAAGCTGTTGTGTTCAGTGCAACTTAGCTGATCTGAAGGCACGCATTGCGCAACACATTTTAAACGTTAGCCCGGAAACACTTCGATCAGTTGTGGAACATGCTGTTTCTCGATTTCAACTTGTTTCAGAAAACGGGGAACAGCATATTGAACATCTTTTGTGCCAGTCTCACGACAGTTAAAGACCAATTTGATGAAAGAATGAACGACCGCTATTAAATTATGATGCTTACAGCGCCATCTATAGCTAAAAATTTCAACTAATTAATTTTCATTTGCCATACGTTTTCCCCCTTCCTCGATAGTATGCTGTTGAAATCAGACGTCATTCTGACCAGTGGTTTTATTTTTACAGCGTTTTGAAAATGGAACTTTTATTAAAATCACCCTGTATATTATAGTTTAAATTCAAATAATGATCGAGTGCATGATAGTGTTTTCAAATAACTATCTGAACATGAAATTTTAGGCGTGAGTTACTTAACGGACAAAAATACTTGTTTTTTATTTTACTACAAATGGTTTAATAGGAATTTCTAGTGGGTGAAAAAAAACAACCCCGCACTATTTCAGCTTTATCCTTAGTCATATCCTACTTTTATAGTTTTTTTTTCTTTACGTGAAGTTCTAAGTACTTAAACAATACCTCAAGGACTATTCGAGGGTTATATATATATATATATATATATATATATATATATATATATATATATATATATATATATATATATATATATATATATATATATATATATATATATATATATATATATATATAATCATTATTATTATATATATTATAGTTTCTGGGATTAGATGTCTTACGGTTGCTCTGAGGCGACTACATAGCTAAATAAATTAAATTTAAAAAATATCATTACATAAACAAAGATATTACGAAGCACCGTTAAACCTGTTCTTTAGGAAAGGATAATTTTCTCAAATGTCTAGAGTGAGTTGCTGAATTTAACCTGTTTACATTGAAAAAAAATGGAGGGGTGAGTGAAATCATAGAGAAAGGTTAAAAGCTATAATTTCTATAAAAAAATGTAATTTAATGGCTTCTTAGTATTAAAAATTTTACGTGAAACGGAAGTGTCCACGGCGTTAGAAATTAACCGCACTAGGACGTTAGAATTTAACGTTCTTTTTTTTTTTTACCCGACTGCGCGTGCGCGAGGCAAAGGAGGGTAATGTGTTTATCAGTCTATGCATGTATGTCCTTTTCTATGTGGCGTACTACAGGCTAAACGCCTTGGCCAATTTTGGTAATTCTTACTTCAATCGATTTGTCTTAACGTGGGAGTGTCACAAAACACATGACAGTAATCAAAATTCACCATATCAACAACCAGTTGCTATATTTTGTCAGTTCAGGATCGGCTCACGTTTGGTTTTGCACACTATGTCGCACGCTACCTGCGTGCGACAAATGCAAAGTAATTTTCGCTGCCTGATTTTTTTTTGTTTCCAAAGTCTACTAATTGGGATCTCAGTGGCCGAGTGGTCTAAGCGATTGCTTCTCCAACGTGAGGCGGTGGGTCAAGACACCCTCGCTCCGGATGTACTTTCCCCTCTTTCTGATGTAAATTCTTTCATGTGTTCTTTATTTGTATTCTGTACTGTAATAAAAATTATATTATGCGTAACGAAGGCAAGACAATCAGATTGTAGCCCTCATCAAAATAAACCCGTGCACACTCTCAATAATGGACTTTCAAATTTGACGAAATTTTCTTCGTTTTTGACGAAACCACTTCCAGGGATATGCTCCGAGCGAACATTTCGTCAAATTGAAGAAACTGCTTTTGTTAGTGGTTTGAGGATGCGAATTTCGTCAAATGTAATGAAATATTTCTTCATTCTAGTTTCGTCAAATTAACAATCATTTTCGTAGTTTTGAGAGCATTAGTTTCGTCAAATTAATTTCGTCATATATGAGGACGTTAATTTCGTAAATTTTTAAGAAAATTTATTTCCTTTTTTTTCTTTGAGCACATTATTATTATTTTTTTTTAATATTTGAGAATACAGTCGAACCTCGTTAATTCGAACACGCTTAAAACAAATAACTGCTGAAATGAACTTTTTTCCAATCCTTGTCTTATTGTTTTTTTGGATAAAGCGAACCACGTTTTATAATAATCGATTTTAATGGTCCCTTTAAGTTCGTTATAACGAGGTTTGACTGTATTTTATAAGATTTGTGTGCGTGTGATCAAATTCTAACTTCAGAATCTTACCACCGTAGTTTCCCACTTTATTGCGTATAGTCACTTTCACAGGCCCGTCATTTACGGGGTGAGGGGGTCAATTGCCTCCCCCCCTCCCGTCTTTATTTTTGAACATTCATGTTTTTACACATGACTGGCCGTTGTTTTAGTTCGTTTTCTGTAAAATTTTTATTGAGTACAGACTCTTTGTCATATTTGGGAAAAAATTGAAACAACGGGCCTGCAGCCCCCCCCCCCCCCTCCCATAAAAAAAGACAAGTAATTGTTAAAAAATAAGGCACATAAAATATGTCAAGCAAATTTTTATTTATGTAAAATTGCAAACAAACAATTTCTTAAAAAAGGTAAAACAAATCATTGCAGATTAAACTCCTCATTGTATCTAATTAAACCCCCCATAATGGGGGTTTTCCTTCAAAAAATCTAATTTTTGTCGGATATTTTCCAAATTTGGCACAGAGGTTCGTTATTGGAGGCTCGGGAATTCACACAAGGTCGTTTATGTCCCTCTATGTGGGGGACGGGGGGGGGACAGACAACCCCGCATTGGGGGTTCTCCGTATTAAGAAAAGTTTTTGTCCGATCTTTCCAAAATTTGACACATAGGCTCTTTGATGCACCTAGATTCACGCAGGGTAGTTTTCGGCCTTCTATGGGGGGGGGGGGGGTTAACCCCTATGGTAGTTTTCCTACAAGAAATCCAGTTTTTGTTGGATCTTTCCGAATTTGCTAGAGGTTTGTTATTTGATGCTCAGGAATTCTCATAGGGTGGTTTTCTTTTCGCTATGGGGGCAATCCCCATACGGGAGGGGTTCTTATAAAAAAAACAGTTTTTATCATATCTTTTCCAAATTTGGAACAGAGGTCCTCTGATGCTCGGGAATTCACACATGGTAGTTTTCAACCCTCCATGATGGGGGGGGGGGGGGGAGCAACCCCGCATTGGAATGTCTCCTTATATATAAAAAACGTTTTTGTCTGATCTTTTCTAAATTTGCCATAGAGGTTCTTTGATGCTCAGGAATTCACGGAGGTTAGCTTTCGTCAATGTATGGGTGGGGGGTGCAACCCCGATGGGGGTTTTCCTTGAAAAAAAATTCATTTTTCGTCGGATCTTTTCCAGATTCGGCCCAGATATCCTTTGATGCTGGAAATCCACATAGGATAGTTTCCCATGGGGTAGTATTCATATGGGGCATATATCCCATAGGGTCCATCATGGGGTATATTCCATGTGATTAAAGAACCTATGTGCCAAATTAGAAAAAGATCTGAAAAAAGCCTGGATTTCTGTAAGGAAAACTCCCCTAATTGCGGAGGGGGATGCCCCTAAAGCGAAAAGAATATTTCAAACTGTTTGAATTACATCGCTACATCGCGATGTAAGGATGGCGATGCATCACTTCTGAATTTTTTTCTTCTTATTTTAATATGCTTAATTATTTATTATATAGTAATTTAAATTTTACAAACAATCGGCCAATAGCGCTTTTTAGCAATCCAGAAAACCGGGAAATTCAGATATCCGGGATAGCGATGGTCCCGAACTTCCCGGATAATTGGTTCTTTACTGTATAAAAAAAATCTTGATTGGTTTAGCTGCCATAGGGTTTAATGTCATATCAGTAGCCACTGACAATAATGCTATTAATAAAAAGGCCGTTAGTATGTTTGCCTCTCCCCCTGAGTTGCGGGTTAGGTATGATTATCCTGGAAGTCCAGGAAAATATTTCTATTTTTCTTTTGATTCCGTTCATATCCTCAAGTGCCTTAGAAATAATTGGATCAATCAAAAAAATCTAGGCACTTGCATGTACTATCCCAATTTTGACACCCTTCTACCTTTTTGTACAGCTTCTTTTCATGCATTAAAAAAATTGCATGAAATTGAATCTGAAAAGTTGTTAAAGTATGGTTATGGGCTGTCAGAAAAAGCATTGGCTCCAACCAGCTTTGAGAAACAAAATGTGAAACTGGTCTTACAAATTTTTAATAATGTAGTGGCTGAAGGTCTTAAACTGGTTGGCAGACTTAGATAAAATGAAAAGCTTTCTGCAAACACAAATCCTAACTGGAAAATTTTCTGCAAATAATTATTTTGCCTCACTCACCCTTGAATAAAAAATTAAATTTATATTCAAATATGAAAGAGACAAAAAAAAAAGTGCTTTAAATCATTACATCATTTAATTTTTTTTTTTACAATAACATATAGTTTGCTTATTTTTCACCAACTGAACCACTGCCAAAACCATTATTTTTTTTTTACACATGTGCTTTAAAATGCTTTTGGAGAAAGGCTTTAACAGAAATAAATTCTGGGATTTTCTTAAAAATTCCCTTTAAAAAAAAAAATATATACATATTTTTTTTTTAAATCAACGGTAGCAGTTTGAAAAAAAAATTCTGCAGAGCCAAAAATTTTCTGCGAACGCCGTTCGCGCGTTCGTCTATATTATGTAAGACTGCTGGTTGGTGAGGAAAATGATATAAACCATCATATTCAAACAGCAGACTACATTCAGATTCTTTGCAAGTGGTGGTCAATAATGAATGTGAAAACTTTGTATAAGGGTGAGCATAAAAGGGATGAGTTCCAAACGCCTCTCACACCAAATACTGACACAGCTCAGTATAAGTTCTTAACTAACTTTATTAATTGGTCAGACAAATGGGAGGAAATGAATTGTACAACTGGTGGATTAACAAAGCAAACCCATCTAGCCATAAGCCATACTACAAAAGCTATGCTTGCTCTTGCCGAGTACTGTTTTAAAACTTTAAATTTCGATTATTTTTTACCAGGGAAAATACAAACAGACTCATTAGAAGACAGATTTGGGTCTTACCGTACATTGGCAGGGTCAAATTACAATGTCAGTATACGTCAAATTTATGACACTGAAACAAAATTGAGAATGCAAACAATTTTACCCTTGTGTTAAAATCGAAAAGTTGTGGAGAATTGTTACTAAGTTTTTTTCAGGACAAACATTGGGATGAAGATGAAGATAGCTCAGATTCATATCCTTTTTTTAATGGTTTTCTAATCACTCCGGAAGAAATGGTAAGTACTCAATCGAGTTTGCCAATTTTAACATACATTAGTGGATATGCAGCTCATAAAGTTCTATTGAAACTAAAGTGTGAACAATGTCCATCAACTTTATGCATTTATAAGCCCCTTGACACAGATGTAAACAATGATTGGATATCAAAATTAGACAGAGGGGGGTTGAAATACCCACATCCCGAAGTTGTTTGTGTTTCTCAATTCACATATGCAGTTGTAAACAAATTGTTGTCAACACATTTTGAATCAAATTTTATCAGTTGTCAAAATCACAGAAAGGTTGTAAAATATTTAACTCTTGATGTACTGGATGAAAATGATATTTCTCTAGGTATCGATGAATGTGAGAGTCATGATTCTCTGTTTCTTGTAAAACAAATTGTATGGGTTTTCATTAATATATTTTTGAACAACTTTTGCAAAAAACAAAATGATTCTCTTCAAAAAATGAAAAAAGATCAAAAAGAAAAAAATACACTGAAAAAATTTAAGAAAGATGCACGTAAATTGTCCACACTAAATAAATAAGCAATTTTATATTGTTTCTATGAGTTATCTTTTAAAATGTAAAAGTTTGACTGAATTATCCTAAACTATTTTTAAATTACAACCTAGGGAATAGGTGGAAACACTGTGATGTACATTGCAGATTAGTGTCAGGGTTGCCACGCCACAGGGAAACCTGAAGAAACAGGGAAAACATAGGGAATTCAAATATATGTATATATATATAAAAAGAACTGACCATCCAGCGAATTTCAAAAATTTCCTCAAAAACCTGGAAAATACAGGGAATTTTTTTCTTCTTAAATTGAAGTTGCGAAAATCAATTTCCTAATATATAAACCACCAAAAAACAAATAAATTACTAGTAATAATTATAATGATAATATTAATAAAGTAAAATAAAAAATGGCAATTTTGCTTAAGTTTTTATTTTCAAGTTAAATATTAAAATATTCATCATAAAAATAGATTCTTGAATTTCATGATAATTTTGAGTGTATGAAATTAGTCGTCAATAATCATTATTCTGGATCACTTACACACTTTTAGGTCCATGTAATGAATGGTCAAAAGAAGTTTTTTTTTGAGTAAAAGTTGAATATATTCAATCACCATGCTATTATTTCAGTTATTATGAATTCTTATTTATTTTCCCTTACTTATTTAGATTTTTTTTTTAAAAACCTGTGGTGAAATTATCAAGATATTTATGTTCTTTTTCAAATATCAGTGTCCGCTCGTTTATAATGTTTCATTTTCATGCAGGGAAATCATAGGGAATTTTTCTTGCAAAATTGATTAGCAACCCTGATTGTGAAAGTGTGCAGAATTTTAATTTCTAATTAGTTATGGACAATGAAGTTTCTTAATGTATTGTACAAAGAGAAATGAACATCTTCTTAAACCCTTTAAAAAAAAACTGAATTTTTCTATTTTATTTAATAATTTTAAGTTTTATCAATTAAAATTTAATTATTATTAATCATTATTGATGCTGAATATAAAAAAGAAAAGAGTCAATTAAATTAAACCGTGCTTTATGAGAATTTATGAGTGTAAAATAGTAGACCACCACCTCTGCATATGTAGTGTGAACTGTTAGTACTTGATTCTTAATTTTTCATGTTTTTGATTGTGAGTTCCTAACAGCTAAATAATTTGAGTGTTAGCTCTTGTTTGACCTCATGTGTAACATAAATGGTAATAGGTGTTTTTTATGTGATGTATGTGTTATCATGTGCAAATAAAAGTTACTGTGCTTAAAATATTGTCTTTATTTGAGTACCACATTCATAAGGTAGTTGAAAGCATAACATATGCTAAGCATTCCTTTTTTTTTTTTTTTCAATTTTTTTCAGAACTTTTTCTACAAGAAAGGATTACTTGTGTGAAAGTACAAAATTACATCAATATGAACAAAAGCAAAATCTCTTTAAACAATTAAGTCATTTATTTGTTCACAGATATTTTGTTTAAAATATATTAGGAATATTTATTTACTTATGTGTAGGCTCAACTTATTTATTTTCCTTTTGAAGTAGTTATACTAATTTGCCAAAGCTGTATAGTTCCACCCAAAAATCTTCAACTAATTGCCTATTTTGATATTTATAGCAAAAGAACATTTTACCAAAGCAGATTAAGTTGAAAAATCAGAGATAATTGTTTCTTCAAAAAAAAAGAAAAAAGAAACTTGGAAACTTCAAATTAAACAAGACTCAATAAAATATTTCTCATTTATTAATAACCCTACATGAAAAAAATGTACGCTCTAAATACTTTTATAATTATCTACGGTACAAGTTTCCCCAACCACCCGATGTCTATTTGAAATTTTGAAAACGTGTGAAAGTAAAATTTGAAGATTAATTTTCTGCAGTGGAAAACGCACAAGTTTCACTTATAAAATTAGTAAAATAAGTGATTTTGTGAGGTGAAGTAGAAATAAGCTGTCTATTCTATTAGATTGGTGATTTAATTGAAAAAAGATATGCGTCACCTTTTTTTTATTTAATATTTAAATTCGTGTTACATTGTACGCACGGCGCTTTCCCGACCGATTTCCGTCAAGTCACGGCGCGAGAGAAACTGGCCTCATTTTGACCACGTGACTCGCCCGTGAGTAGGCCTTCCAGATATAGGGGGCGTTGTTCGAACCCGAGGCCCTCCGGCTCCGAATCCGACACTCTACCGATCGGGCTACCACGGCCCCTCTGTAAATTTTATGGGAAAAATTTGGCCTTGTATAGTAAAACACCATTCTATTGAGGGGTATTCTATGCAAATTTTACAGTTTTGCACAACCAACCCAGCTGCCGGTAAAAAACCGTAATTTTTACGGAATTTTTTTTACATTATGCATTTAAAAAAATGGAACACAAAATTCACTTATTTTCACACTACTTTACTCAAAAATTTTTATGGACTTTTAAATGACTGAAATGATAATTGCACTAAAGTGCATGGCAATACTTAGAATGTTAATTCAAAATGTTTTCAAAAGTGAGCTGACCCAATTCATATATTTGAAATAAGCAATTATACTTGATTTCTAAATGTATTCAAAAATGAGTACATATAACTGAGCTAAAAACTCATTATTAATTAATTAATGTATTCATATTTGATTTTAAAATGTACTCAAAAATGAGTACATATAACTGAGCTAAAAACTCATTATTAATTAATGAATGTGTTTATAATTGAAACAAATGTGTACTCATATTTGATTACCAGAATGTACTCAAAAAAATGAGTACATGTGTTTCTCAAAATTGAACCTTATTGATTCGGAGCTATATTGAGTAATGAAAGTATTCAAAAATGAGTAAATTTTCATTATTTTTGAATACCCATTTTTAACAGTGAAGTTTTTATTTTTATTTCCAAACATGTGTAACATGAAATCAATGTATAATATACGAACATTTAGAATATTGTTATAATTATGAAAAAGTCTTCGCCTGTCTTTGTTCCGATTATCTCCGTGATGTTGGATCCATCCTAAAAAAGTTTTTAAAAGAGAATATATACATAATAAGTAAAGGTTTAAGTCCATGGGTGTATGCCCTCATGCACATGGATCTATTTTCTATTTCGAGGAAAGTTTTACGATTAAATTCAGCAATTTATTTCTGAAATAAAACATGTTTTCACGATTTCTTTCAAAATCTGAGTTTTTTTTTCTTAAGTTAAAAAAGCTACGATTCGCTTGTGACTTTGAAAAGCATCTGATTTAATTTTCATATTTTTCAAAATATATGATTATTTCGCTGATGACAGGTTTTTTTCAAGCAAGATTGCAAGAATGAGTTATTTTTACAGCGGATGAACAAAATTTTTATTTAGGCAGCTAGACTCTCAGTTAGTTTCTGAAATTAATTTCTGAATAATATTCTAGAATTAGAGTTTCTTCAATTTATCGAGAATCAGCATAAATTTAGCCATTAAACGAGTTAATTCTTTTGCACATCAAGTCGTGAATTTTCATTTTTTTGAGCTATAAAAAAATCAAAAGTGCGAAAATTGTTGATCTGTGATTTTTTTTTTTTTTAAATTTATTTTTTATTTCAACCGATAGCCAAAATACACCGTTTTTTTTCCGATTTTCGTGTTCCGTTTTCTTCACGAATGTTTTCTGAGGTACTCCCCCCCCCCTCCTACCCAAATTAGTTCCAATAAAGTACTTATGAATTAAGTAGTACTGAAACTGCTGATTATGATTTTATTTGCACTTTTTTCAGAGATTTTATTGTGCTATGTTATCGATAAACAACATTTACTTACCGAGCTTTACCTCCTTAAACTACTATCAAATTAGAGTCAAAATCCCAGGGCTCCAACACGCGAAGCCACGCTCCATTTCATAAGTTAACTAGTAATTACATAAAGCTACCTTCTAGCTGATGGATAGGGATTTAGTAGAAAAAAAAACTGATTTTTCTGCTATACTGGGGGTAGAGTACTTACAAAATGGGGCGTTGTTTAAGGGCGTGTGTACTTCGGATATTTTTAACTCGGCTGATAATGATTTTAAGAGGGAATGCTTGCCAAGTAAAATTGTTAATTGATAGTATAGTACCTTGAAATCTTTAAAAAATATTCGAACAAAATCATAAAATCATCAGAATCAATCACTAGTACAAAAATATTCAAACGTAGCTCTACTTACTAGTTTGGGACGGAGACGAAGGGAGTATCACCTTTTAACTAAGCATATTTGATTTTCAAAATATGCAATTTTCACGCAGTAAATAAAAAAAACGCCAAGGGAGAAGAGCTGCCAAAGATAGGGGAAACCCAATAACAAAGTGCATTTTCTTGTTTGTTTGTGTCTTGAGAACTAATTGATTGATATCAATGGATTTTTTCAAAGGTATAGGATGAAAATAGGGACTAGTGTGGTGAGCAAAGCTTGTTACATATATGAAGCCTATAATATATATTTTTTATTATCCTTTTTATTTTTCATATATTTTCATTGTCCTTTCAATTTTTCAATTGAATTTCGGGTAAATTTTCAGACATTTTATTTTATATGCAGCAAAATCACAACTCCAACTAAAAGATTTGGATTTATTGGAAGTTCATCTATAAAATGCTTCTTAGTCTGATTTAATGTAGACCGGGATTTCTCACTTTTTGTTGACAATATCTTGAATCGGCAAATATGGCAATAAAATTAATGTTGCATTTATTTTAGCTGTAGAAACTATGTATAATGGAAAAATTCATAATTATGACAAATCATGTAACACAAATTGACATAGAAAAACTTATAAATTTAGTGCATGAAGTGGGAAAATAAACAACAAAAAATGCTTATTATTGTTATTACAATTTTCAAACATGCTATAACATCTTTTCTTTTTTTCTTATTAAATCGAGGTTAAACATTAAAACTTCACTTCAATAATTTATTTTAATTTGCGGAAAAATTGAAAAAATATTGAAAATATTCTGCTGAAATATAAAGCACAAAGATAGAGTTCTTTATGGAGATTAATATTTTCTCTATCTTAAAATGATTTTATCAAATTGATATTTACTTTACTTCATGTTTTATGCAAGTAAAAAAAAAAGGCTGCACAAATAATGAACATAAGCACTTATTGCTAGAAACATCTGCCGCAGGGAAAGAGATTATATAAACAACGTGGGGTAAGCTGGTAAGCATATTGGGGAATTGGTATATAGTATTTGTTTAAGAAAATAAAAATGCAGAATGAAACAAATTTGAACTATTAAACTAAAAATACACTTCGTTTAACAGAATTATTTTTGTAAAATTCATGGAGAAGAATGAAAACACATAACCTTGTAATGTATTCCATGTTGAAATTAAAAGCTTCAAAGTTCTATGCCTTTTATCAAAGCGCTGTATTTATCATTTGTGTTAGTTAAGCTACGGTGGAGGTTTTTTTTCTTGTAAGTTTAAATTCGTACAAACTCTTTAGTCATGTTTGTAATTTTTTTTAACGAAATAAAGGAAGTACGCTTTTGAAAACTAATGTCAACGAACCAACATTTTCTTTTAAATAAAAAAACAACGCTAGCTAAGCCCAACGTGGAGGTGACTCAAAGTTAACACACAGAATTCTAAACCTAATCGAACCGTTCGTTTTCAATTTTAATGTGTTTTAAATACAACTATAAACACAACACTATACAAAAATGTAACAATACATAAAAGAAGACAAATTGCACATACAAATTTCAATAAATACTAACCTTTTTTATGAATCCTTTAGAATAATTAAGTTAAGATAATTTAACGAGCAAGTGCAAGATTGAAACGAAAACTCCCAGAATGCACTGCAATGTGACGAAATCGGGACGAAATAATTTCGTGAAAAATTTGAGATTTCTGGTTTCGTCAAATATCACGTGATTCGGTGACGAAAGGATCGTCGAAAATAACGAAATAGTGCTCGAGGATTGCCGAATCGTCAAAATTGAGCGTTTCATTTTTGACAGTGTAGTAGTAGTACTTAACCGACGATTTATGTTACATACATAATTCCCCCAATACGTTGAATAAACATGCGTCTTATCAAAAAGAAAAAAGACATATAATTTTGAGTTTTATGCAATCACGAAAAAAAAAAACACAGAGAGATAGAGAAGTGTAAGGTAAGTGTACCAAATAAGGTCAATACCTAAGGTTCGGGACCTAATGTCTCGCTCAATTATGATTCAGTTGTCTCCAATTTTTGTGCATACATAAATGACTCATAAAATTTAAAAAAAAAAAAATGTTAAAATCCATGTGAAAAGTTAAGTTTAAATTACGCTTATCGGCAGTTTAACAAAAAAAAAAAATGGCGAATTCACTTAAATAACAACACGAACCCTCAATAAAGTCAGCACTGAAAAAACGCCAAAAAGTATTTTCGAGCTAAAACAAATTGCTGGATTATTTATTGTCAATATAAAAACACATTTGATAAACTCAAAAATATTATCCAAATTTTATATATATTTCAACAGATTGGAGAAAGTTGTTGTTTTGTGTTTTTGTTCATTGTAATTCGTGCACACGTGAGTAGCATATTCAGCATAGAGTCACATCCTCTTGTTAATCCTTTGGTGTTTTGATAAGGACGCCGAAGTCCTAATAATACCAATCATCGCCTTATTGAGCTATAGTCTACTTTTCTATGGTTATCAAGTTCCAGATAAAATGATGGTGCGCAGCGACATTTTGAATTTTGAATTCGTGAACTAAATAAATTCTGCTTTCTAGAACAATCAACATATATTTTTATACTAGTAAACTACTGTGAACCATGAAGAAGTAAAATTAATTAAAAAATAAAATCAGGTAGTTTTGAAAACACTCTTTAAAAAAAAAACTTTTGCTGCACTGCTGCCTTATTGGTAACAAGCTGCTTGTTGCTAAGGCTAACGACAAAATCATGATCTAGCATATGCTTGTTATCCTAAAATTGGGACGCATTGAATTCTATTTCTTCATCACTAGGAAGTTCCTATCCACATGCGTTGCGAAATGCATTGGCTTAAAACAGTGCGTATGGAAAATAATTTTGGTTTGGAAAATTTTGTGTACCCACTTAAATACACTGAAACAAATTTATGGAGGTTTAAGTAAAAAAGGAACATAAATGCTTAGCTATTTTCTCGTTGGCAGTCTTGCGGTTATGTACCGTAAAATATTCTGTCAAAACTATCTAAACTATTGACCGCATTTTCAGACATCATTGACAAATGGAATGGACAGTTCAATTCTAGTATTGATTTGAGGAATTAAGTAACCATGTCAGTCTGTGAAGTGGTAAGTAATTCAACAGAACATCATGATGAACATTTGTAGGACAAAACTTTTTGGACATTAATGTAATTTATTGAAAAACTAATTAAGACATATTTCATGAATTGTATATACTCATCATAAGTAATTTTTCAGAAATTCACTGACATGAAAGAAAAAGTTAAATTTTGTATGTGAAGTTATATAAATTTTATATGTGAAGTTATATAAATTTTATATATGAAGTTATATAAATTTTATATATGAAGTTATATTCGGTTGAATACGGAAACAAAAGCAATTACAATATTGTATGTTTACTGTAGGTTAACGTAATATTAATGGTTACACGTCTGTTTAAAGTATAGTAAAACATCATGACAGTCTACTTATCAAAATTTCTTACAGATCAATCGTAAGTGATTTAATTCGTTACGCAGATGCTAAACATTAACACTATTTCTAATTTGGAAAAAATAAAGTTGAGAACTTCTTTAAAATACAGGGTTGTCCAAATTAAAGTTCCCCAACTCAGAGGCCTGTGCAGGATGTTCTATGGGTCATAATGTGATGAAATTTTGGAAACAGAGAATTCAGATCATGCTCTCGTAATTTATTTAAAAAAAAAAAAAAATAGTACCTGAAGTTGCCGATAGGTGGAGTTGCAGATCAACAAGACATTCTATAGATGTTCTATATGTCTGCCGTGGTTCTCCACAACTTTTTCCATCCGTAAAGCAGTGTGTTCCACAGCGGAACGCAATAAGTGCACATTAATACCACGCACTTTCTGAATAATTGAGTCTTTCAGATCTGCCAAGGTTGCTGGATTTTCTCGGTAGACTTGATCTTTTAAAAATCCCCATAACCAAAAGTCGCATGGGGTGAGATCAGGCGAGAGAGGAGGCCAAGCTGTTGGGAAACAGCGGCTGATCACACGTGCATCAGTGAAAGTTGCCCGTAACACCTGTTGAACGCCCAGAAGAAGATGGGGAGGTGCACCATCCTGCATAAATATCGTGTCCTGGAGGTGTCCACGTTGTTGCAGTTCAGGAATCACAAACGTTGTCAACATGTCCTGATATCGTCTTCCTGTGACAGAGCAGGTTTCAAATCCTCTTGGAGTCACCTCATCAAAAAAATAAGGCCCAATGATGAATGTTGCAGTGAAACCGCACCATACGGTAACCTTTGCAGGGTGCAAGGGCACTTGATGAATTGCTCGCGGGTTTTCACTTGCCCAAATGCGGCAGTTGTGCGCATTCACTTGACCATTCAGGTGAAAATGGGCCTCATCCGTCCAAAGGATATTCCACGGCCAAGCAGCATCGACTTCCATTCTGGCAAGGAACTGCAGCGCAAATGTTTCCCGAGCCACAGGGTCCCCGTCCGACAGCTGATGAAGACTATGGATTTTGGAAAGAAAATAGCGTAGGATTCGACGCATCACACGCCAGACGGTCGTATAGGGCATATCCACAGCACGAGAAACACTTGGCACACTGACACCACCATGTGGCGATTGTCTAGTGGTATCCACGACCGCCAAAGCAACGTCTTCTACGCGTTCAGAATTCACAGCATGGCGTCCTCTACCTGGCAAAATTCCCAGTTGTCCAGATCTTTCGAACTTCCTCATCATCTCTCTTAAAGCGCGTGGTGACATCGGTCCTCGGCGCATGTTCTTCAGCCGACGGAATGCTCTTAAGAGGTCTAAGGGCCCTTAACCTTCAAAATGTTCGATTTTCTGGGGAAAATGTACGTTATGCCTAATTTAATTCTGAACAATTTGATACCTTATTTATTAGAATACGCAAAAAACTTTTCAAGTTATCGTGAAAATGCGTAAACTTTCCCCATAGAGATTTATGTTAACAGCAGCTGTTTAAGCCTCTTTTTCACAGGTTGCGTTCTCTCAGGTTTCTCGTTTTGCGCGCATGATATCTCAAAAAGTTTCTTATGTATTTCGGTAAAACATTTTGTGCATGCTTGTCTGGTTTATTTTTATGATCTAAACCTAAATTTATTTACTTTTTTTTAATTTAGTTTTTTTTTTTTTTTTTCTTAATTTTATAAGTTAATATCAAAATTTTCCAAAATTTTGGGGGAAAATGATTTTTTTAAAAATATTAACTTTTATTTTTAGTTAAAATTTAGGTTCAGATCATAAAAAAAAACAGACAAACATGCATGAAGAGTTTAACGGAAATAGATAAGAAACTTTCTAAGATATCATGCGCGCAAAACGAGAAACCAGCACTTGAGAAAAAGAGGCTTAAACAACTGCTGTAAACATTAATATCTATGGGGAAAGTTTACGCATTTTCACGATAACATGAAAAGTATTTTGCGATTGGTAATAAATAAGGTATCAAATTGTTCAGAATTAAATTAGGCATAACTTATATTTTTTCCAGAAAATTGAAAATTTTGAAGGTTAAGGGTCCTTAGACCCCTTAAGGCAGCACATGAGTTCTCGTCATTCTGGTAAAAAAGTTTGCCCCCTGTACTTTTAAAATAGAAAAAATCTAAAGTTCTAAAGTAGCTTCTAATTATTACTTTTAGTTGAAATACTGCTAGACTCAGTGAATTTTCGTAAATAAAAAATTATTAAATAATAACAAAAAACCCGACTGCGTAAAAACCAAAAAAACTAAAAAGAAAAATGTATATGCCCAGTAGCTTAGAATGTTATTAAGTACTACTGAATAACTACACCGTTGAAATAGTTTTATAACCGTACTTTGATAAAACAAATCATAAATTCAAAAGCCGAATAGAAGGATCAACAGTCGAAGCCCATTCCTTTCTGATTCAAGGAACCTCGTAAAATTTGAATGAACCCCGACTGTTGAACCTTCTATTCTGCTTTTGAATTTAGGATTTGTCTTATCTGTGTACGGTTAAAAAACTATTTCAACGGTGTAGTTATTCGGTAGTACTTAATAATATTCTAAACTACTGGGCTTATACATTTTTCTTTTTAGTTTTTTTGGCTTTTACGCAGTCTGGTTTTTTGTTTTTATTTAATAATTTTTTATTTGACACTTTTTAGTTAATTTTTATTGACTTAGTTATTATGATCGTGATAAGTTACATTTCGCAATCTTGTCATTTCATTGTTTGTATCGTGAGGTCTATTAAGTAATTGCGGTGGTCTAAACTACTGATATTTAGTCCGTCTAGGGATCTAACGCCGCTTAAAGCTACATGTGCTTGCCCATCGGCAAAAATGCGCGAACTTAAGTCAACCACAGCACAGTTATATAAACAGCCTGTATGATGACGCGAATTCGGAAACGTCCCGTCAGTCAAATCTTTCTCGCAAAACTAAAAAAAAGCCTGTCGAGAAAGTACACGTCGCGAAACTCAGTCCCTTGAATCAAGGCAAAAACAAATGAAACATGTTTGAGATGAAAATTGAATTAGTAGACTTTCTTTCTTTTGGTGCTTATTGCACTGTCAAAAGTGAAACGCTCAATTTTGACGATTCGGCAATCCTTGAGCACTATTTTGTTATTTTCGACGATCTTTTTGTCACTGAATCACGTGATATTTGACAAAACCAGAAATCTCAAATTTTTCACGAAATTATTTCGTCCCGATTTCGTCACATTGCAGTGCATTCTGGGAGTTTTCGTTTCAATCTTGTACTTGCACGTTAAATTATCTTACTTCAATTATTCTAAAGGATTCATAAAAAAGGTTAGTATTTATTGAAATTTGTATGTGCAATGTGCCTTCTTTTATGTATTGTTACATTTTTGTTTAGTGTTGTGTTTATAGTTGTATTTAAAACACATTAAAATTGAAAACGAACGGTTCGATTAGGTTTAGAATTCTGTGTGTGTTAACTTTGAGTCACCTCCACGTTAGGCTTAGCTAGTGTTGTTTTTTTTTTATTTGTAAAAGAAAATGTTGGTTCGTTGACATTTGTTTCCAAAAGCGTACTTCCTTTATTTCGTTAAAAAAATTACAAACATGACTAAAAAGTTTGTACGAATTTAAACTTACAGAAAAAAAAAAAAAAAAACCTCCACCGTAGCTTAACTAACACTGATGATAAATACAGCGCTTTTATAAAAGGTATAGAACTTTGAAGTTTTTAATTTCAACATGGAATATATTACATGGTTATGAGTTTTCATTCTTCTCCATGAATTTTACAAAAATAATTCTGTTAAACGAAGCGTATTTTTTAGTTTAATAGTTCAAATTTGTTTCATTCTGCATTTTTATTTTCTTAAACAAATACTATATACCAATCCCCCAATATGCTTACCAGCTTACCCCACGTTGTTTATATAATCTCTTTCCCTGCGGCAGATGTTTCTAGCAATAAGTGCTTATGTTCATTATTTGTGCAGCCTTTTTTTTTTACTTGCATGAAACATGAAGTAATATCAATTTGATAAAATCATTTTAAGATAGAAAAAATATTAATTTCCATAAAGAACTCTATCTTTGTGCTTGATATTCCAGCAGAATATTTTCAATATTTTTTCAATTTTTCCGCAAATTAAAATAAATTATTGAAGTGAAGTTTTAATGTTTAACCTCGATTTAAAAAGAAAAGATAGTATAGCATGTTTGAAAATTGTAATAACAATAATAAGCATTTTTTGTTGTTTATTTTCCCACTTCATGCACTAAACTATAAGTTTTTCTATGTCAATTTGAGTTACATGATTTGTCATAATTATGAATTTTTCCATTATACATAGTTTCTACAGCTAAAATAAATGCAGCATTAATTTTATTGCTATATTTGCCGCCTCAAGATATTGACAACAAAAAGTGAGAAATCCCGGTCTACATTAAATCAGACTAAGAAGCATTTTATAGATGAACTTCCAATAAATCTAAATCTTTTAGTTGGAGTTGTGATTTTTCTGGATATAAAGTAAAATGTTTGAAAATTTAACCGAACTTCAATTGAAAAATGGAAAGGATAATGAAAATATATGAAAAATTAAAAGGATAATGAAAGTATATGAAAAATTAAAAGGATAATGAAAATATATGATAAGCTTTATATATGTAATAAAAGGATAATGAAAGTATATGAAAAATTAAAAGGATAATGAAAATATATGATAAGCTTTATATATGTAACAAGCTTTGCTCACCACCTTAGTCCCTATTTTCATTATATACCTTTGAAAAAATCCATTGATATCAATCAATTAGTTCTCAAGACACAAACAAACAAGAAAATGCACTTTGTTATTGGGTTTCCCCTATCTTTGGCAGCTCTTCTCCCTTGGCGTTTTTTTTATTTACTGCGTGAAAATTGCATATTTTGAAAATCAAATATGCTTAGTTAAAAGGTGATACTCCCTTCGTCTCCGTCCCAAACTAGTAAGTAGAGCTACGTTTGAATATTTTTGTACTAGTGATTGATTCTGATGATTTTATGATTTTGTTCGAATATTTTTTAAAGATTTCAAGGTACTATACTATCAATTAACAATTTTACTTGGCAAGCATTCCCTCTTAAAATCATTATCAGCCGAGTTAAAAATATCCGAAGTACACACGCCCTTAAACAACGCCCCATTTTGTAAGTACTCTACCCCCAGTATAGCAGAAAAATCAGTTTTTTTTTTCTACTAAATCCCTATCCATCAGCTAGAAGGTAGCTTTATGTAATTACTAGTTAACTTATGAAATGGAGCGTGGCTTCGCGTGTTGGAGCCCTGGGATTTTGACTCTAATTTGATAGTAGTTTAAGGAGGTAAAGCTCGGTAAGTAAATGTTGTTTATCGATAACATAGCACAATAAAATCTCTGAAAAAAAGTGCAAATAAAATCATAATCACCAGTTTCAGTACTACTTAATTCATAACTACTTTATTGGAACTAATTTGGGTGGGGGGGGGAGTACTTCAGAAAACATTCGTGAAGAAAACGAAACACGAAAATCTAAAAAAAAGGTGTATTTTGGCTATCGGTTAAAATAAAAAATAAATTTTAAAAAAAATCACAGATCAACAATTTTCGCACTTTTGATTTTTTTATAGCTCAAAAAAATGAAAATTTACGACTTGATGTGCAAAAGAATTAACTCGTTTAATGGCCAAATAATGCTGATTCTCGATAAATTGAAGAAACTCTAATTCTAGAATATTATTCAGAAATTAATTTCAGAAACTGAGAGTCTAGCTGCCTAAATAAAAATTTTGTTCATCCGCTGTAAAAATAACTCATTCTTGCAATCTGCTTGATAAAAAGCTGTCAGCATCGAAATAATCATATATTTTGAAAAATATGAAAATTAAATCAGATGCTTTTCAAAGTCACAAGCGAATCGTAGCTTTTTAACTTAAGAAAAAAAACTCAGATTTTGAAAGAAATCGTGAAAACATGTTTTATTTCAGAAATAAATTGCTGAATTTAATCGTAAAACTTTCCTCGGAATAGAAAAAAGATCCATGTGCATGAGGGCATACACTCATGGACCTAACCTTTTCTTATTATGTATATATTCTCTTTTTAAAACTTTTTTAGGATGGATCCAACATCACGGAGATAATCGGAACAAGGACAGACGAAGACTTTTTCATAATTATAACAATATTCTAAATGTTCGTATATTATACATTGATTTCATGTAACACATGTTTGGAAATAAAAATAGAAACTTAGGGGTAAAAAGCAAAGGTATATTTTTATAATTATTTAACAAACATTACACTAAATTAATTTTACCAAAAAATTTATTTCACATCTGCATTTTTTTAAGATTTATATATTCAAATACCTTTTGCAATTTTGGCAGAGAATTGTTTTCAAAGTATGAAGTATGAAATGCATGCAATAATAAAGTTCCTGTATTAAACATAAATTTGGCCAAATAAACATTCTACATACAAGCAAAATTAGTAAAACAAATAATTAATTGGAAAAAGAAAAAGGTAAGCTTTTTCTTAAGATTATCTGTTTTATTTTCTGTATCTAATTTTAGAACAAATATATACTAACTTAAAGTTGTCAATTTTATTGTACTTTTTTTTTTGAAATTTGGTATAAATTTTCTACTATGTGTATAAAAAAAATTCGCTTTCTATGCGACAATATTCATTTCCTTAGCTATCAATTAGAATAAAACACGAAAATTTCAAACTTACGAATGTACTTTTTAGTTCAAGAAAATATTTCGGAAATTTTGACCCGCATAAAGGATAACCATTTTAAGTTAGTGTTTGCAAACATTTTCTCGAGTTATGCGTGAGTAATATGTTGTTTATTAAGAAATCGTTCATATTCTTTTTGGTATTTCAAAAAAAGAAAAAAAAAGCTTAATTTTTCAAAAATTGCCAAAATTGCTTATTTTAAAAAAATAACGGGAAAGTAGGGAAAAAGTTGCCGGGTTTCTGGTTTCCCGGTTTATTGGTTCCCGGATAAAAGGTTCTGCACTGTATATGAATGGAAATCGTCAGCATCTATGCTACGGACTGGCAAAATATGTGCCACATCTTTGTACGGAGACAATAAACTTTGGATCATAAATGTGAAAGCACTGGATGCAGCATTTGAGTCATTGTGGGACATACCAAATATTTCCCCCCCGACATAATCAAAATTAGGCTTTAAATGTATTTCATCAATCATCAAACTGATAATTTTCTCTTTCTCCTCTAAAAAAGTATATTTTTGTTTTACATAACTTAAAAAATTCTCATCATCTTGTTCACTGCAAGGATTCACATTAAATTCTGCACATATTCTTCTCAAAGTACTTACATGAGGTAAAATAAAAACATTTGAACTTCGTAAAAATTTGTAACAATGAGGAGAAATAGACTTTAAGAGACAACAAAATACGAGAAAACTGGGAGAATACCTACGTTGCTGTTTTGTTACATTAAAGTTAGCAAACTGTTCAATTACAAAATTTAAAAACTTGATCTGTGAATCATCATTGCAACTATCTTTAAGTTTTAGGAGAAGCTGAACAACAACATCACAAATTACTTTTGATTCATCAGAATTATTCACATCTGACTTACTTAACATTTTCAAAGAAGACAAAATTTTAAACAATATATTTGAATCATCGACTTTCATTGGAAAATCAAAAGTATCTAGTTTTTTTAACGAAAAATTTTTATGGAATACATATACATTTAAATCATTCTTTACAAGCATGCTGCACAATACCTCATGAGTTTCTGACAGATGCAACAAGAGCACGGAATCTTCTTTAGGAATGTAAGTCCAAAATTCATCAAGTTTTTGCTCTTGAAAACATTTTCTTTTAAGGTAGAAAACAGAGTTTTGTTTTTATACTCATTGTCAGCAATAATACTTGAATCTTGAGCTTTTTTAAAGAGAGATTCCTCTAATATCTTACGTTTTTTAGAAGGAGATTCTCGTGCAGGTGTGACTGATGGCTGGAGGTAAGATGGACAGTTACCCGACAGTTACTCTGCTTCATGAAGAATGTCTTCTTTGCGAAAATGTAATTCACATACCTAAGGAATAGAAAACTCATCAATAAAAAAACATATACAAAAAAAAAAAAATTGAATATTAAGAAAAGCGTTTAACTGAAAATGATAAAACTCAACGATATTGAACTGTATTTTTCTACTTAAAATCGGGCAGATAGGTGCAGAAAAAGATTTTAAAAAATCTTTCTGCAATAATAGTTATCTGTCATCTTATAGATATGCGACAGGCGTCTCAGCATTGCATTGTTTACCTGATATCGAATGTTGCATAATTTTTAAAATTGCAACATTGTTTAACAAAATTATTACTTAGCGAAAAATAATTATGTTTCACTTTCAAATATATTTTGTTGATATGATCAACTATATTTGTTAGAACACCAGTGACATAGCCACGGGGGTCCAGACCTTTCTCCTAAAATGAGTAAAAAAATTCAAAAATAAAAGTGTCCACTCTTTTAATATTTTCCTATCGCATGCATAAGATATGGAAATCAAATCTGAGCGCATACATTCCCCAACTCTTAAATTTTGTTATAAAAAACAAGTTTCACAAAAAAAAAAGAAGAAGACGTAATTGGGTTGTGCTTTTCCTATGAAAAAATGCCAAATGTCTTTGAAGAAGAGCATCGATTTGGATTAAAGATGCATCAAGTTTAAAATAGAAAATTTTTGAACTATTTTATGAAGTGTAAATGCATTTCCATTTAACATAGTAAATTTATCTATATATTAAGTATAATTATCAATTTAATTTAAAATAAATAATAAACCATTTCAAAAAAAGCAAAAAAATAAATAAATAAAATAATATAGTAAATGGGTAATTTGCTTTATGTTTGTCTGCAAGTAAAAACTGATGTTTATTATTATTAGTTGCATTCTGTTATTTACTTTATTACTTTTCATTCTTTCATATTTTATTTTCATATTGGTATGTAGGTTATATAGACCGCTGAGCAAACTCTTGTATTTAGATATCATAGCTACTTTATCATTATTAGCTGCATTCTGTTCATTACTTTATTATTTTTCATTCTTTCATATTTTATTTTCATATTGGTCCCCCGACACGACGACGCTTGGTTATATTACTGCTATTATTTATAAGGCAATTTATCAGAAACCTCAAAAGCCGATAAATATATTATTTTAAACATTTTTTAGTCGGGTATTTTTAGTTCTTTATTTTAGTTTTATTTAAAGTTTTTTTTTTAGTCGGGGGTTTTTTAAATTTTTAATTTTAGTTTCATTTAAAGTTTTTTTCAGTAGGCGATTTTTAAAATTTTTAATTTAATTTTTATTTCATGCTTTTTAAAGGCCAGAATTCAAACTTTCCCGGACGTGAAATTGTAACACGAGATTCTGTGCCACTGAATCTGCGTATTCTGACAATAGTTGCAATTCAAGTTATTGCTAACCGTAGTATGCAAGTTATTGTTCACCGTGATATGTAACTTATTGCTCACCGTATGCAACATAGTGTTGGAAAAAGGTTTTGTTCACCGTGCAATTCGTAATTATGTTGCACAAAGTTATTGTAAATACGCGATCGTAATATACAGTCGGACCTCCATATATCGAAGTAGCAAATTGCCGGGAAAAAATTCGATATATAGAAACGATCTTATTTTAACATAAAAAACTTCTAAATCATTAAAACGTGCATGAAACCCAATTTATAATTTAAACGAGCATTAAATGAAAGATAACAATAAAAATATTAATTTTGCAGAAATTACATTTTTGCGCCTTCATACATCTTCATTCTTCGGCAAATCAACTTGATCTGTAACATTAGGGGATTTTCGTTTTGACAATGGAATCGAGTGAAAAGTAAAAAATCAATCTACTTAACTTGAATGATTTTTACTGAAGCTAAAAAGACTAGGAATGATACTCAACAGACAAAAGGGATAGCTTGAAACTGATTTTACAGTGATACTGGTTACAACTAAGATTTGAAATAAACTTGAGGGAATGTAAGAACTCCAGAACGGAACAACGACCGAACTACACACTCCTAAACCCCAGATTCCTCAAGTTTTGTAGCAACCTTTAGTGAACATAATTTTCTCCGCTAAGCTTCATTTTTCATGATACCAACAGTCTAAAGCAGAGAAAAACCTACAAGTATCTCGAAAAAAAATTTCGATATATAGTAGAGACGTACCGAGTACTCGGAAACTACTCGGTACTCGGCCAATTTGCCGAGTACTCGGTACTCGGCCAAATTCTGATCAGATACTTGGCCAATACCGAGTAGTTGCAAAAAATTGAATATTGTCCAAGACAGATACTAAAATTTATAAAAAAAGAGCAAGAATTATATTCTGCAATTATTTACCATTAAAATTTATAAGTCAAATTTAAATTTTGAGAATAATGAAGTTTGTAATGCTTCAATGGAATAAATCTTTATTTTAATGTCTCCAAAGTTAATAAAACTTATTTATTAAAAATTATGCAAAAAAGAAAATATGGAAATATATAATGGTATAGAAAATATGGAATTTTTATATTAAAATTGGATTTTTGCTTCAACCAAAAATTAGTTATAAGAAATATAAAAATATTTTTGCTTAAAAAATAAAATGAAATGAAAAAACGTTGAAAGTACAGTGCAGGAATACTGCAGACACATGTTTTGGCATTACAAGGAATTCTTTTTTTCAATGCACAAAATGGGAGCTCGTGGATTTAAAGACAAAACTCGGACTTTTTTGTTGAATGTCTTGTGACGTCGTGAGTCACAGAAATAAAGATTAACGAATCCAATCTTTTCATTAAATCAAGTCACACCACGAACAAGGAAGGACTAAACCCCTTTTTAAAATTAACAAAAAAAAAATTTATTTACAGAAAAAAAAATAATAATCGTTACATTGATGGGGTTACAAATGCCGGCAAACACAGTTGCCTCCGTGGTGGTCTCAAAAAAAATCACGGTTTCCAACGAAACCGGAGAATGCCTAAGGGCACCTGTTTCTCTCAAGTCCTAGAGCAATCTGCTTTTCAAAAGTGTGGATCGAGGTCTTTTTCGAAGAAACGGGGCTTGTCAACTAAGCCCCCTTAAAATATCCCATTGGTGGAAACTTGTTGACGAACACTGTTACGTTGTTTTTGTAGAAGAAACCAAGGCCCGGATTCGTTGGTCGACCGGCGCCTCATTAACATGGAGCACACCTCCACGTCTGCGGTTTTTCGGCAACGACAAAGTCGGACACCGTCCAGGGCTGTCAGGCAAACTCGTCACACCCAATTTTAAAACTGTCCGAAGTGGTGCCAGACAGTCTAGTCCTTTATTTAGAAGCGGTATTCCAACAAAGACACAAAGGCGTAGAAGAAATGGCTGTCTATGTCTCGTCAACCCAGAGCTCAGTCGGCTGCTTGTAGAGATTGTTTTCACGAAGTGGACTCGCGGCATTCAAAACGGGCACATATCTGAGGATGCCACAGCTCCTCCCCCCTTAGGAAGGAAATTTCGTTGTGCAACCACATCAAATTTCAGGTGACATTGTCGTCCAAAACACATTTAGGAAAACGAGGGTGTCCCAGGTCAGTGAACTGGACTCCCGAAAAGGCAGCCTCAGTTTAACAGAACACATTCAGAAAAAAACAAAGACACCCTACCCGTGAACCAATATCAGGTTCTCATGACCTAAAATTCTCTCCTATTTTGTTCGTCATTGCCAAAATTTTCAAAACTAACCTGCGCTACATTAATCAGTTTGGAAATGCACCATACTCCTTTATGATTTTCATGACGTCCAAAGCTTTTAAAGTTCTTAATAGTCATCCGAAAAATTAAGTAACACAAACTCTCGAGCATAAAATCCCCAAAAATATTTAACACAAATAATTGATCAAGTACTTCTTCGACCAAAACAAAAAAATACATATATAAATACCAAATCCAAATAAATTGCGATAAATGGAAATTAAATAACCCAAAAAGGTATGTTAATTTACCAGAATTTTTTACAAATAGCCTCGGGGCCCGTTATGGTTCCTGTCTGCTCAAACCGTCGGCGTTACCATTTCTTTTCCCCGATTTGTGTTCAATTTCGAAATTGAACTGTTGTAGACATAAAGCCCAACGAGTAAGTCTGGCATTCGTTCCCATCATTTTTTTAAGGTATGTGATAGGGGAATGATCGGTTTGTATACGGAAAAATTGGCCGTTTAAATAGTGAGCTAGTTTCTTTAACCCATAAACTATAGCGGCTAACTCCTTTTCGATAACACTGTAATTTTTTTCAGCTTTCGAGAACTTTTTACTGAGATATAGAACTGGATGTTCTTCCCCATTATGCATCTGAGCTAGTACAATCCCCATTCCACTCTCACTTGCATCAGTTTGGAGAATGAACTCTTTCGAAAAGTCAGGGGCATAAAGAATAGGGCTCTTTAGTAAACTTCCCTTTAAAGCACGGAACGCCTCCTCGCATTCATCCGTCCACACTACCTTTTCTTTTCTGATCCTTCCTTTCAATGCGCTTGTTAGGGGGGCTGCTACCTCGGAAAAGTTCGGAATGTATCTGCCGTAATACCCTACCAATCCTAAGAATGACCGTATCAACGTTTTAGTCGTGGGGGTAGGAAAATCTTGCACGGCTTTTAACTTCGCCTCGCTCGGAGATCTCTTCAAAGAACCGACATCATGCCCCAAAAACCGGACACTATCTTGTGCGAAACGACGCTTAGAAGGTTTTACTGTTAATTTTGCGTCACCCAATCGCTCTAGCACTTTGTCCACATCGATCACATGCTGCTCCCAACTTTGCGAATATATGGCTATATCATCAATGTAGGGTGCCGTAAAATGTTCAAAGCCATTCAAAACGTGCGCTAAAAGTTTTACAAAATATAACGGAGCGTTGAGTAGTCCGAACATCATATTCTTTGGGCGATACGTCCCAAAGGGCGTGACAAAAGCCGCGTAACGGCTTGCTCTTTCGGTCAGGGGTATCTGAAAATATCCCTTTGTTAAATCCATCAGCGTTATGTAAGGCGCTGCGCTCACCCGCTCAACTACTTCCTCAATGTTTGGTAAGGGGAAAAACTCAGTGCGCGTAATTGCATTCAACTTACGATAATCTACGCAAGGGCGGGGGTCTTTCCCAGGCACCTCCACTAAAATTAGGGGGCTAGTATAGTCGGACTGCCCGATTTCTACAATTCCCAGATCTAAAAGTCTTTTTATTTCCTCACGCACTATTTCAGTTTGCCGTGGGGACATTCTATAGGGTCGCGATCTCACGGGGTCGGCGCTGGTCAGCTCAATGTCCATCGTGACCAATTTAGTACACCCAGGGTCTGAAGAAAACACTCTTTTATGTTTCTGAAGTACTTTCCCTAATTGATCTATTTGTTTTTCCGACACGCGTTTTTCCAAATTGCTAACCCGCAACATCTCGTGTAAATCAAAATATGTAGGGTCAGGCAAGGGAAAAGGGATCTCAGCTTCTTGCTCGACATCTTCCCCCTCCTCCTCTATTATTAAATTTACTCGTTCGGGGCGCTTATGATAAGGTTTAAGTAAATTTACGTGATAAATGGTGCATTTGTCCCTCCTCTCAGGGACGTCGACCACATAGTTAGTTTCCGAGATTTTGCTCGTAACCACTCCTGGACCTATCCAGTTCACTGCCATTTTGTTAGCTTTATTTGTCGACAATACTAACACCTGCTCGCCCACCTTAAATTGCCTCTTCACAGCGTTCTTGTCATACCAAGCTTTTCTTCGTAACTGCATTTCACTCATCTTTTCTACCGCCAAATCCTGACATCTTTTCAAACGGTTGGTCAAATTTAGAATGTACTCTACTACATTTGGGTCAGATTCTTCTGGCACCATCCAATTCTCATAGAGCAAAGTTTGCGGAGTCCTCAAATTTTTCCCATGAACGAGCTCGGCTGGGCTAAATCCTGTACTCTCATGATTTACTGAACGGAGGGCAAATAAAGCCAACGGTAAATTTTTTTCCCAATCTTCCCCCGACTCCACGCATAATGCTTTTATTATTCGTTTAATGGATGAATGAAATCTCTCCACTGGGTTGCTAGAAGGGTGGTAAATGGAGGAGTGCCTAACTTTTATTCCGAATCTTTCGAAAAACTCTGTCGTTAAAACACTAGTGAACGACCGCCCTAGGTCACTTTGTACCTCCCGGGGAAACCCTGTCCTCGAAAACGTGCTCAACAGAGCATCTATCACATTGGGAGACTTAATATCGGCCACCGGTATAGCTTCGGGATACTTCGAGGCCATACAAATGGACGTTATTAGGTATTTATTCCCATTTGTGGATACGGGAAGTGGTCCAACTGCGTCAATATTTACACAGGAAAAAGGTTCCGAAATTATCGGCACAAGTTTCAATGGTGCTTTCTTCCGATCACCTTTCTTTCCTACGCGTTGACAAGCATCACACGCCCTCACATACGACTCAATTTCCGCATAACAATTCGGCCAAAAAAAATGACGCAACACTTTATCCTTCATCTTTGTAGCACCCAAATGGCCTGACGCGCCATCATGACAAAATTTCATAATTTTTTCTGTCAAACTCGATGGTATACAAAGCTGCACCCTTTCCTCTCCCAGCTTAGATCTACTCAGACGGACCAGTTTTCCTTTCATGCATTTAAAATCCTTTCCCTCCCCTTTCGAAACCTCTTCCCACAAGGGCTTTAGAACCGAACACAATTTCTGCTCTTTCTCGAACGATTCCGAATCTATTTCAGCTAACGCTAATCCCTCAAAAGGCTCTATGGGGGGTAAACCGCAAATTTCCTTCCCTTCTTCTTCGCAGGAGGAAAACGCGCTCGCTATCTCCGAATTCCCTAGAGTCCCAGTCCCAGGGTCCAAGTTCTCCTCACGCATACGCTGACGTAAGACGCTCCGAGTCTCTACCACGTTTACAACTTCGTGGGGAGTTGCTTTCAACTGGAAAAACAATTCCGCTGTCCTGTTGCCCAACAGATAAACTTTTGAGTCACCATCAGTGGTCTTAACTGCCGCTTTAGATATCACACAACCTTCTTCTGTTTCTATGCAAACTTTGGCCAATGGCAAACATTTGCATTCTTCGTCCAGCGGTTGTTTTACATAGACATACTCTCCCGTAAAATCTTTTGTCTCGATCCAACTGCGGGGACAGACGTCAATGGAAGCCCCACTGTCTCGGAGAATTCTCCGAACCTCCCCATTTATTTTCCCCGTACTCAGGTAAGGGGCAAAACACTCACTTAATTCTTTAGTGTCACCAATGTGATTAATTTGCTCCCCTTGCGCTCTCTTGAATTCAGGGCAATTGGGTTTTATATGTCCCTTTTGTGAACAAAAATAACAAACAATTTCTTTTCTTTTTTCGAAATTACTGTTTTTTTCCCATTTGGGGGGCTCTTTCTTATTAGCACTTTCCGATTTAGTATTGCTAGTTTTTGCCGGATCATTTCCTCCCCCCCCCCCTTTCACCCATTTTTCTTTTTTGTGCGTTTTGGGGTCGTTTTGTTTTCCCTCCGATTTTTTGAACGTACGCCGAAGGCTCTCGTAGTGATCTAACTTTTCAGCGAGGTCTGACGCCGTACGGAATTCTTCCCAGGAGTCCAAAAAGTGTTCCCTCACCTCAGCAGGGGTTCTCTTTTTTAACTGCTCCGTGAGCAATAACTCCTTTAACTCCTCGAAAGTATTTACCTCCGCCGTTTCTAGCCAATTGTCTAGATAACTTCTTAATTCGAAGGTGAGATCTGCCCAGGAGGAACCAAATTTCCGATTATGTTCTTCAAACCTAATCCGCAATTACACAGAATTTAGTTTGAACCTCTTCATTAACAGGCGCTTCATGTGAGGAAAATCGTCGCTTTTCTCAAGGGGTTCCTTCACAATTAGCTCTGCTACTTCCGGGGGCAACAAAGGAATAAGCTGGGAAACCCACCTCTCTTCCTCTATCTCCTCTTTCTTAGCCTGTCTCTCAAAAATTTCAAAAAATAACGAGACATCTAATTGCTTCGGGTCAAATTTTGGGACCAGATGCTTTAAATTTGATCTCCTAGAAGTATCTGTACTCGCTGACCCATTTGAACTCAAGCTAACCGTTTCTGCTGCGGTAGTTAGTTTCAGTTTATCTAGTTCAAATTGTCTTTCTTTGTCTCTTTCCCGACATTCTCTCTCTAGTTTTTCTCTTTCCCGCTCTCTCTCTCTCTCTCCCTTTCTAGGTTTTCTCTTTCCCGCTCTCTCTCCCTTTCTATCTCTTCTTTCAAAAGTCTCCAAGTCGATTTTGCAAATTCTTCATCATAATCTGTAGCCCCAACAATCGCTTTAACTATGTACCGACGCGTGTCTGAGTCAGACGTTTCCACGCCAAACTCCGAGGCTATCTTTCTCAGATTATCTTTTTCGATTTCAAAAAGAAAAGAACCCATTTTGCTTAAATGAGATTTTTAGAGCGTTCCCTTTTTTTTTCACAAGCAAAACTCTATTTATTTCATGCAAAATCCAACTAATCACAAAAACAGCATGCACATAAATATCTTCTACAGATCAATTTCAATAGATTTACTTAACCTGAAATCTATATCGTCAAAATAAATCATTAATTTATATGACTTTCCTTTCCAAACTGAAATAGCAAAGATCTGCAAAACAATTCTTTTGCAGTCTAACTCAGAATTTAATTCTCACAAGACACATTTAGTCAAATTCTATTTTCGAAAACATTGAAAATTTTTACAAACAATTTTACTCCGCTTAAATTCTCTCAAAACAAACCCACTAAAGCTGCCCCATCGGTAACCAAGAAACAAAGACCGGACTCACCCTTTTCTGCGTCCGTCTTTAACATCAGAGTAATCCAAATCCAATTTGGGGGAATGGCACACACAAAATCTTATAGGTTTCGATCAGCTCTAGGACTACTTTATGTAAAAAGTACTTAAAGTTTTAAAAAGAATTATCTTTCAAAATTGCATAAAAATAGAAAGACCAAAAGTAACATGGATCTGTTTCAATTTCTCTGAAACATAATCGCACCCGCTGCCACCAAATAAGCTGTGACGTCGTGAGTCACAGAAATAAAGATTAACGAATCCAATCTTTTCATTAAATCAAGTCACACCACGAACAAGGAAGGACTAAACCCCTTTTTAAAATTAACAAAAAAAAATTTATTTACAGAAAAAAAAATAATAATCGTTACATTGATGGGGTTACAAATGCCGGCAAACACAGTTGCCTCCGTGGTGGTCTCAAAAAAAAAAACGGTTTCCAACGAAACCGGAGAATGCCTAAGGGCACCTGTTTCTCTCAAGTCCTAGAGCAATCTGCTTTTCAAAAGTGTGGATCGAGGTCTTTTTCGAAGAAACGGGGCTTGTCAACTAAGCCCCCTTAAAATATCCCATTGGTGGAAACTTGTTGACGAACACTGCTACGTTGTTTTTGTAGAAGAAACCAAGGCCCGGATTCGTTGGTCGACCGGCGCCTCATTAACATGGAGCGCACCTCCACGTCTGCGGTTTTTCGGCAACGACAAAGTCGGACACCGTCCAGGGCTGTCAGGCAAACTCGTCACACCCAATTTTAAAACTGTCCGAAGTGGTGCCAGACAGTCTAGTCCTTTATTTAGAAGCGGTATTCCAACAAAGACACAAAGGCGTAGAAGAAATGGCTGTCTATGTCTCGTCAACCCAGAGCTCAGTCGGCTGCTTGAAGAGATTGTTTTCACGAAGTGGACTCGCGGCATTCAAAACGGGCACATATCTGAGGATGCCACAGTCTTTACATTCTTTAGCTCACATGTTATGCACTGAAAAAGACATTCCCTGTAATGGGGGGGGGGGGGGGCAGAAACACGTGTCTGCAGTGTTCCTGCACATTTGTTTTATCTGCTTTTAAAAATTATTTATATTTGGCAGACTAGAACTATAATTGATTCGTATACAGTGAAAACCCTCCTAACGTACACCCCTCAAAAGCAGACACCACTCTTATGCGGACAATTTTTAATTCCCCAGTTCCAATGCAAATAACATTCTTAAACCCCTGTCCTGCGGTCATCGCTCTATTGCGAACAAAAAAAATTGTCCTGTTAGTGTCCACATTAGAGGGATTTTACTGTAATTTGCCTTAATTCCAACTTGATTAATCATACCTTTTATTTATTTTTAATTTTAAAAATATTTTTTTTGTAAAATTTTAGACAAACAAAACTGTTTATGTAATGCGTAATTAAATTTCAGCAGGAATTTAGTTTTAAAAACTATTATATGGACAAGGAGGTCTATACTACTATTCCATTAAGTTCAAAATTCATCACATGCGTGTAGATGGTTCTTCTTAGAACATAATTGGTACTTGGTAACTCGGCCGAGTAGTGAAAAGCCGAGTACTCGGTAACTCGGTACTCGGCCGAGTAGTGAAAGGCCGGGTACTCGGCCCAAGTGCTACTTGGTACGTCTCTAATTTTAAGATTCAAAAATATGTTATAATACTTAGATAAGATGTGATTTTGTTTAATGCTTTGCTTAAAGATAAGGTTTCCATTATCATGTACGTTTTTAGTCTAAAATAATATGTTAACCAACTACTTTTCTGAACTATATTAGTCATGGCGTGTAAGAAAAACTCAAAATTTTTATTTTGTTCTAAACTAATTTTGGAGTAAAAGCAATATTACAAGAGTGAAAATCTGCATCACACACAGAAAGAGGGATCTATGTAGTTTTGCCTGTTGAGGTTAAGATAGTATAATGCAGTGTAGTTAAATTTAGAGCAATACATTTTAAAAATGCAAAATTAATTTATAAAAGTAAAATCAACTGATTTTAATTACTGATTTTGTTAAAAAAATCACTTAATACAAATCAATTGATTTAAATCAATTTTTTTTAAAAAAATCACTTGATTTAGATCATGATTTTAATCACTATTTAAATCAAGCTGATTTAAATCAACAAACCCTGATTAAACATGAATCTTGAGATACAATCAACTTATAAAAACCTATATTTACCCATAAAATCAAATATTAAATAAATATCTTTGTCATTTTTGGCCTTTACAACCTTCAGCAATGTGATAATGTTTGAGTGATTATGAAATTCTTGAAGATACCATATCTCTCGAAAGGTTCGCTAAAAAAGAAAATTTAAGAAATTAAAAAATTGAATGCAAAATGAAGTACATATGCAAGAAAAGTAGGTACAAAAGTTGCCAGGAGAGATGCATGACATCCGTTCTCTCCGGGGATTTAAAAAAAAAAAAAGAGGACTAGATAAATCATGAAAAAATGTGTTGGTCCAATATTCTTAACAATCGAAATAGTAATAGTTTTATTTCTATTATATGTTTTAAAATAATATTTTGGTTTGGAAAGAGTTAATTTTTTATAGTGTTCTTACTCAATGCTAACTTCATAGAAAAAATATTGTAAATTAATCTTAAAAAGGTAAACACGATTATAACAAAAGAAAAAAGATAACATTAAAATGCATATTTGCAATAAACTAATTTATAAAAATTTGCAAATTTGTGCAATTTAACACTGCATTTTGTTTTCTACTTTTCAGCACAAATCCATTTTTATTTCATAATTAATGCTGAAATTACATGACTTCATAAGCTTTGGTTTAGAGACGTACCGAGTACTCGGTACTCGGCCAAATTCTGATCAGATACTCGGCCAATACCAAGTAGTTGCAAAAAATTGAATATTGTCCAAGACAGATACTAAAATTTATAAAAAAAGAGCAAGCATTATATTCTGCAATCATTTACAATTAAAATTTATAAGTCAAATTTAAATTTTGAGAATAATGAAGTTTGTAATGCTTCAATGGAATAAATCTTTATTTTAATGTCGGCAAAGTTAATAAAACTTATTTATTAAAAATTAAGCAAAATCTGTAAGTATAGAAAATATGGAATTTTTATATTAAAAATGGATTTTTGCTGCAAACAAAAATTAGTTATAAAGAATGTGAAAATACCTTTGCTTAAAAAATAAAACAACCTTAAAAGTACAGCGCAGGAACTCTGCAGACACGTGTTTTGGCATTACAAGGAATTCCTTTTTCAATGCACAAAATGGGGGCTCGTAGATTTAAAGGCATCCGACAAAAGTCGTATTTTTTTGTTGAATGTCTTTACATTCTTTAGCTCACACGTTATGCACTGAAAAAGACGTTCCTTGTAACAGGGGGGGGGGGGGGGGGCAGAAACATGTGTCTGGAGTGTTCCTGCACATTTGTTTTATCTGCTTTTAAAAATTATTTATGTTTGGCAGATTAGAACTATAATTGATTGGTATACAGTGAAACCCCTCCTAACGGACACCCCTCTTATGCGGACAATTTTTAATTCCCCAGTTCCAATGCAAATAACATTATTTAACCCCTGTCCTGCTGACACCTCTCTATTGCGGACAAAAAATTTGTCCTGTTAGTGTCCGCATTAGAGGGATTTTACTGTACTTTGTTTTAATTCCAACTTGATTATTCATACCTTTTATTTATTTATTTTTAATTTAAAAAATTATTTTTTTGTAAAATTTTTGACACAAACAAAATTGTATATATATAATGCGTAATTAAATTTCAGCGGGAATTTAGTTTTAAAAACTATTATATGGACAAGGAGGTTTATACTACTATTTCAATAAGTTCAAAATTCATCACATGTGTGTCGGTAGTTCTTCTTAAAACATAATTGGTACTTGGAACTCGGCCGAGTAGTGAAAGGCCAAATACTCGGTAACTCGGTACTCGGCCGAGTAATAAAAAGCCGAGTACTCGGTACTCGGCCAAAGTGCTACTCGGTACATCTCTAATATATAGAGATTTTTTCGATATATAGAAACAACTTTTCTATGTAATGAACATAGAAATTTGCTGGGATTTCGATACATAGAAAATTTCGATATGTGGAAGTTCGATATATGGAGGTCCGACTGTAGTTATTGCTCACCGTATGTAATATAGAATTGAAAAAATGTTTTTCCCCGTACATTTTGTAATTAGAGTTGTAATATTCTGTTGTAAAAAAGTTTTTGCTCACTGTGCACTTCAAAATTATGAAACACAAAGATAATATAAATATGTGATTGTAAAATAGTTATTGCTCACCGTAGAATGACTGTTATGGCTCACCGTATGTGATGCAGTACTATTTATAAATTATTGCTTACTGTGCATTTCATAACTTATAGACGCAGTGAAAGGTTTTTTTGTAAATTACATAATGCATCATTCAAAAAATGAAGATCTTTTTCACAGGAGGTGAAAAACATCTCGGCTCTTTTATGTAAATGCAACTTCTATCCACTTGGCGATGAGGAAAACACCGCATGGATACCATATATGGCATTGTATCGCAATGAAAACATTGAACCTGGCGCGGGAACTGATCCTTTCGCCAACGGAAAATCGACGGGACCTTTATCGAACTGCATCCCATGCAACGATTTATGCTTGATGAGAACCTAATTTCTTCCATAGCTGTTTGTGCAAGATGTTGCTTTCGCTTTTTTTTTCAAATTTGAAGAGTAAAATATAAATAATAAAATTTACGAAACTCGTTATGAACTTTCCTTTCACAGTTTGAAAACATATCCACATAAAATATAACGTTTAAAAAATGTTCCGAGAACAGTCGGATGTTGAATGTTCTATCGAGCAATTTAGGCAAGTAATTTTTGGGTAATTTAGATACAACCCTTCAATTATTATCCTTACTACGATAATAAAGGTTACGAAGCTCGTTATGAACTTTCTTTCACAGTTTGAAAACATATATATCCACATAAAATATAATGTTTAAAAATATGTTCCGAGCACAGTCGGATGTTGAATGTGCTATCGAGCAATTTAGGCAAGTAATTTTTGGGTAATTTAGATACAACCCTTCATTTATTATCCTTACTATGATAATAAAAGTAAAACTTACTTTCAAAGTTCGATGAAAACTCTTCCAATTTCCAATCTTCTAGTTTTTTCTTGACGAACAGATCAGCCATTTCGATCGCTCCGCAAGAAAGCACGAAAAACGCGCCGAAAGCGTATGAACATTGTCGACACTTGTTCACGCTCTTGAGCGACGCGTAGCATGCGCAATAAGAAAAGAGTTCGAAGCTCGCGAGTTTTATTCTTGGAAGTCACGCTTATTATATTTCCTATTTATACATGAATATTTATTAAACCATGTTCTTGAAACGTTAGCTGCAGTATTAAATGATTGTATGCATCTTTATTCATGAATTAGTGTTTGATAATGTGTTGTATTCTTATATGATAACTTGGGTATGTTCGTATATGATGACTCGTATTTCTCGTATGTTTGTATTTGATGCCACATTTACTCATTTTTGAATCAATTGTACTCAAAAAAAAATGAATACATTCAGAGTTTCATTTTTGAATACATTTTTTTTAACAGTGTTAGGGGAAAAAAGCAAAGGTATATTTTTATAATTATTTAACAAACATTACACTAAATTAATTTTATCAAAAGATTTATTTCACATCTACATTTTTTTAAGATTTATATTTTCAAATACCTATTGCAATTTTGGCAGAGAAATGTTTTCAAAGTATGAAGTATGAATTGCATGCAATAATGAAGTTCCTGTATTAAACATAAATTTGGCCAAATATACATTTTACATACAAGCAAAATTAATAAAACAAATAATTAATCGGAAAAAGAAAAAGGTAAGCTTTTTCTTAAGATTATCTAATTTTATTTCATGTATCTAATTTTAGAACAAATATGTACTAACTTAAAGTTGTCCATTTTATTGTGCTTTTTCTTTGAAATTTGTGGTATAAGTTGGAGAAAAATCTTTTTTTTTTTTTTTTTCTGGAATTTTTTCATGCGATACAATTAAGAAGAAACTTCTCAGCAATTTTCTCCCGAGCATATATAGATCTAACTGTGCATAAAAGTGGCACATGATTTTTTTTTCCAGAACCCAATGTCTGCTGAGGAAGTAGCACTTTTATATTCCCAGTAGGGGCAAGGCGATGTAGGAATTTCTACATCGTGATGCATCGCCATCCTTACATCGCGATGTAGCGATGTAGTTCAAACAGTTTGAAATATTCTTTCCGCTTTAGGGGCAACCCCTCCTCAATTAGGGGAGTTTTCCTTACAAAAATCCAGGCTTTTGTCAGATCTTTTTCTAATTTGGCACATAGGTTCTTTAATCACATGGGGTAGTACCCCATATGAATACTACCCCATGGGAAACTATCCTATCTGGATTTCCAGCATCAAAGGATATCTGGGCCGAATCTGGAAAAGATCCGACGAAAACTGGATTTTTATAAGGAAAACGCCGATAGGGTTTGCCACACATAGCGGGACGAAAACTACACTATGAGAATTCCGAACCATCAAAAGACAAATGTACCAAATTTGGAACAGATCAGACAAAAACTGGGTTCTTATAAGACCCCCCCCCCCACACACACACGTGGTTTCCCACTCCATAGCGGGACGAAAACAGGAATTCCCGAGTTTCAAAGGACATCTGCGACAATTTTGGAAAAGACATGATAAAACTGGTTTTTTGTAAGAAAACCCCTCATTTGGTGGTTGTCCCCCATAGCGGGGCGAAAACTACCCTATGAGAATTCCTGAGCATGAATGAACGAACCTCTATGCCAAATTTTTCAAAAATCCGACAAAAAATGAATTTTTTTCAAGGAAAACCCCCATCGGGATTGCCCCTCCCCCCCCACTCTTACATTGACGAAAGCTAACCTCCGTGAATTCCTGAGCATCAAACCTCTATGGCAAATTTAGAAAAGATCGGAAAAAAACTTTTTTTTTATATAAGGAGAACCCCTAATGCGGGGTTGCTCCCCCCTCCCCCATCATGGAGGGTTGAAAACTACCATGTGTGAATTCCCGGGCATCAGAGGACCTCTGTTCCAAATTTGGAAAAGATATGATAAAAACTTTTTTTATAAGAACCCCTCCCGTATGGGGGTTGCCCCCTAAAGCGGAAAGAAAACCACCCTATGAGAATTCCTGAGCATCAAATAACGAAACTCTGCCGAATTCGGAAAGATCCAACAAAAACTGGATTTTTTGTAGGAAAACTACCACAGTTGGGGTTAAAATTACTACTAGGGGTTGCCCCCCCCATAGAAGGCCGAAAACTACCTTGCGTGCATCAAAGAGCCTATGTGTCAAATTTTGGAAAGATCCGACAAAAATTGGATTTTTTCAAGGAACCCCCCCTCCCTCCCCTTATAAAGTGATGAAAACTACCCTGCGTGATTCTTGAGCATCTAAGAACCTCTGGGGCAAATTTAAAAAAGATAGGACAAAAACTTTTTTTTAATACGGAGAACCCTCTATGCGGGGTTGTCTGTCCCCCCCCCCCCGTCCCCCACATAGAGGGACATAAACGACCTTGTGTGAATTCCCGAGCCTCCAATAACGAACCTCTGTGCCAAATTTGGAAAATATCCGACAAAAATTAGATTGTTTGAAGGAAAACCCCCATTATGGGGGGTTTAATTAGATACCATGGGCAGTTTAATCTGCAATGATTTGTTCAACCTTTTTTAAGAAGTTGTTTGTTTGCATTTTTACATAAATAAAAATTTGCTTGACATATTTTATGTGCCTCTTTTTTTAAAAATTACTTGTCTTTTTTTTTGGGGGGGGGGGGGGCTGCAGGCCCGTTGTTTCAGTTTTTTCCCAAATATGACAAAGAGTCTGTACACAATAAAAAATTTACAGAAAACGAACTAAGACAACGGCCAGTCATGTGTAAAAACATGAATGTTCAAAAATCAAGACAGGAGGGGGGGGACCCCCCCCCCTCCCCGTACCCCGTACCCCCCCCCCCTGTGACCCCCTGACCCCGTAAATGACGGACCTGTGAAAGTGACTATACGCAATAAAGTGGGAAACTACGGTGGTAAGATTCTGAAGTTAGGATTTGATCACACGCACACAAATCTTATAAAATACAGTCGAACCTCGTTATAACGAACTTAAAGGGACCATTAAAATCGATTATTATAAAACGTGGTTCGCTTTATCCAAAAAACAATAAACAATAAGACAAGGATTGCAAAAAAGTTCATTTCAGCAGTTATTTGTTTTAAGCGTGTTCGAATTAACGAGGTTCGACTGTATTCTCAAAAAAAAAAAAAAACCCTAATGTGCTCAAAAAAAAAAAAAAAAGGAAATAAATTTTCTTAAAAATTTACGAAATTAACGTCCTCATATATGACGAAACTAATGCTCTCAAAACTACGAAAATGATTGTTAATTTGACGAAACTAGAATGAAGAAATATTTCGTTACATTTGACGAAATTCGCATTTTCAAAACACTAACAAAAGCAGTTTCTTCAATTTGACGAAATGTTCGCTCGGAGCATATCCCTGGAAGTAGTTTAGTCAAAAACGAAGAAAATTTCGTCGAATTTGAAAGTCCATTTCTGAGAGTGTAGGTAACTGTAAATTTGAGAACAAAATTTTTGCAATGATTGAAAGTTTCCGTTCGAAAAAATACATAACTGAGTCTAATTAAGTTAAATTCAAGAATTGTTGTTTAATAACATTTATATAAGTCTTCGTATTCCCCTAAAATTGTAAAAAAAAAAGGGATTTGTTGCATTTCTCTAGAAGCAGAGTAAAAAATGAATTGTTATTCCCTACTTGTAAAATTCATCCAACGAAATACATATTGTTGTTTTAGTTTTGCAATATCACCCGGCTTAATGTATGAATTTAAAGATCAATTTTAGTGCGTAAATGCAAAAATAACTTAGTGCTAATACTATTCCACTTGATTCTTGAACTTTTTTTTTGTTCGTTGAGTAAATTTCAATCTGCTGAAATTAAAATACGATCACTTTCATTTAATTTATGCGAGTGGCTTCATTGCTATTTTTAAAATGGCAAAATGTCACCATTCATCATACTAATATGCGTAAATGTTAGTTGGTTCATGCTCCATTAGTAACTAATGCCCAGAGAAACATAGGCGACCTCCGTGGCTCTAAGGCAGAAGTTTCACTTCGAACGCCAGATGGCTGTGGTTCGATTCCTGCTGGAGTCCTGAGTGTTATTTTTCTCTCTTTTTACGGTAAATCTCTTTTATGATGTCTTATATGCTAATAAAGAAGTACAATCATTCGAGTCAACGGCACCCCTTATCTTATTAGTGGTTATTAGCTATGGCACAACAACAACACATCGAGAAATATTCAAACGACTTTAAAGAAAAATTTACGGTTTATACGTCAAACGATGTATTTTATTGTACACCACTTAAAAAGCCTATTGGTTCAAATGAACATGCTGATTGAAAAAGCTTTGGCGTTCTTAAAAAAATATAATAATGATACCATATATTTATATTTAAATTTATAAGTTTAAAGAATCTTTACTGTAGCCAATCCAGCTTATAACCATCAATTGCATCAACTACAGAAGCAATTAAGAGTCTTCAAATCTTAAGACGGATGGAAGAAATTAATCAGAAGTGAATAATTGTCTTCGAGGAGGGAATACCAATAATGGCTAAATATTGATGAATGAATTTGCATAGAAAAATTCCTCAGATAAATTAGAAAGTGTGAGTTTCCTTGGAGGAAAATAAATACGTTGCAATGCTTGAGATGAAATTAGTCAGTTGGGAATTTATTTATCGGCATTTCGATGAGTAAAAATTTATAAGGGTCGATTGGTGTCTATTTATCAATTATTTGATATAATAAAACAAACTATAAATGTATTTTATTCATTCCATTGACATAAATATGCTTGGCAGTCGAAAATTGTTCAAAGTTTTTGTACAAATAAAAGTCAATTAATTGTAATTTTGTTTTACTTTGAGATTTTTTGAGCATTTTAAACTTAAAATTAAGAATGTACTTTTTATGAGAAGTTATTTATCAGATGTGCTTACTCAAAAATATTTTTAAAGCATCAAAAAATGATTAACTAGTAAATATCACAGCAATTTACGGGATATGGTTAGTAGATCATTTTAGATTAAATTTATTTTGTAATGCTATATCGTCAGAAGCAAATAAAACATCGTTATAACTTGGCAATGCCCTTTTCTAAAATTCAGACGTTCATAAAAACAAAATTATGAAAAATCGGTATAAAATAAATAAATACATGAAAATAAATAAAATTACCAAAAATAAAAAATAAGCACGAGGTAATAATAAACTTCCCAAGTCCACTTTGAAGTAACTGGGTTGAAATGTAGTAATAAATGGAACAGTATGCAAGCTAGAGAGAATAAAAACCCATTGAAATTTATAGAAAAATGTTACTGATCAGAAATGTGAGAATGTTTTTGAGAAGTATATTGCAAATTCGTCAAGTAGATCACGACTTAAAGAACTGCTTCTGTGGAACAGAGTTGTGTTAGTGTTTGAATAACTAAACAATTAAGTGAAAAAATGGCTAATTAGACTGCGATTCGAGCTAAAGCTTTTTAGCAAAAAAAAAAATAAAATAATAATAATAATAAATAAATAAATAAATAAAATAAATGAACATGATGATTCGTTCAAAAGCTATCAGTGGAGACTGATAAGACGGATAGACCTGCACTTTATCTTCCAAGTTACAAGAGTTTATAATATAAATGCAATTATTCTTGCTCGTTAAAACAAATAATTTTATATACACTCAGTGATATAAACTAGTATTTTTTAATCACTGGTTCAAATTTTGATACCAAACTCTTAGTACACACCAATTTCTTAGAGTTTGGTTGTTCTTGTGTTGATATTATTACATAAATTCGTTTTGACTTCATTTTTATGCGTATTTTTGTTATACTTCTTCCATATAAGACTAGTGCAATTGTGTTTCTATAATCTCCCCTTCCACTTTTTAAAAATAAATTCCTGTTATCATATTTTCTATCGTAAAACATTTAATCATCAGTTTAATTTTAGAAAAAAACATTCTTTCTGGCAGAAGAGCACACAAAAATGACAAAAAGTTTTCAGAATGAAGTATTTCCTTAAATGTTCCTCACCGTAACACTTAAAAATATTTGATGTAAACATAGAAATTATTATTTTTTTAATAATAATGGCGATAAGAATGAGGAAACATTATTCTAATTGCTACAAAAGTAAAGAAACATGATCTTAAGGAATGCATAAGAGATTTTCGAAACTTATACGTAAAATATCCCATATTTTCTGGTAGAATTGTCATCGTGAAAGAAAACGCCTCAAGCAAAGTTAGAATCATGCTGTTTCTGCTATCTAGACTGAAGTTTCTGTTTTTCTCGCAAATGACTAGTCATAGCTACTGCTCTATTGCTGATATTGTTATGAAATAACTTGAAAGCTTTCCTTTCCGATTTTTCTAGTACAGTCTAAAAAGGAAAACAAAAACGCAACAACAATCTGTCTTTTTTCTGCTGTTCTATTACTGTTTTTCTCATAAATATTTTTCATTGTTTTTAGTCTCAGTAATCCAAATCATTAAACTTTGAAATGTATTTAGCTAAGGAATCACCGTTTTAAAATAATGTCATTTTCGCAGTAATATGATTTCTGCTACTGTTTCTTTCATGATGATTGTTATAAAGATTTCGTCATTTATATTGCAGTTATTTATGCAATTAATTTTATTCAAAAAGCATAATGTTGTTCTAGCTAGTTGCTATGTGCAAAGATAGTTAATCAACAGAAAGCGGCCCTTGCACGCATGCTGTTCTGAAAACTTGTAAGTTTATAATTGCACTGTCGTGATCTTATTTTTCAGTTATTACTGCTAGATAGTTTTTCGGGCGAGTGCCATGATTATCATCTGTGTATTTAAAAATATTTACGAAAATAAGATCGGGAAAAGTAGGTTTTGGTTTGGAGCAATAACTAAACGTTATGAATTTTTTGCCTCAATGTACAGAAACGTACCGTATGATTTTACAACGGTAAAGTCGTCAAAGGCCAGCTTTCCCGTTCTATCACTCATGAAAAAAAAAAGATCATATGGGAACAATTTAAAGCTAAAACTCTCAGTATCCATTTAGGTTAAAGTTTTCATAGTAAAAATTTGAAAATCATCATTACATGTGTTAAGGATGACAAGAAATAACTTAGACACACATAATACATCATAACTTTAATGCTAATGAAAATACGAGGTTTGTCCGGAAAATGAGTATAAAAGTTGACCAATAACTTTATTTTACTATTATTTAGATATTACAATATTGTCTCCTTTTAAGTACTCTCCCTGAGGCAAGATGCACTTCTGTCGATGCCGTTTCCAATGTTGGTAACAGTTCTGAAAGTTTTCAGTTGTGATGCTGTTCAGTTGCTGTGTCGTTTCTGCCTTGCTGGCTTCCAGATCTCCCAAGTGCCGCCCCCGAAGTTCGATTTTGCCTTTCAGAAAGAGGAAGATGTCACAAGGGGCTAAATCGGGTGAATAAGGCGGGTGGTCTGTCACGGTGATCTAGTTTTTAGTCAAAAACTCACGCACAATGAGCGACGTGTGAGCGGGCGCATTTCTTCGTTTCAAGTTTTTGTGTTAGAATTTCGTGAGCAATTGTTTTGGACATTGACAGCTTGTCAATTATCATTCTGACTGTTAATCTAGAGTCTTTAAGAACACAAGCCCGAATTCATTCAACATTTTCATCCGAATTCCGTTCATACTATATTTCGCCTCCACGACATCTTGCTTCAGACTGTCAATATGAATGGAGCGATGGGGTGCTTAACTCACTTGCATAAGGATTTCTTTAGGGATGCCAAAGTTTTCGGAAGTTTAGCACACAACCTTGTCTCCAGGAAATTCTTGCACTGTTGAACTGCGTAAACGACCCCAAACTAACGGTGTGGACTGGGATATGTGTTAGTGGGAAAATATGATTTGTTTTTGTTGATCAGGGGAAAAAATGGTCTAGAAACATATCACAAACGCATTTTGGACAAAGTTGTCTTACCTTAGTCACAAAAGTTCTTTGGAAACAAAAGACGGACCTTCCAACAGGATTCCACAACTGCACACAGAGCTAAAGGCACTCAAGACTGGTGCAAGACACATTTTCCGGACTTTGTGGATCTCAAGAATGACCACCGTATTCCCCAGATTTGAACCTAATGGATTATTCTGTTTGATCCATCGTAGAGACAAGGGTGTGTGCTAAACCACATAAAACTTAGACATCCCAAAATAAATTCTTATGCAAGGCATAGATTAAAATATCAGTAAGAGAGTTGCGGCCCTGAGCCGAAAACTTTTTGAGACGTTTAAAACTCTGTATTAATCCTTAAGGTAGCCACTTTGAAAATTTATAAATATATTAGCCGAAACAATGTATTCATATTTATTTTGAAGTTTGGTCGTAATATTTTCATTGGCATTACAGTTATGGTGTATTCCAATGTGCACTGCAAAAAATAATTGTTGTTTTTACAGTAATATACTACTTTTTCCTACAGTTTAATACTGCTCTTCTAAATAACAGAAAAAAACTGTAAAACTGTTTTAGATTGCGCAAAACGATGCGCAAAAGGTGTTTCTTTTCATACGGGAAGAGAAACTAATGAATTCAAAGTATCGACAGCCATGTTAGTTATTTTTCGGGTGTGCTGAGACAGGACTGCTCAGCTGTAATCCAAGTTAAAGGTAAGTGCTAGTAATATTATTCATTCCCTTTTCTCAAAATGTAGTTTTTTTTATCATCGATAATGTATGTAAAATAACAGTATTTATTTTGAAATCATAATTCGTATTCCAATATTCGTTGACGTTGACTTTGCAGTTTCTTTTAGTTGCTAAGTTGTAGCGATTGCTTTATAGCAAAAATCCGAGTAGTTGTTGTGATTCTGAATATTTTACTGCCCGTATGATAGTTTTTAAACATTTTCTGAAACTCAAATTTGATTTAAAAATAAATCAGTTCCTTTCTTTATCGTTTTTAAAGTTATTAGAACATTAGATTTTGTTTACGATAATATTTTGTGTTATATAGCATGTGAGTACTTAAAATTTAAATTCTTATGTCTTCTAGTAAATTTTTAGCGAATCGCGATTGACTTCTTCCTTCTGTTTTTTTTCTTTCTTATGTTCAGTTTTAAATTCTTTAACAGTTTGCATTTAACCATTTTATTGATAAACTTTACGTTATAGCAATGTAAATAAATAAAATAACAACGTGACCGAGAGACATGCAAACAGTATCAAGTTTAATGATATTTTTGTTGAAGAATTTGCCACTCTGAAAGACTCAAAATTCTCTGAACTCTGGAGCCAGCTTTCATACTTATCTAACAAAACTAAAATAATTATAATTAAAAAAAATCATCAATGAAGCACTCCAAAAAAATAAAAAAATAAATAAAAATAATCATCTTTAGATACAAACACGAAACCCTTGTGTTTTAAAAGTTTTATATTTGGGTCAGTAAGAAATTAAAGTTTTACTTCTGGAAAAATGCACTAATAGCATTGAAACTTGTGAACTTAAAAATAATTTTAGAAACCATATTCAATGGCACTCGATGGGAGGTCACGGGAAGTCACTATGACCTCCCCAAAACTGCCATATTGGGAACACTTTGTCTGCCGATTCGGAAAATTTGGGGACATAATTGTAACGATTCAAATTTTTGAATTCTCGAATGTCCAAATTTCATTAGATATTGTACTTAATTGTGCGTACTTAATTTGTGCATGCACCAGTATTTTATTAATCGGCAAATATGTAAGTTCCGTTCGACAAATTGAGATTTGTCATATTTTCTTCGCCTTGAAGGACATGCTCATTTAGAAAAGTAGATACCTAGAACTACAGTAAAATTTGAAACTCTTTTAACCTTGAAATCGTCAGTTTCCTTATGTTTTAACTTTAAGAACCCTTTGAGTCTTAAAGTTTGGTATCAATGCGTTTATGATGAAGACAAAAACTATATTAAAAATACTGAAAAATGTGATTCTGTACTTCACTGTCTTTCACTGCATATAAAAAGTAAAAATATGTCAGATTGTTATCCCCGTAAAAAGAAAAATTGCAGAATTTCGTTTAAACCTGTAACGGAGATTCAAGCCAAAGCCGGGTAAGATCTTTTGCATTTAAATGCGATGGGTTCCTTAGCAGTTGAGTTCTTTAGGGGGGGGGATTATTTTCACAATAATAGACGATTTTTCAAAAAAGTGAGGTTTTCGAATACTTTGTCAGGTTTCAAAAGAGAACAGAGAAAATTACGGGAAAAATTCGATTTCAAAAAGAAACTTCTGAACACCCGGTTTGAAATTTAAATTAGCGACCAAAGCATAAGAATCGAAAAAACCAACAAATCCTCCATTTAACAAAGTAGCGTCATAGAACATTATAACTAAACATTAATGAATGGAATTAGAACACTTTTAAATGAATCGGGTTTGCCTCAGCAGTTTTGAGCCGAATCAGCTATGTGCTTCCACTACTTACGGACTAGAGCGGTTTTAAAAGGAAGAACCAAAACCTTTTTAAAACTATTTGAGGGAAGAAAGCCATCTATTAAACACTCCCGTGTTTTTTGGCTGTATTTCGTATATTGCACTTCTAAAACAGAAAATAAGCAAATTGGATATGAAAGCTAAACAGGGAGTCATGGTAGGATATGCGTTTTATATGAAAGGTTATAGAATTTGGGATCCCGAAAATAGTGAAGTGACAGAAATGCTGAATGTTAAATTCGATGAAAATAAATTCTGGGCGGGAAAAAAATAGGAACGGGAAACAGAGGTATACCGTTTTATTTCACTTCTGAGTAAATCTGAAGTAGAAGAAGAATATCCTGAAAATCATGAAATAGCATGTTGTGAGAATTAAATTGGTTGAAGAAATACCAAGGCAAAGCATATATTGACACGACGATTCTAAAGTCCGAATCGTGAAACCGAGGTTAATTGTTCTGAAAATAACATTGAATATGACCCAAAATATTTTGATTTCATTTCTGATGATAATTCAAGAAAAGTATCAGATTCTGATGAAGATAGGGGGGATAATTCAAGTAAACTAGAAACTAACATTTCCGAAGATGTAATTCCTTCGAATTTGAAACAAAGTTTGAGAATGCCAGAAAGGGAAGATTGGCAAAACGCAACAGAACAGATGAGCAGAACGAAATAATTCGCTTCAAGGCCAGACTGGTAATTTTAGGTAACAACCAGCTATTGGAGGGGGGGGGATACTTTTCGCAAGTGTTCTCTTCAGTAATTTCCTTTCCTTTGGTTGAGGCTTTCTTTTCAATTTTTGTGTATAAGTTACATTGGGTCCATTTCCGAGCAGATGTCTGCAATACGTATCTATATGCGGATTTAAAAGAAGAGATTTGTGAGACAACCTGAAGGGTTTGTCGGTCCCTGAAATCTAAATTTTGTCTGTAAACTGAATAAATCATTTTTATTCTGATACAGATTACGCCTCAAATCAAGACGACTGGAATATAATGCCGGGGGGGGGGGCGCTTGTAATGTTTTTGGATAGGGTACGAATAATATGGTGTACATTCAAACAAAAATACGTAGCACTCTCAACGATAGAAGCAGAGTATATTTCAGTTAGTGAACAATCTAAGAAAGTTATGAGAATAAAAAGAATTTTAAATGCCACGAAAAGAATTCAGTATTTTAGACTGATTGTCACAGTATAGAGTACTATTAATCTAGTTGCGATCGATTTTTCTAGTTCTGCAAGAAAAAATTGCAGAACTAAGCAGATTGATGTGGGGTACCATTTCCTACGGAATTTGATTGATGAAAATGAATTTGGAATAAATTTTGTTGAGAAACTAAAAATAATTTAGCTGATTGTTTCACAAAACCTTTCTGTAGGGAAAATTTACGTAAAGCTTGAATTGCAATGACATATTTTTCTAGAGTGTTTTTTTTTTTTTTTTGAAATGTCTCAATTATTCCATTATGTTTAAGCTATAATTTGTGCACACAAACGGATGGACTATAATATTTTTTAATTTTTTATTCATGTCTTAATGTATTTCCTTTTTTCGGTGTGCTGGCGTGCCAAGAAGGGGGAAATTTGCTAGCGAATATTTTGTTACTGTCCCTCCAGCGCACGAAGGAAAAACAATTGTAGTTGATTTCATTTTGAATTTGTGCCTGGTGATATGGTTGCGGTTAGGTATTTCGGAAAAATTTAAACTATAAATTTCATTCTAGCCGCCTGAATTTACTTCATTTAAATTTATTCACTAATGCAATATCATTTCTTTATTTTTAGTGGTATGCAAATGTAAAGAACTACGTAACTTGTGACCAGAACTGAATGGAATAATGGTTGTCTCATTTTATCAAGATAACAGTTCGCGGTTGTGCTCCGCTTGGAATTTCAAATAAGCCTCTAGTCTGAACGATGTGCGATAATTCACTTTGTGACATGAATGCCGGCAACGGAAGTTTATAAGTATCTCTTTTCATTTATATTTTTGTGTTTTCGGATGTAATTTGTAATTACCAATGCTTTTGAGTTTTAAAGCGTTCTTAGCCACGTAAGCCTATTCGACGGTCTGCGTGCCATATTGGACACCTGAAGCTGATTTTTGTGGCCCGTTGTCAGGTTCTATGTTACAATCAAGAACTATCTTTTGGAAGAAGTTAAACTCAATTTTATTTTGTTTTGATTAAAATGTGATCGGTCATACAATTTATTTAATTCTGAATTTTTTAAATTTGTAATTCAATATTATATTTTACGGGTAATTGAATATTATCACTTCAAGAATCACCGGAATATAGAAATTTCTGTTGCTAGAGCTAAATTAGACGTAAATTTCTTTCATTATTATTTTTTTTTAATTTTCCAGTAAATTTTGGAACACTGATTCTTTGTTTTTACATGTTATTAAAATCGAAGGAACCAAAACAGAATGTTAAAAGTACGATGTATTACAGCGTATGAAACTTTCTTCGCATATTCAGACTTGCAAATGTGAACATGTTTAAATCTACAGTTAAAAGTGGTGCGGTCTTCCGGCAAAGCATTTTCAAGAAGGATAGCATTGTTTATAACAAGGACGGTGGGCCAAATGTGGACTTGCAATTCCTTAATCATTAGAACTGGCCCTACCAGATTTACTCTATTTTGACATGTTTGACGATTTATTATTTTGTTGAAAACTTTAAACTTTTCTGACCGAATTTTCATTTTTTGCTGAATTTACTTTAACTAAGCCATTTTGATTTTGGGAATATAGAATTGTTTCTTCCAGATTTCAGGTACATTCCGAAAAACTTAAAGATAAATTGCCTAAATCCTCGCAAAAAAAGTGCCACTTAAAAAAAAAAAGCCGCTGGTGGCTTAAATGGGGACATCGATAGTTGTTCAAAACGGGGATCTGGGCGGGGGGCTTCCCCATTTTGAAAGACATAGAATATACATGAAACATCATTAATTATGCTTAAATATTAAGACATATATAAGATAGAATGTTCTTACGATATTATTTTATTTCAACTCAAATGACTCTTCAAAGTAATTCCTTTGAACTTAAGGAAAAATCTCCAAAAAATTAAATTTTAACAATATAATAACACAATTATGGATTAAAATGCAGGAAAAAAATATTTTAAAAAAATAAGTAAAATATTTCATATTAAGTACAGACAGAGTTCTAAATAATTATTTTACGTCACACTTTGTTTAATATTCAGATTTCTAATAATGGGCAGCTGTCAAAGAAAAAGAAAATGAAGCTGGTATCAGTTGAACATACCTCGAGCTGTTAACAAGTGTTGGAACGGAATATGGGTTACAAAAAAAAAAAAAGAAAGTGAAAACATCTACGGTTTTCAATGCTACTGTAGCAACTTGGGGGGGGGGGACTAAAAGAGGCTAGATACAGTATTCATTGTTTTGAATGAATACCCCAATATTTCCCAATTGGTTGTCCTAAACTTCGACCTTGCTCCATTTTCTAAAAAAATATTTCTCTACCTTATCCTTATTTTCGTTTTGAAGTAAACATATTGCAATTCGATAATCTGGAGCCTATTATAAGAAGAGACTAGTTTCAAGTTGTATCGTCCTTAAAACATTTTAATTTTTTCTTTAGACCAAGATGTTAGTCCCATTTCGGAAAACTTTCCGCTGCTTTTTTTTTTAATTCTTCACTTACAGAAGGAGTTACTCTCCCGATCACTTCAGTTAGCCGATCAAAAAAAAAAAAAAAAATAAACATTATTCTTAATCAACAGTCTCATATGTAATTAAAAATCCTTCAAAAATGCCGAAAATTAAAAGGATTTTTCTTTAAATTGTACTTCAGAAACCAGTACAAGTGCGTTTCTTTGTATGGAAGAAAAAAATGTAAGATATTATTTTCTTTCTTTTTTGAGTTCTTATGTAAAGTATCCAGATTAAGTCTACTTTAATTAGACATTAATAACCACCGTTACAAATGCTTAGCTTGCAAATTGCTGCCAAAAAATTTTTTTCTCCTTAAAACAGCATAAGCGCTTAACTGGTTCCTGAAATAAAAGGTTCAATTACAATTTAGGTATATGTTGAGAGGTTTCAAAATAAAAGCAACTCCCAAGGCAATTTCAGATCATTCAGAGTCATAATTTTAATCATTTTAGGGCGTATTTTTATACCTACGTAATTTGATTTTTCCATGTATGTTTTTTGATGTCACAAGTTTTATGAGATTCTAACAATTTTTTATTTTGACAGATGCTTTCATAATATAAGTTCTAATGATGGCACCGAAGTCGGCTAAGGTGTCACAAAGAAGAAGCAAGTTTGTGATGTAAAAACGCTGACCTTGAAAAAAATTAGCATTCGATTTTAAATGAATTTCTGCAATTTCACTGTAAAAACTACTAATCGATATTCAAAGGTGATGTATACGAAATAAAATAATTTGGCAATTTTTATTGGTGTGAATGTTTCGTTTTTTCTCATGAAAACATTATAACAGAATATAAAGTTATATAATTTTTGGAGTAGTAAAACCAATTTTTAACTTAATACTAGTAGTGATAAACCTGACAGATTTTATTATACTAAGTGAAAAATTGTTTCTGTTTTGTTCTGCTTTGGAATTTTGAACCGTCATATATTTGTTTTCATCTATGAAAATTTTAAAAGGCTAATAGGATAAAGTATTATCTAATCTATAATAATCAGTTTACAATAAAAACCATTCTGTGCAGTCTAAATACTGCACATATGGTGTGAAAAGAAGTTGATTTGTTACTAGTATTTCTGAAATAAAGTAGGTCCATATGCAACTTATAACATTAAAAAAAAGAAAACCATAAAAATATTCTGTTTCACCAGAAAAAGAAAAATAAATGCACTGAATTGCATGTATAAAGTTAAAATAAGCTTAAAAGTTTAATGGATTGCATACAGCAAAACATTTCCCACGTTATGTTGCACATTTCAGCAACTCAATAATGCTGGAAGTGAAAAAAGTACTTTTAGTGAAGATACGATGTAGTATTTTCAGTTATGTATAAAAAACTTTCTAATTTTTAATACCTTCATGGATCAAAAAGGTTTGTTTTATGAAAACGCTATAACTGTTCTGAAAATAAAGCTTCAGACCATATTTTGCAATTTCCTTCTATTTGTAAATTTTTAAGTTTGCAATAGAGCTAAAAGTTCGCCACTTTTTCTTCTTTAACAGGTATTTGTTTTGTGTGCAAGGAAAATATCAATAAAACATATATTTAACAGCAGTTAATTATTTTTATGTAAAAGGCTTTTATATTTCTTTACTTGTCGCTTTTCATAGCCTAAAACATTATTTTTTGTTGATGAAAATGCGCCACTTTTTCTTCATTTCGGTATTTGTTTTGTGTGCAAGGAAAATATCAATAAAACAAAATATTTAACAGCAGTTAATTATTTTTGTAAAAGGCTGATTTCTTTAGACCGATATGTAGGCTGATTTCTAAGCTTTACTTTTCTAAATTGTTCAGCTGTAAAAGCAGTGATTTCGACTATGAAAAGAAACAATGATAAAAAAACCCTTTTGCATAAAAATTGATAACTATTTATTTTATGGTTTACTGCTGTTAATTTTACTGTACAAATCATTTTTTAAACCGTATACTACTGCTGCTTTTATGGCGCAATTTAGCTGATTCCGCAGCATAATACTGCTAACTTTACAGTTTCATACTGTTAATTTTGCTGGGCAATTCCGTTAAAAAACAGTATATTACTGTTAATTTTACATATTATCTCTGTTAAATTTACAGGTTAAGTCATTCCTAAAACAGTATATTACTTCTAATTTTACAGTTAGATACTGTAAGCTTTACAGGGCAGTTCCATTAAAAAACAGTATTTTACTGCTAATTTTGCAGTCAATCATTGTTAATTTAACAGGGCAATTCCATTAAAAGACAGTATATTACTGCTAATTTTACAGTTTATCGCTGTAAATTTCACAGTAAAAGTCTGTTATAAAACAGTATATTACTGCAAATTTTACAGTTTAGAATTGTAATTTCTGCAGTTTTTCTTTGGAATGCGAGCTGCCAGTATTTTACTGTAAAAACAACAGCTTTTTTTTTGCAGTGTGTGTCCAAGTTATTTCTTGTCCCCCTGTAAATTAAGAGACCGCATTGACACCTACTCGATTGAGATATAGGTAGGGAGATGTCCTTTATTTCATATTAAGATAGTGCAGAGGTGGACAAAATTTGACCAAATCTTATGTTTCATTTTATACAAATGACAAAAATATCATATCGCAAATAAAAATATCTTTTATACGCCATTTTTTTCATGATGTCATAGTATGACTAGAGCTGACACATAGTTTTTTTTCTTATTTCTTTCAAAAAAAAAAAAAAAAAACTGTTTCCAAAACCACTGAATATACGAATTGAAAAGTTCCAAAAGTACAACCCTTTGTTTATTATACATTATAAATGTGTAGCTCCTAAATAAACAGTCTTGATTTAGTTGCAGCACGAATTTCACTGCGCATATTTTTGTTTTTCTATGGAGAGAGATCAATTTTCTGATTTATTTTTCTACCAAACATGTTTACCAGAACTACTTGCTTCAATCTATTTCCAGTTAGCAGCCAGTGGCACTTAATTAATTTGACAAATCAATACTAGAACATGAAACATCCACTTCATGTGTCAATAATGTTGGAGAACGTGATATTAGTTTCCTGAAAATATTTCATGCTGGATTAACAGCTAGATTAACCAGGAGAAAAATATTGAATAAAACTTTTTATTTCGCTCTTTTATCCGCACATATATGATAAGTATCTAATTTGGTTGAACGTATATCCTCGTCCATGCAATTTTTTTAATACACTAAATGAAATAATACTTCTGAATTAAGAAAATATATTACTTAGCATTTTTAAAGTGTTCTTAAAAACAGGTAAGGGAATGAGGGGCAAGTAAAATAGGTAACCTGCCTTTTTAAGGGCTCTTGGAGAGCTTGACACCTTCAAAATATCGATTTTTCAATTTTTATGCTATTACAAAGCCACACTATTTCTACACATTTTAAAACAGACCGCGTTGAAATATTCGAATTTTTAAGAGGGTTATGCTGTTTTTTTTTTTTTTTATAAAACAAAATTCGTTCGTTTTAATTTGAATTTCGTCTGCTAAGTTTCTTTTTTGATTTATGCATTATTTTTAATATTTCATTGCAATTTTTCAAATATATATATATATATATATATATATATATATATATATATATATATATATATATATATATATATTCTTGATTTCGTATAACTATACAATACTTTAGGATTTTTAAACCAGAAATTGCAATAACAACATACAAAAATATGGGGTAGCTTAAAATAGGGAAATAAGAGCTTAAATGTAATCAGAATAACAACTAATTTAAAGAGCAATATTTTTGCTACGTAATTTCTGTTGACGAGTCGCGACAAAGTTCACCACCGAATACATTTTTTGAAAAAAGAGTAATGTAAAGAAATCAGAGAAATAAATCAAATTATAATATTAATATTTTCATTTCACTTTATTTTCTATTTTGGTAAATTACACGCAATATATTACAATATTAATGAAGAATTTATATAGTCTATATATTTCATTTAATTGTCAACACTAAAACTAGATTTCCAGGTATGAAATAAATGAATTAAATGCAATCCCCTTAGTAAGCGTTCAATAAATAAGTCCCTTTAGTTGAAAAATACACTCCTCATATTAGTTTTATTATCTAAGATGAACAGGTTTAATGAGGTTTTTGAAGTTTAATGGTACAAAGATTTCACTTTAGGAAACACATGCAAATATAATCAATAAGCTTTTCATTTTAAATAAGCACACTAATTGCTAAACTATTGTGTACACTTAACTTAATTTGAGCAATGCAGATCTTGCTTGACTGAATGTCTTTGTTGTGTTACTAATTTTCAAATGAAGAAAATAAAAGGATTTCTTAGAGAGTAAATATTGCAAAGCCTTTTTAATTCGAAATTTTGACTTTTTCCAAGATGTTAGTAAAACGTAGGTATGATCTGAGTTTAGTTGCCTGTAAATAATTTTTGGTTAGTATTTTTTTTTTTTTTTGAATTATAAGTTAACAAGTTATTATACCAAACATATTATTAGAGTCTGAGAAGCGTTATATTTCAAAGGAGAGAATGAATTACAATTAATTTAGTGAAGATTTCGAAGTTGAACTAACCCAAAAAAAGTTAATGGTCTAAATTTTAGTTATATTATTTCACTCCTGGTCGAAGTTTAATATACATTGAAGGTTAAAGTTTGAACTGCTTCAACTAGTCATTAAAATTCACGGATAACAAAATTTTACCAAAGAAAAATAATAACGTTCTGGAAAATTTTGAAGTTTTCTTGGGAAATCATATTTCAAAATAAATAAAAGCACTGGACGCCAAAAATTCAGCTGTGAGATATGTGAAAAATGTATATGTATGGAACAGTGTGTCGAAGAAATACAGGCGACCTTTCATATTGGAAAAGTAGACGTACCAGCTGAAAGTTTAGCAATGACTTTCGGTGTTAATTTTCCCAATACATCAAGTAAAAAAAAAGCAAAGGATAATGCAGTGGTCAGCGCTTTGACTTAAGAGTAGGAGAACTCCGTATTCAAGGCACGTTGCTTTAAAATTCTCACCGAGTATATGTGGAGAACTTGATCGTTACATTCGGGTTTGCGAAAGTATGAGACCTATCATTAGTAGTTACCTAGGGTGTAGAATATTAGAGACTCTCTATTCATTTCAGTACCACGTCTAAGTCGAAGTAGCAATAGACGGGTGCTACCATTTACCGGTGGAAGTTGGTGTCAAACTCCTGTCGTCCAGTGTACTGAATAGTCAGGAATACTCATCCTGAATTTGTGTCAAGAAGAAAAACACAACACTTTAAATCAAAAAAACTAAAAAATCCCTTTAACATACATTTGTTGAGCGCACACAACGCATCCAACTTAAATATTTTTAGTACGTAACATTTTGCTAAAAAGTTAAACATTTACAGCTGTGCTTCGACCCAGTTCTCTTTTCCCTAGCATTCCTCCCTTCGCCACCTCCGGTATCTCAATCCCACCAGTGGGTGTCAATTGATGAATTTTACACTTTTCCCCAAGATGTCCTGTAGACATTACGGATGTACTGTAGACTGTTTTTGTCACTTGATGTCCCTGGACACCTTAAGGTTTTAGAGGCATGAGACAGGGTAGAATGGCTTCTTCTGGCGGTTCTGTATCCATCGATACCAGTACTGATCTGATAAACATTGGCACTCCGGATGAGAAAGGGTTACAGACACACAGACAGACATGTACAGGTTTTAATATTATAGATTAGAGCTTTATTATTATTTTTAGAGTTTTGGTAACTAAAGTCGAGCTCGCTTATTATAATATCAGTTAAAAGAACATCCCACTTAATATATTACATTTTAAATGTACCAAACCAATGTAATGGGTTATTTTGATCCCGGTTAATGGAATATCCCGTTTCTTAGAATATTTTTTCTTGGCAAAATGGCAATTTCATTAAGCGGGTTCGACTGTGCATTTTACCTTCTTCTTTATCTTCCATTATTAAAGAAGTACAATTATAAAAACTTTAAAAGAAGTATATATGTTGCTTTAAGGTAAGTGATTTCAATAAAGTTCTTTAAAACTAAAGTTTTTACATTAAAAAAAAAAACAACAACAATGTTGCGAAACTGCAGGAAATATTTTTTTTTTCTGAAACTCGAAGAATATGATAATAAACTACAACTGCCGGGATTTAAAAACAAAACAGTGAACCAAAAGAAAAAATCTGAAAAGCTGCAATATTTTTTCTATTTATACTCAAAACAACAGTTCAGTACCTTGTCTCTTAACAAGAAAAGCTGATTTTTTTCTTAAGAAATAGAGCGTGCTAGAATGTCAGACGACCGAAGTTCACTTCGAAGGTTTGAAAACAAAGGATAAGAAATTTGAAACTCAAATACAGAATTTTTTGAGAGAAACATGTGGAAATATTTCATTAGAGGAAAGATTCAAAACTTTCTACAGTATAAAGAAAGAATTGTAAAAAATTACGTTTATAAACATTGTGTATGTTGGTGGAAACAATATATTGTTTTACCTAAGCAAGCATCTCAATATTTCTTTTTGAAAATCTTCAACTTTATTTATTAAAAGTAACAAAGTTGTCTATTACAAATGTATTCATTCGTCTTATGATGAAAAGGTGATACATATTATAGATGGCAAAATGATGTCATTGACCATCATTTATACATTCATATTTGTATGGCTATTTCTATTTATCTGAACTTTACACTTATTTTTAACTCATGTCACGTACATTTCATTTTGTACAGTAATATTTCATACTTTTCATAATACAATTTGAAAATTGTAGCTTGTGGGACACTTTTGGAGCATCGTGCTCCAAAGTTGGCTAGCTGTTTAAATATCCTTTAAAAAATGAAAACAATATGTAAGAAAATATTTTTTAGTTCTAGAGGAACAATGCAATGTTTATTTAAAATAATTATTTTATTCAAACGAGAATTACAAAGGAAACATTACAATAATTTTTTTTTTCGCTCACTCGCTATCATGGCTTCGCCTGATCTGAATTGATTAAAAAAAAGACAGAGAGAAATGCAGCAGATGAATGCGTAATGTTTATGTTGCATGTAATCGCTTTCTCTATTGGTTTAAAAGAAAGAACTGTGCTTATTCCTTATTGGAAGAGACATTTGCCAGCTTTCCACGGAGTTCGCAAAATCTCTTCTGTAATCCACCATCGGACTTAGGAGAAAGCTTATTGCTATTTGTGAAAAATTAATTGGATGCTGAAAATCTGCCCTCTATTCTATTTAAAAAGCCACAGTCTTGTTTATCGGGTCATCACTACTTTTCTCTATGTCTTGCTGTATGTGTGTCCCCATGTTTCGTATTAAACGTATTTGTTTATGTTCAGCTGTCTGAATCTCTGCTTTACACAACCTTACAACAGTTTAAAAATAGAATAGTACCCTAGAGCATCGGAAGATACCTTACTACAATTAATAGTTCTCTTTTTTTCTTTTTTTCTTAAGGTGACCACATTGGGAGCATGTGTATGATCGGCATTTGCAAAACGTTAACTTATTAATCTGTTAAATTTGTTAGCGTTTAAGTGAGTTAGAATGGTTCAAGAGAAGGGAAAAAATATTTAAGAAAATTTATCTCAACTATGAACTTAATGAATTTAAACATATGAGGCAGTAAGAAGCAAAGGGATGTAAGTGGACATTTTCAAGTTTTGAGTAAAACGCGTTTAAAGATAACATCCTAGGTAGACTTCCATTGATTTTTTTTCTAAATCATGGTGTATAGCAGCAACTACCAGGGCTACTAGTACCATATCTTGCCCCAAGACAGAGGAGAGGTTCATCTATCATATGTACTGGTTATATCCAAGTTTTTAATTTTGCCACTTACATCCCTTTGCTTCTCACTGCCTCCATATATAAATAAAAATATGCTCTTCCCCTGAAACATGAATTACTTCTACCGAAAAGTAAATTCAGTGCATGAAATGGCAACCAAGGAAATCTCTTTAAGTTCCGCCGTTTGCACTTCAGATACATAATTTGCAATGCAGTACCACTGCTTTGTGACATAAAATAAATTAATGTCAGGGAAAATTGGCCACTCTTGGTTTACCTACCTTGCATCTAAAAAATAATTTGAAATTTTGAAAACGTAGAAGAAAAACACGGAATGTTACAATTGGTTTGTTGCAATTGCTTTCCTGAAGCTACTCAACTTCACACAATAATTTTGATACAGAGTTAACCCAACATTTTAGGCACTTTTGGTGTCATAGATATGATGATTCTCATTGTTTATGCCTTTTTAAGGTTTTAAAATACAACTGCCATAATAAATTACGTTTAAATAAAAAAAATCCGCCTTCAAAAAACACCTACACTGCAAAAAATAATTGTTGTTTTTATAGTAATATACTGTTTTGTCCTACAGTTTAATACTGCTCTGCTAAATAACAGAGAAAAACTGTAAAAATGTTTTAGATTGCGCAAAACGATGCGCAAAAGGTGTTTCCTTTCATACGGGAAGATAAACTAATGAGTTTCTTTTCGGTTTTTGTCCGCTTGTTCATTTAGTTAGTTAACACTCTGGACTTTGGAATGCATCCGAGCTAGGCCTAACTCGGAAATTTTGTCTAGTGATTGGCTGCCGAGCGAGGTGGTCCCGTTGCATGTCCGCCTATTGTATATAAGACTCTACTCGGCCTTGGTCTTTCTCTCCTATTGGCTTCGTAGTTCTCGAATACAGGACTGTTTTTCACGAATGAATTTTCTACTTGCTCTGGGGAGCAAGCAAGTTCCCTTTCGGTGGTGAGTTTGCCACTTCATGTTTTCGTTTTCTAGGTAAGGTGCCTTTTGCTTTTTTCTTGCTTTCTCCTTTTTTAGGCATGCTCTCCCATCCTCATGGAGCCCCACAAGTACACTAAAGAAATACCAAATGCGGACATTGTAAAAACAGCATTTGAAAATAGTGTCACCTCGTTCCCCATATTTTTATCGGGTATCGACATAGAAAAAATCCCTCGTAACAAACCAAAGCTTATCAAGTCTGAATTAATGGCAAAAATCAAACGCTCCAATGAGATAACTAGTATCAACTTCACCAGAACTGACAACCTTTTGATTATCACTGATAGCTTTGAATGTGCTAAGGAAATCACATCAATAACCACCATACTTAATATAAAAGTCCAAGCCCATCTAATCATTGAAAACTACACCTCACGCTTCCTCCTTAGGGACATCAATAATGACATAGGACTAACCGACCTGACATCTGAACTGGAACTAGAAAATAAAATTATCATATTAGAAGCTTGTCGCTTTCAGAAAAATACCCCTCAGGGGCAGATACCGACAGAAATGATATTAATCACAATCATAGGGCACAAAGTGCCTGAGTATATCAAATTGTTCATGATGAGAAAAAAAAATATCTCTATTCATTGACAAGCCAAGACAATGCAGCAACTGTTTCTCTTTCTTCCATATTACCAGCAAATGCACAGAGGCAAGTAAGTGCATAAATTGCGGAGATAGACACAAAGAGATATGTACTTTCCCTCCAAAATGTATCAACTGCGAAAATGCACATCCAGCAAATTTCAATTTATGCCCAAAGAGGATAAAAGAAGCTGAAATCATGACATTCAAATGCATCAATCACTTAAGTTTAAGTGAAGCTAGAAGAAGAATAAAAAGTAACAACACCACTTATGCTAAGATTACTGCTAAGGGCGAGGAAAATAAATTCATAACCAAAGAGGTTATGGATAAAGCCATTCAAGAAAGAATGGAAAAATTCGAATCCAAAATTAGGGCTGAATTCATCAGCCAAATCAGCCAGCTACAAACATCAATTGAAATGGTGATGAAAAACTGTATACTTCAAATAAACACCAACGTGGCGAAAATGCTACAAAATTTAGTTACCAACTCTGGTAATAAAAAAAAAAATATCCTTTCAAAACATGGACTCTAAGATCGACTGGAACGCCTTTAAGAGGCAAAGAGGAGACACGGATTGTTTAGAAGACGAAAATCAGATGGATCATGAGGCTCTTGGGCCGGTCCCTGCTGTTTCTTCTTTTGTGGAATGTTAGTTTTCTCGGCCGCTTTCTGGTGCGCTTGTACCTTTCCTTTTTTCGTCCTGTTTTCCCTTTTGTTTCCCATGGCAGGTTGCTACTTCTTACAGTGGAATGCTAGAAGCGTCACTAACAAGCGCACCTGGCTGAACACGGAATTTTTTTTTGGGCGCTGATGTTATCGCCATTCAAGAAACTTTTTTAAATAATCAAATTTATTTTAATCTAAAAGATAAGACCATCTTTCGTAAGGACAGGGGAAACCGTCCTGGGGGCGGGCTCATTACGGCTGTCAGTACAAAATATTCTGCTAAAATTATCAACATCACCCTACCTATCTCCAATGTTGAAGTACTTGGAATTGAAATTTTTTACAAAAAAAAAAAACCCTAAAATTTTTTAATATCTACTCTCCATCCGGCTCATGGAACAAAAACTGGCTATCTACCTTTCAACAATATCTGACCCCTCCTTTCTTAATTATGGGGGACTTCAATATTCACCACACCTCCCTTGGCAGTGATAATGACTCCCGGGATGCTGAAACAGTAATCGACTGGATAATTAACAACAACATGGTTCTTTTAAACTGCAGTACTCCCACATACTATTCAAACAACAATAAACCTGCTATTCTGGACTTAACAATCACATCATTGGACCTTTACAATCATCTATTATACGAAGTAATTGCCAATACCTTTGACAGTGACCATCACCCTATCAAAATAAATATTCCGCATCTCGGGAGTCATTACCAAAACAGATGGAAAATAAACTGGAAGAATTTCAACTCTGATTTAAACAAATACCTTAATGATGCCAACAACATTAATATTAACGAATTTAATAATATCATAAAAAAACCCTTTTTAAAAACAGCAAGAATGAAATTATAAAAACAAGCAGCAATAATCCCTGGTGGAACAGAGAATGCAGTTTTCTCCTTGGCCAAAAAAGAAAATATCATCGACTTTCAAGAAACTCTCTAAACCGTGATGCATGGGAAAAATACAAACAAATAGGGGCAAAACTAAGAAGATTATGTAGTTGTTTACGAAGAATTTATTGGAATAAGACCATTAACATGGCAAAGGAAAATCACAGCATATATAAAATTCTAAAGAGCCTTAATAACAGAACGTACAAAATCTCACTTTATCCTAAATACGCCTGCGGGAGAGCTCCATTCACCTGTTGCCCAAGCGAATGCGTTCAGTAAATTTTTTATGCATCAGAAAATTAACGAATTTATTCCCCTAGACCTCAGTGGAAACTGTGACCTAGATGCACCTTTCACTTTAAACGAACTAAAGGAAGCAATCAATAAAAACAGGAATTCTGCCCCCAGACCTGATAAAATATCTGCAAAAGCATTAAAAAATATTTCAGCAAATAACCAGAATAAAATTCTGAATACCATTAACCATCTCTGGAATACCGGAGAAAAATGCACATATAGTTCCAATTCACAAAAAAGGGAAGAATAAAGAAGACATAAACTCGTACAGACCAATTTCACTCACATCTACTCTCGCTAAAACTGTCGAACGCATGATCTTAACCAGGCTGACAAACCATAGTATTCAACAGAATCTTTTCCCTCCCAATCAATACGGCTTTATACCTTTTAGGGGCTGCGATGTAATTTTGGCAGAAATCCATCATGAGTTGTTCCGAGCAAGAAATGAAGGTCGTTTCACCTTCCTCGTCGCATTGGATCTTAAGGGAGCCTATGATGCAGTTTGGCATGATGGTCTAATATGGAAATTGCTACAAAACGGAATACAAGGAAAAACTGCACAATGGATACACAATTTCATCAGCCACAGATCTGCCCAGGTCAGATGGAGAGAACATTCCTCAACAAATATAACATCACAAAGAGGAGTCCCCCAAGGCGCGGTATTGAGCCAGGTTCTTTTCCAAATTTACATCAAAGATCTTTGCCTCCTTCATCTTAAAAATGTAAAAATAATCACTTACGCTGATGATATTTTTATCTTAGGCTCAGGTGTGGACATTGACAACACACTTAATGACGTTCAAAATTCGCTAAATAAAGTATATTCCTGGTGTAAAACTTGGCACATGACGATTGTACCGGAGAAATGTGTGGCAGTTAATTTTTCAAGTAAAAGAAAGAAGACGGATCGTAATTTATCCATAAACCAAGATACCATCGAATGGAGGGAAGATATCAGAATATTAGGCATTTACTTCAATAATAACCTCACCTTTAAATCACACATAAACTACTTAGCCAAAAAAGTCTTTAAATATACTAACATTCTAAAAGTTGTCGCCTCGAACAGATGGGGAGCAAGAACGAAAGATCTTCTAAAAATTGCGAATAGCTGCATCAAGAGCAAGATTAATTTTGGCAGTCACATCTACTCATCTTCTTCCCAGACAAATAAAAATAAAATTGAAATAATATACCATGCTGCTCTACGAGTAGCAACTGGTCTCCCAAAATTCACCCCAATCTCTATCCTGCTTAGAGAAGCAAATGAGACCTCTTGCAGCCAAACTCATGACCTCAAATCTGAGATGTTTTTTATCAGACAAGTTGCGTTGAACAAGCTCTCACCAATCAGGAAAACACTTCTCTCTTATGAGATTAAAAAAATTCCTACCAAATTAGAAAAACTCCTTTAGGAATTCGGAACAAAAATTTACTGACAGACCTAAACATCTATCCCAGCCAATGCATACCTATTTGTATTCCTTCAAATATTAATCCAAACAGAACTACAATTTCCCTCAAGTCCCTTCCTTTTCAAAAAGAAGATATTCCAAGGCAACTAATTAGCAAAGCTTTCGACGCCTACTGCTCCACCCACTGGAAAGACTGCCATATTATAGCAACTGATGCATCAAAAACCCAATATTCTACAGCAATAGGGGTCCACAATTCGAGCTCAAACGAAAATATAAAGGGAAAAATTTCAAACATGAACTCCATCTTCACTGCTGAAGGGCTCGCTCTATGGCTCGCTATTGTTCGTTTCGGAAACACAGGTCCAAAGATAGTATTCTGCTCCGACAGTTTGTCAGTCCTTTCTGCACTCGAAAAAGCTAACAATAAGTCTCCTCACATCATTACGATGATTTCAAAAAGTATTGCCATTCACACTTCAATCGGACATACACTCGAATTCGTTTGGACCCCTGCCCACGTGGGAATCAAAGCAAATGAAACTGCAGACAGACTGGCTAGCTTGGGACACGGGGAAAATATCATTCTCCACTGGATTGCCCCTGAAGACATAATAAAAAACCTGAAACAAAAATACAGAGATAAAGCTACAACTTCCTGGAACAGATCTAAATACTATACCGGATACAGCCACTTAAATGGTCAAGGAAACAGCAAACACAATTTAACAAAAAATCGATATGAAGATGTCCTGCTATCAAGAGCTCAGACCCGTACCACTCTCACTCAATTCAACCAGCACCGAATCAAACATAGTAACTCCCCTCTGTGCTTAACATGCAATACTCCTGATACAGTAGACCATGCCATTCTAGTCTGCAATAAATATAACAAGGAAAGAGACAGAATTCGTGCCTATATGGGATGTGTCCCCTTGTCCTTTTCTCTTGTTTTCTCGGCCGCTCATGCTTCTCGCCGCTTGATGCTCCTTCTCATTGATTTGCTCAAGGCTATTGATTCATAATTTCCTTTTCCTTTTGGTGTTCTTCTTCCTAGGCTTTCCCCTAGTTGGGGTTAAGCTTTGTTCCTTTTGCCTCTTTATTGCCCTCTGCTCTCAGCCTCTCGTTCTTTATTGTTTTGTATCATTTTCTGAATATTGAACATTGTCCTTCCTTTTGTTTCAAGTAGAAACAGGAAAATTTTGGAGTAATAGAGGTGAAGCCACTGTGTTAGAGTGAAGCATATATCTCAAAATAGAGAGAAGAAGAAGAAACTAATGAATTCAAGGTATCGACAGCCATTTTTGTTCCTATTTCGGCTGTGCTGAGGCAGGACTGCTCATTTGTAATCCAAGTCAAAGGTAAGTGCTAGTTATATTATTCATTCCCTTTTCCTCAAAATGTAGTTTTCTTTATCATCGAGAAAGTATGTAAAATAACAGTGTTTATTTTTAAATCGTAATTCGTGTCCCAATATTCGTTGATGTTGACTTTGCAATTTCTTTTAGTTGTTAAGTTGTAGTGATTGCTTTATAGCAAAAATCTGAGTAGTTGTTGTGATTCTGAATATTTTACTGCACGTATGATAGTTTTTAAACATTTTCTGAAACTCAAATTTGACTTAAAAAGAAATCAATTCCTTCCTTGATCGTATTTAAAGTTATTAGAACATTAGACTTTGTTTACGATTATATTTTGTGTTATATAGAATGTGAGTACTTAAAATTTAAATTCTTATGTTTTCTAGTAAATTTTTATCGTATCGCGATTGACTTCTTTCTTCTGTTTTTTTTTTCTTTTTTATATTATGTTTTAAATTCTTTAACAGTTTGCATTTAACCATTTTATTGATAAACTTTACGTTATAGCGTCAGTAACTTTTATAACCTGTACATAATTCGATGAATAAAATGCAAAAAATTAAAATAACAACATGACCGAGAGACATGCAAACAGTATCAAGTTTATTGACATTTTTTTTGAAGAATTTGCCACGCTGCAAATACAATAGTCTGATGTCTGAACGACTCAAAATTCTCTGAAATCTGGAGTCAGCTTTCATACTTATCGATCAAAACTAAAATAATAATAATTAAAAATCATCAATGAAGCACTCCAAAAAAAAAAAAACTAATAAAAAGTAAGCATCTTTAGATACAAACACGAAACCCTTGTGTTTTAAAAGTTTTATATTTGCGTCGGCAGGAAATTAAAATTTGCATTTAGGAAAAATGCACTAGTACCTTTGAAACTTGTGAACATAAAAATAATTTTAGAAACTATATCCAAAAATACTAGATGGGAGGTCACGGGAAGTCTCTATGACCTCCCCAAAATTGCCATATTGGAAAAACTTTATCTCACGATTCGGCAAATTTGCGGACATAATTGTAATGTTGCAATTTTTGAATTCTCAAATGTCCAAACTTCATTAGATATTGTACTTAATTGTGTGTACTTAACGTGTGCATGCACCAGTATTTTATTAATCGGCAAATATGTAAGAGATATATAATTGAGATTATACGCCTTCCCAACATATTTAATTAAGTTCAGGCCGTGCCTGGCTATATTCTTAAAATTTTCAGCTTTTTATTTCTGATCTGGCAGTGTTGCGTTCTCATCTAAATTACTGCTTTTTAATTTAAAGTAGAATATTTACATTATTATGCATTGTTTGTCATTTTATTCGCCTTGAAGGACATGCTCATTTGAAAAGTACATGAATCGAGAACTACAGTAGAATTTGAAACTCTTGTAACCTTGAACTCGTCAGTTTCCTTACATTTTAACTTTTAGAACCCTTTGAGTCTTACAGTTTGGCATCAACGTGTTTATGATGAAGGCAAAAACTATATCATAAATACTGAAAAGTGCGATTCCGTACTTCACTGTCTCTCACTGCATATAAAAAGTAAAAATATGTCAGATTGTTATTCTTGTAAAATGAAAAAAAATCGGAGAATTTCGTTTAAACCTGTAACGGAGATTCAAGCCAAAGCCGGGTAAGATCTTTTGCATTTAAATGCGATGGGTTCCTTAGCAGTTGAGTTCTTTAGGGGGGGGGGATTATTTTCACAATAATAGACGATTTTTTAAGAAAGTCTTCGGTTTATTTCTTAAAGAAGAAAAGTGAGATTTTCGAATATTTTGTCAGGTTTTAAAAGAGAACAGAGATATTTGCGGGAAAGATCCGATAACGGAAAGGAATTTCTGAACATCCGGGTTTGAAATTTACCTTAGTGACCAAAGCATAAGAATCGAAAAAACTAACAAATCCTCCAGTTAACAAAGTAGCGTTATAGAACACCATAACTCAACATTAAATGAATGGAATTAGGACACTTTTTAATGAAACGGGTTTGCCTCAGCAGTTTTGAGCCGAAGCAGCTACTACGGACTAGAGCGGTTTTAAAAGGAAAAATCAAAACCTTTTTTGAACTATTTCGGGGAAGAAAGCCATCTATTAAAAACTCACTTCTTTTTTTGGCTGAATTTCTTATATTGGACTTCAAAAACAGAAAATAAACAAATTGGATATGAGAGCTAAACAGGGAGTCATGCTAGGATATGCGTTTCATATGAAAGGTTATAGAATTTGGGATTCCGAAAATCGCGAAGTGACAGAAACGCTGAATGTTAAATTCGAAGAAAATAAATTCTAGGCGGGGGGGGGGATGGAACGGAAAACAAAGGAATACAGTTTTATTTCACTACTGAGTAAATCTGAAGTGGAAGAATATCCTGAAAATCATAAAACAGCATGTTGAGAATTAAATTGGTTAAAGAAATACCAAGGCAAAGTAGAGAATGCAGGGATATGTATTATTCTATTGGCACGACGGTTCTAAAGTCCGAATCGCGAAACCGAGGCTTATTGTTCTGAAAATAACATTGAATGTGACCCAAAATAGTTCGAATTCACTTGTGATGATAATTCACGAAAAGTATCAGATTCTGATGAAGATAGAGGGGGGGGGGAGTTTAAGTAAGCTAGAAGCTAACATTTCTGAAAATGTAATTCCTTCAAATTTGAAACAAAGTTTGAGAGCACCAGAAAATGAAGATTGGCAAAACACAGCAGAACAGATAAGCTGAACGAAATAATGCTCTTCAAGGTCAGACTGGTTATTTTAGATAACCACCAGGTATGGGGGGGGGGGGATACTTTTCGCAAGTGTTCTTTCCAGCAATTTCCTTTTTTTTATTGATGATTTCTTTTCAATTTTTGTGTAAAGCTACATTGGGTCCATCTCCAAACTAATGTTTGCAATGCGTATCTTTATGCGGGTATAAAAGAGGAGATTTGTGAGACAAGCTGAAGGGTTTGTCGATCCCTGAAATCTAAATTTTTTCTGTAAATTGAATAAATTATTGTCATTCTGATACAGATTACGCCTCGAATCACGACGACCGGATTTCAATGGCGGAGGGAGGGGGGTCTAGTGTTTTTGTAGAGGTTCAAATAATATGGTGTACATTCAAACAAAAATGTGTAATACTGCCAACGACGGAAGCGGAGTATATTTCAATTAGTGAACAATCTAAGGAAGTTATATGGATCAAAAAGAATTTTAAATGATTTGGCCACGAAAAGAGTTCAGAATTTTAGATTGATTAATAGTACTCTGTACTGTGACATTCTAGTTGCGATCGATTTTTCTAGATTTGCAGTAGAAAATTGCAGAACTAAGCAGATTGATGTGGGGTACCATTTCCTAAGGAATTCGACTGATGAAAATGAATTTGGAATACATTCTGTTGAAACTAAAAATAATTTAGCTGATTGTTTAACAAAACCTTTTTTTTTAAGGAAAATTTACGTAAAACTTGAATTGCAATGACTTCAGAATTACAATAAAAAATTAAAATTTTTTAAAAAAATGTTTCAATTATTCCATTATGTTTAAGTTGTAATTTGCGCACACAAACGGATGGCCTGTAATAAATTTTTTATTCATGTATTAAAGAATTTCTTTTTTTCCGTGTGCTGGCGTGCCAAGAAGGGGGAATTTGCTAGCGAATATTTTGTTCCTTTCCCTCCAGCGCACGGAGAAAATAAAATTGTAGTTGATTTCATTTTGAATTTGTGCCCGGTGATATGGTTGCAGTTAGGTATTTAAAAAAAAAAAAACTACAAATTTCATTCTAGCCGCCTGAATTTTTCATTTCAATTTATTCACTAATGCAATATTTTTTTTGAGTTTAGTGGTATGCAAATGTAAAGAACTTCCTTAACTTGTGACCGGAACTGAATGGAGTAATGGTTTGTCTCATTTTATCAAGATGGCAGTCCGCGGTTGTGTTCCGCTTGGAATTTCAAAGAAGATCCTAGTCTGAACGATGTTGCGATGATTCAATTAGTGACATGAATGCCGGCAACTGAAGTTTATAAGTATCTCTTTTCATTTATATTTTTGTGTTTATGGATGTAATTTGTAATCACAAAGCCTTTTGAGTTTTAGAGCGTTCTTAGCCACTGAAGCCTATCCTACGGTCTGCGTGCCATATTGGGCCCCTGAAGCTGATTTTTGTGGCCCTTTGTCAGGTTCTATGTTACAATCAAGAACTATGGATTGGAACAAGATAAACTAAATTTTATTTTGTTTTGATTGAAATGTGATCGGGCATACTATTTATTTAAGTCTGAGTTTTTTAAATTAGTAGTTCAATGTTAGTTTTTACGGGTAGTTGAATATTATCACTTCAAGAATCACCGGAATGTAGAAATTTCTGTTGCTAGAGCAAAATTAGACGTACATTTTTTTTTTTTAAATTTTTCAGTAAATTTTGGAACACTGATTCTTTGTTTTTACATGTTATTAAAATCGAAGGAACCAAAACAGAATGTTAAGTGCTTTATTATTTATTGTACGTATTTTTGTAAAAATTACAGGAACAAAACTTAAAGCCAACTTCATAATGAGAGCAACAATAAAGATTAAAGTACGATATATTACAGCGTATGAAACTTTCTTCGCATATTCAGACTTGTGTGAAACTTATCAAACATAATTATTTATTATTTTTACTGCAATGTGAATAAAAAACAGTTATTTTGCAAATAGAGTATGTTTAAGTCTACAGTTAAAAAGTGGTGCGGTCTTCTGGCAAAGCATTTTCAAGAAGGGTAGTATTGTTTACAACAAAGACGGCGGGCCAAATATGAACTTACAATTTCTTAATGATTGGAACTGGCACTACCAGATTTACTCAATTTTTTGATATGTTTTTCCAGATTTCAGGTGATTTCTGAAAAACTTTAAGATAAATTGTGTAAATCCTCTCAAAAGAAGTGCCACTTAAAAAAAAAGTCGCTGAAGGTTTAAATGGGGACATCGATAGCTGTTCAAATTGGGGGGGGGGGAGAGCGTCCCCATTTTGAAATATACAGAATATAAATGAAACATCTTATATTTGCTTAAATATTAAGACATAAGGTAGAATGTTCTTACGGTATTATTTTATTTCAACTCAAATGACTTTTTTATGTGACTCCTTAGTACTTAAGAAAAAAAGCTCCAAAAAAAACTCGGGAGAGGGGGGGGGGTACTAAAAGAGGCTAGATAGAGTATTCATTGTTTTAAATGGGAACACCCCAATATTTCTCAATTGGTTGTCCTAAACATCGACTTAGCTCCATTTCCTAAAAAATATTTCTCCACCTCATCCTTATTATTGTTTTGAAGTAAACATATTTTAATCCGATAATCTGAAGCTTATTATAAGAAGAAACTAGATTAAATTTTTGTCATTTTTAAAACATTTTTATTTTTTTTCTTTAGGCCAAGATGTTAGCTTTCCCATTTTGGACAACTTGGAATTCTTGACTTACAGAAGGAGTGTTATTCTCCCGATCACTTCAGTTATCCCGATCGAAAAAAATAAACATTATTCTTAATCAACAATCTCATATGTATTACGAAATCCTTCAAAAATACCGAAAATTACAAGGATTTTTTTTAATTGTACTTCAGAAACCAGTATAAGTGGATTTCTTTACATGGAAGATAAAATGTAAGATATTATTTTCTTTTATTTTTTTTCTTTTTTGAGTTCTTATGTAAAGTAGCCAGATTAGGTCTACTTTAATTAGACATTAATAACCTCCGTTACAAATGCATAATTTGCAAATTGCTGCCAGACAGTTTTTTTTTCTCCTTAAAACAACATATTTAGCGCTTAACTGGTTCCTGAAATAAAATGAATGATTTAGGTATATGTTAAGCGGTTTCAAAATAAAAACAACTCTCAAGGCAACCTTAATTTCAGATCATTCAGAATCATAATTTTAATCATTTTAGGGCGTATTTTTATACCTACGTAATCTGATTTTTCCCATGTACGTTTTTTGGTGTCTACAATAAAACTTGTAAATTGTGAGATTCTAACAATTTTTATTTTGACAGATGCTTTCATAATATAAGGCCTAATGATGGCTCCAAAGTCGGCAAAGAAGAATCAAGTTCGCGATGTAAAAATGTTAACCTTGAAAACATTTGCATTTGATTTTAAATGAATTTCTGCAATTTCTCTGTAACAATCTGTATTTATAGGTAATGTATGAGAAATAAAATAATTTGGCGATTTTTAATGGTGTGAATGTTTCGTTTTTTCTCATGAAAACAGTATAACAGAATATAAAGTTAAACTTTATATGACCCTGACAGATTTTACTATATCGAGTGAAAAATTGTTTCTGTTTAGTAGATCTGGAATTCTGAACTGTCACATATTTATTGTTTTCATCTATGCAAACTTTAAAAGGTTAATATCAAGTATTATCGAATCTATAATAATATTTAGTTTACAATAAAAACCATTCTGTGCAGTCTAAATGCTGAATACTACACATATGGTGTGAAATAACGTTAGCTTGTTAGTAGTAATCCTCAAATAAAGTAGGTACAAGTGCAACATATAACATTAAAAAAAGAAGAAAACCATGAAAATAATCTGTTTTTCCAGAAAAGGAAAATATATGCAAGGAATTGTATGCATAAAGTTAAAAATAAACTTAAAGGTATAATGGATTGCATACTGTAAAACATTTCCCACGTTATGCTGCTCATTTTAGCATTACAATAATGCTGAAAGTGAAAAAAGTACTTTCAGTGAAGATACGATGTAGTGTTTTCAGTTATATATATAAAAAAATTCTCATTTTTACTACCTTCATGGATCAAAAAGTTTTGTTTTATGAAAAGGCTATAATTGTTCTTAAAATAAAGCTTCAGACAATATCTTGCAATTTCCATCTAAAAATCTTCTATTTGTAAATTTTTAAGTTGGCAATAAAAGCTAAAAGTTTTTTGTAGAAATGAAAAAGCACCATTTTTCCTCCTTTAACAGGTGTTTATAAAATATAAAGACGGACATTGATTTATTTTGCGTACAATGAAATTAATATCAATAAAACATATTTCGCAGCAGTTAATTATTTTTATATAAAATGCTTTTATATTTCTTTACTTGTTGCTTTTCATAGCCTGAAACATTATTTTTGTTGTTGAAAAACTTTAGAAAAGGAACAGATTTCGTATGTAGGCTGATTTCTACAACTTACATACAGAATCAATTGCTTTACTTTTCTATATTGTTCTTCAGCTGTAAAAGCAGTGATTTCGGCTATGAAAAGAGACAACAATAGGGGAGAAAACTCTTTTGCATAAAAATTTATAACTATTTAATTTATGGTTTACTGCTGTGTTAATTTTACTGTACAAATCATTTATAAAACCGTATACTACTGCTTTTACGGAGCAGTGCAGCTGATTTCGCAGCATATTACTGCTAACTTTACAGTTTGTTACTGTTAATTTTGCAGGGCAATTTCATTAAAAAGCAGTATATTACTGTTAATTTTACATATTATCTCTGTTCAATTTACAGGCCAATTCATTCCTAAAACAGTATATTACTGCTAATTTTACAGTTTCACACTGTAAATTTTACAGGGCATTTCCATTAAAAGACAGTATATTACTGCTAATTTTATAGTTTATCGCTGTAAATTTCACAGTAAAAGTCTGTTATAAGACAGTATATTACTACAAATTTTACACTTTAGAACTGTAAATTTTACAGTTTTTCTTTGGAATGTGAGCTGCCAGTATTATACTGTAAAAACAGTTTATTTTTTGCAGTGTAGGAACTAAAAAGCAAAAAATAACCGATTACACTTATACACTATTTCCTACCCAAACCTTGAAATGAAACTTATTTTACAATTCCAGTACAAAAATCAACTGAACTAAACACCCAATTATAAAATAAACACTGATTTTAATTACTATACGATGAATTATTTTAAATACGTAACTAATTATATACGATCTTTTAATTTTTAATAACCTTTTGAAGTCGGGTCCTCCTATAATTACTACCTAACGTAACTGACAACACACCGAATCCTGAATTAAACATTAATTTATTTAAACACGAAATTAGTTTTTAAAATTAAATCTACTCAGTTACTTTAGGTAAAAGTTTATAGGAGGCCTCGACTTCAAATGGTTATAAAAAGTTAGAGATTGGTATTTAAAATAATTCATCGTATAGTAATTAAAATCAGTATTTATTTTATAATTGAGTGTTTAGTTTAGTTGATTTTTGTACTGGAATTGTAAAATAAGTTTAATTTCTAGGTTTCGGTAGGAAATAGAATGTAATTGTAATCGGTTATTTTTTTGCTTTTAAGTTCCTATAGGTGTTTTTGAAAGCGGTTTTTTTATTTAAAAGTAATTTATTTTTTGCTTTTAAGTGGTGTAAATATAAAATAAGAGTATGTGGTACATGACGTTAAGGCATTTCTTACACACATCTTGAGTAAGAAAGCGTCGAGTACCTGAGTCTGGAAACAACTGCGATGATCACGATTCAGAAAGAAATAGACTACAGCGTTTCGGAGACTTCCGACGACTGTGAAGAAAGACTTTTTCAGATGCTCAACTATGTACAAAATTTTTTTGTCCACATCATTGGTTGGACTTTATCAAAGTTTACTTTCCAAAAGCAAATGCACGAGTCACTAAAAAACCAATAGAAATCGCTTTAAGCTTAAAATTGTAAAATTGTAAATTGCGAATTTTAAAATTGTAACATTGTAAATTGTAAATGTTATTTCTCAATAATACGTAACACACAACTCTTGATAAAGCTGTCATAGATTTAGGAAATAGAACTTTGCGAAAGGACGAGTATACGTAGCTCTCAGCAGTGTCAAGACTTGAAGTAATAACTCGATCTGGTTTAGAACTCTTTAAACTCTTAACTAAACCTCTCAATGAACGAGCATTAGCAGAAATGAAACAATTAACTGGATTCAGTATTTAGTTGTTAGAACCATTTACATGTTTACGGTTTCCCAAGTACAGGTGTCTTCGAGTATTTATGGAACATTGTACAATAAAAACACAAATCCGACGAGTTTAGAACCTCCTCCTCTTTTTGAAGCTTACTTATTAGTGTAATCCTAATTTCAAATTAAACTGGCGGTATTGTGATATAGTAAATCTAGAATACTGGTCAAACTTGAGAAATCAGACAACATTTAAAACATATTATTAAAGAATATAAATTAAATCATCGGAGGAGGGGTATTTTGTATTCAATTTCCCTTGGATTAAACACTAAATATGTATAAAAATCTGAAAAAATAAAAAAAAAAACACATTTTTATGACTAAATAAAGTTATTTCAGTTTAAAATAATATTAAGATGAATGATTCAGCTATTAAAGCAGCAAAATATATTTAATTCCCTGCTTTGCTACGTAGTAAAACATTAATAACACATATAAGTAAAAATTAACAGGCGGCGAAAATTAATCATCCATATCCCACAAAAATTATCGTTTAAGGCGAGGGCAAAACCTTTGGTGTCAAAATGCACCGGTCACACAAAAACCACGTGACCTGTGACGTATTCCGCCCGCTTACGCAAGCTGGATTACGTATCCACAACGTGTGAAATTAAAAGTTTCTTGGATTTATCCGGGACCCCTTATCAGATCCAGACCAAATTACCATGGGACCATCTGGAAAGTAAAGTATACCCTTCTAAACAAAAAAAGAATTTTTTAAATCGGTCCAGTAGTCTTGGAATAATACGAAAACATACAGAAAAATCCGCAAGACGAACTCAGAACCTCCTTTTTTGAAGTCGGTTAAAAAGTGTAGAAAGTAACATGAACAATTATTTGTTTATTACTGTGTATATCTCTCTCTTCCATAGTAAAGTCACCTTTCTTCAAATTATAGAGAATACTAGTTAACTGTACAATTAAATATATCTCAGCTGGCAATTTTTTTTATAGGGATACACTTGGACTGTCTTTAATCTTACAAAAGAAAAAAACAATGATTTTTCTAGTGAATATTTTTTTTTTTCTAATTTTAATAAGAGAATAAAAACTTTTAATGCATCAAAAATATATCTTTAGTTTTTAGATACGTATTAAGATAAAAAATTCCCCGTTTATGATAGGAAAAGAAACTGATGAAGGTGGAAAAAAAGGGATACAAATTTGTTTTTACTTAGATTTTTGAAAATTTCTTCTTAGAAAAATGTAGTTTTTATAAACCTAACTTATAGAAACTATTCTTCTCAAATATTTTTTCTCGTGGATCATTAAGAGTACTTACGCAGATAACAGCATTTATGGCCCCTGGTACTACGGAATCAAAAACAAAAAGAAAAAATAGGATCATAGTTTTATTTTTTATTGATTACTACAATCTATTATGTGTCATGCCATTTTATCAATTAAAAATTCAATCTTAGAGGTAAAATTTTTCAGTAAAGTAATAAATTTTACTAAAGAAAAAAAATACTCATGTAAATTTCTTTTTATATAGCAACTACAAATCGTAATATTTGCGATTCGTTTAAAAATTAACTGTTGAGAGTTACCCAATTTTGCTCATTAGTAATGAATTCAGTAATAGTAATTTAGAGCGGATTGCTTAATTTTAAAGATAACATTATGAGACGTAAACGGCTAATGTATATAAACGATGGACGTAGTGTTTGCAATTGAAAAAATTATATAATGTATTTAGCATTATCATTATTTTTTATTTGGATTAAAAAAAAAGTTTTATCATCCTACCATTGGAAAGAATGCTTTCGAAATTTTATTGCGGCAATGGACAATTAAAATTGAAAAGCGAATCCCTAAATTTCATGCAATTTTATATCTTTTAATCTTTTTTTCAGTACCTGAAAGCCAGAAGTTTCAAATTTAAATTCAATTTAAATAAGTAATAATCTTGAATGCACTAAAAGGTTGCTCCATTAAAAAGTATTTTCATGTGTAAATAGTCTTTTTTAAATGCACATTATTTCTTGTTTTATTTTCATCAAAATGCTTGTTTTTAATCTTCTATTAGATATAAAAATATTTGATTCGTAATCAAGTCTTCAGTTAAAGCAATTGTCGGTGAGAATTTAAGAAATGAAAGTTTTGAGATCTCCTTTCAGTTGATTGTGTTTCTAAACAAAATGATTATCGACTCAGTTTCTGTTTTAAATTAAGAGAAATCGAAGGTTTCATTTCATATTCATAACTTTTGAGAAGAAATGCACGTATCTTCATGAAAAAAGAAAACTCTCATCTTCAACAAAATAACCCCGAAAAATATCAATCAGCCGTTAAAAATAAACTGCTAGAAAACTGAATCTCATAGATAACAAAACAACCGATAATAGGGTAGATGAAGTATGATTCGATTTATGAAATAATGGAGTATCCGAAAGGCTTTGGAAGCTCAGAAAATTGATTTTAACTTATAAAGAGTACAGCAATTTTTCTTCGACAATTTATATTTTATATTACTTTTGGTTTAGAATTTAAGGTTATGATATTTTCGAATGTTTCGCATCATGCATTCCGTGTGTAATTAAAAGGTATATGGTCTGTTTTCACATGCTTCTTTTATGTATACATTTTGATCCGAAAAAATTGTGGAAGCGATACTTGTGATAGTTCAGTTCAGAAAAAAATTAGGTAAATTAAATTTTCGTCAGCGAAAAAGAAGTGCATATCGAACTTCAGCATATCAATAATTTTAGTCAAGCTACGGTACACAATACTAATATATTGTGTTGCACGATTTCGGAAATATATTGTGTTGCATTTGAAGATGCTCAAATTAATACTCAAATGCTTACATTTGAGTCAACGGACATTTTTTGTAAAATTGCATTTGTGTATAAGTAATTCCTCACGACAAACGAAGCGTGCTACTGCAGTACTAAAGATGTAATGGCACGTAGAATAAATCAATTAAAACCGTCACATTTTAAAACTTTTGATTTTTCCGTTCTTCCCCAATTTTTGCATAGTTAAAGAAGTACCAATCAAAATCACGCATGTACATTTCAATAAAAACTGAGTAAGTAGATGATTTAAATGTTGCATTATGGTTCTTACAAAATTTTATTGTTAGTTTTAGTCAAGAAAAATCATGCCCAATTTAATTTATGCTATGAAACTTATAATCTTAAACCAAACAAGAACACGTCCATTATAGGGTAGATCAAAAAAATTTTTTTCGAAATGTTGAGGGGCAGAGGATTTTTTAATCCTCTGCTAAATGGTCTCAAACTAACATGTGTGAAATTTTATTCCAGTCTGATAGGTATTTTTGCCTCCGGATTGAGTTTGAAGTTTGGTTTTATTTCCTTACCCAAATTGGATACGTTCCATGTAAGATTGCAATAATAATAAAAGTTACTTCGTTTACAGAAATAAGTGATCAAACATTCAATTTGCACCTGGTTTTAAATTCACACTTGCCATTTTATGTGTTAGAATTGTCATTGCATTGGCTGAAATGTGTGAATTTCGTCAAACGCTCCCTGCTTACTGTGCAGCATAAATAAGTTAGGTGCTAAAAGTCTACCTCTTGAAATGCAGCTGCAGTCTTTTGAAATCCTATCCGAAAATAACTAAGAAATAATCAGAATCATTTTAACAAGGTAGTAAATTGCTATTTGACACTTCATTTTGCAAATGCAAAGATATTAACAACTACATTTGTCCGGAGAAAAAAAAAAAAAAAAAAAACGAGAGAGGGAGTGAAATCGCAGCTTTAACCTCAAGAAAAAAGTGAAGACAGTTTTAGTATCATAACTTCATCGTATATCTTCTATTGGATACGAACAGTCAGAATGAATTCAAGGGAACTTTACAAACTTCAAACTACAAACGCTTATATCGATAAATTTATTACGGCAAGCAATACAGATTTTAATTTGCTTTCACGGACATGTGATAGGCACGAAGTATCAGACAGGGCTGGAGCAGCTATTTCTTCAGCAGTACTTTACCCCACCACTTTAGAAATTATTGAGAAAAACATGCTTCATCGGAAGCACAAAAAGCACGAAAATCTGCCCTGCCAAGAGCCAAAGTCTAGCAAAATGTCTCATGTTCTATGGTTAACTCGTGCTAGTCGGATTATACGTTTGCGTGTTTTACTGAATCTCCTTTTGAAAATGTGATAATTCTTGCAATATAATCCCTCAAAGCTTTTACTCCAATCTGGTTTGCTATCAAAAGTTACCAAGTTACCCTTTATGTGCAGATTGCCTCGGCAGTTGTTTAAAATCACTGAGTTGAAGTGCAAAATAGTACATCCCGTAATCCAAAGAAACTGTTTTCGCATGTCCTAAAAATTAATTTATTGCAACGCTGATAGATTTGGAATAGCACATTCGTGAATTGGCTGCCCATTGGATTTTAAAGGCTCGTATTGTTTATCAAAATATCCTCCCAAAAGACAAATTTTTCACATGCTTGTTGTTAAGTTTGATGCAGAATCTTGTATTGATCTCAATGTTTGGAAAAATGTCTCTGATCCACCAATACTGAAATCAATCTCTGAAGAAGATATTCAACTGTTTGTTTCAGGCAAAAAAGAACTGTTTACTATGCCTGCCATGCCATACGCACTGGCTATTGAAAGGCAGGGGTGCCCACCACATGGGGGTTGATGACGCAGACTGCGGCATTAAAATTTTTAAAAGGGTTGATTTTACAGATTTTTGACCTTTTTCGGGGGTGGGGGTATGGTGGAGGCTCTTGTTCTGAGGGGAACTTCCAAGCATTTGGGGGGGGGGCGCTATCACTCTTTGGGGATGGGCGACCTTGTGGGACCACAGTTAAAAGTTACTGAAATTTCAACTACATTGTGCAAAAAGAGAAGCTTTAATAAAGAATCAACTGGAGTCCTGGAAACTTATGCCAACACTAAATAGCAAGGACTTAAGATAAATATTCTTAATTTTAAAAATTAACGATTATCATAAACGTTTTTGTAAATAAATAATAAATACTTGGACAACCTTAAGTTGTTATATATATATATATATATATATATATATATATATATATATTTGTAGTTTCCTTTTTCAGTTTTGTAATGAAAATAGATTTTTGCCCTTAAATATGGGTTTTCAAACTCAATCCGGAAGCAGAAAATGAACTCCTAATCGAATGAAATTTTATCTATAACCTTAAAACGTCATTTGGCACCTTTTTCTTGCTCCGTCCGATGGAAAACGGAAACTCCTTTTTTTTTTTTTTTTTTTTTTTTTACCACCACAGGACGATGACCCACCCTAATGTCCATAGAATTGTTTCAATCAGAAAACAACATTTCCATTCAACCAATAGAAAACCTTCATTTTGGTCACGTGACTTGGAACAGATCCACACTGTCAAGCTTTGTGTTACTTGCTGGTGAGGTTACGGTGGACGTTTTGGAATGCTTTTCAGCTCTTAATTCGTTCAAAAACAAACATATCCATTGCGATTTCAATCAATGAAAAACATGTTCTTAAGATCTAATCAAATGAAGACTTTTGCTAATTTAAAACTTTCATCATAGGTTTATTAGTTCTCTATATTCGAAGACTTTTTTCTAAGAATAATAATTAAACAAAATATTATTATTCTTACTATGGAACTATGGAAAGTTTCCAACTATGGAAATTTAGAAACTAACCGATGTTTGGGCACGGCGCTGGAAGTATGATTATTAGCTACCTCGATCGAATGCACGAGTAACCTGTGATTCAGTAAGCTTCCAATTGGTGAGTGAAAGTGTCGTTGGGCCCAGCGTTTGCTAGTTATAACATGACAAATTATGGGCCGCTATTAGGCTCCATTTAGAAATTTTAGGACTGTAAGCACAACAAACCTGTGGGGCCCCCTTGAATTGCAGAACCGAAGAACGTGCGCAATCGCACATCGTTTTCTCATTGCAGAGGTTCTTATCCCCTTAGAAAAATGGCATACCATCCAAAAAAAACCGATCCCCCCCCCATCCTCCCCCTCCCAAAAAAAATTAGTGGTGCAGTCTGCACCACTGATTTTCTTTAAGTTGACCCCATTGACATTTGCATGGTTATAGGCCGCAGTAAACCGAGGACGTAAATATATTATGTTTTGACGATTTCGCTGAATACCTTAAACAAAGTCTTTTTCTTCCACAAACCGGTCTCCAATTGGTCTTAAAAAGAGAAAATTAATTTCTGAATCAATGCATTTGTAATTTGAAACTTATATAAATAAACAGTTACAAAAGATTCAAATATTGTAGATCAACAGAAACAAAATAAATGCCTTAAGCAGCGATAGTGCGCTCCATCCTAACACGGAGTGACATCTGAGTGGTCTCATTCTATGCTAGATGTCACTCCAGATAGTTTTCTCATTCCATGGAAGAGAGTTAGTTTTCTGCTAAACTCTTAAGCCTTGTTAAAACACAGCCAACAATTTACAATTTAATATTTAAACTTACTCTAGATCGAAAACGATTTTAAAAAAAATGAAGTGCAAAACAAATGAAAACTTTCCTTTTGAAAATTTTTGGGGACCCCCAAGCTAGGGGGCCCCAAAGCCCATGCTTCATCGGCTTGCACTTAAATCAGGCCCTGGCAGCTATAGAAAACTCTGCGAACTGTGAGGTGTGATGAGTGATAAGATTTCTTTGGGACAAAAAAATGTCAGCAGCGGATGCTTATAGTGAATTGTGTGCTGCTCACTTGCACTAATAGCGCGCCCTCACACTGCTGTGAGAAGTGGAGAGTTTTTGCGCTGATTCAAATAGTAAGGGAGGGTGGCCCAAAGCGGAGAGGTTTTCAAAGAATCTTCGAAAATTGTAGTTTTAAGATTTTTATCGTAACAATTTCGGTTTTATTTCCTAGCAGGGTTCTTAAACTTCAAAATAAAAAGTGATTTTTGCATTATTTCAAACCCAATATTTACTTATTATCTAACTTTACAAACATTTGAAAAAACTATAAATGATAAGAATAGTTGACTAGCTTCATGCCATTGCATAAAAAATTGTAAAACAGTTGTACTTATAGAATTTAAAGTCAGCACATTTGCTTATAAAACATAAGGAAATAACTGATTAAATTAATAGACTAATTGATTGTCATCCTAAAAAATACCTTTTTAAAGTTATACTTATCCTATTGAAGTAGAAAATCTAAGTCAGCATACGAGTCAAGAAATTATAAATAAATATATAATTAAATCCTATAACCGTTTTGCCCGACACGCTTTGCCCAAAAGCACGTTTTTTTATTTCAATAATTATAAACTTAAATTTAAAAAAGAAACAAACGAAATGACTATCGTAGTTTGTAGGTGGATGGTGTTAGAAGAACGTAATATTATTGACAATAAAAAAAAATAAGCTGGTCTTCGACTAAACAGAAGTTACAAAACTTCATTTGTTTAAAAACGAAATGTATCATTTTTTTATTTTAAGCCTGGATGCGTCATGCCGCTTCACTGGGATTGATAAGAACTCGGGGGTGTTCATGTAAACACGACATACGTATGCATCGTCGCTTACACACCATGTGGGGGGGGGGCATACGAAGGCCTACCCGCTTTGGGCAACCTACCCGCTTTTGGCCACCCTCCCCTATGTGTTTCAACATCCTCCCTCTGATCCTGGGTCCTTCATATTTCATCATATCATCACTGGAATAAAGAAGTGGCTTGGAGGACAGCCTTTCATTGAAGAAGAGTAGAAACGCTGTGACACTTTGGTTGAAATTGCAGGCGACCGATTTTTATGAAGAGGAATTGGTAAATTTGTAGCACGGTATGACAAGTGCTTTGAATACTGGGGGAGACTGTGTTGAAAAATTGACCAGAGTTGTACCTTGTTGATGTGTTAATAATATTTAACCTATGCTCAGGTTGGATTTTTACAGCTATTTGAAAGTTACTCCATAAAAAAAATAATTTAAAGAAAGCACGTTTTCCTTGAATTCCCAAACAACGTTTATAGTGGACGACAGTTACGGTTTTGATTGGTACCTTTTCAGCTATCGTGAACATTGTAAATACAGTATTAAAGTAGGTTGGGGTAATTAATATTTATAACTTCTTTTACTTTGAAATATTTTGTGTCCTCTTCAGGAAAATAAATAAATCCCTTAATGATTTAGGGTGAGTTTACGATTCTTTAATAATATGTATAACATAATTATTCTTCTAGGTAAATAATTCTAACCCACATGCTCTTAAAGGGGTCGTTATAATCACCCATCAGTAATAGCCTAAAGAAATATTAAATATGGTAGTTCTAAACATATAGAACTATGAATACTTATTTTAATTGCAATTGAATCGATGAAAGCAAAATTCATGAATTTCAATTTTTCAGGAGAGAGAAAAAACGTCATAATTCCTCCAAATTTTCAAATAAACAAAATTTTTTCCATTCCGCCACAACATGCATTTGTTTTGCTGTCATGCAAAAATTACGTTGTAGCTAAATCTGTACCAACAACGTATGACAACATATTTTTTGTCATACAAAATAACGTAGTTTCTATTAAAATCGATCGCAAGAAAATTTAAAGAGTATTTTGGCCTTACGCTGTTTTTGCACTCGACTAGTTTTTATTATTATTATTATTATTAAAGACTTTTTCTGTACTTACTTTTGTCATAATTTTCATTATTATTATTATTATTATTATTATTATTAAAGACTTTTTTCTGTACTCACTTTTGTCATAATTTTCACACTTTGCTTCCGGTTGCCGGGTTAAATTTAGACCGATGAAACTGAACACACTTCCGCTTTTCAATTGTTGCCAGAAACAATGAAATAATCTTTATAGCGGAGCGGCCTAGCGCATTGTGCCGTTAGCACACGAGGAGTCTCACATAAGGAAAAATATTTATCACTTATGTGAGGACCCTCGTGTGCTGACGGAACAAAGCGTTAGGCCGCTCAAATGAAAAGGAGTTTGGATTAGACTTTTGGAAGGGACGTGTAGTAACAGGACGAGAGACGAAGATATTGGGGATGGCCAGCGGAAGAAAGGGGAGTGTGTTGTGGATTTTGGCCATTAAGTTATTATATAAGCTAAATATAAGCCTTCAATACAAATGTTTTTTACTTATATGAGGATCCTCGTGTGCTGACTGAACAAAGCTTTTGGCGCTCCACTGAAAAGGAGTTTGGATTAGACTTTTGGATGGGACGTGTGGCAACAGGACGATAGAAGGAAAAAGCAAGTACAGCAAAAGTCTTTAAAAAGAACGATATCATTAGTTTGCCCGTCAAATATTTAAAACGTACTTGCTTTACCAAAATGGATATTTTAGAAGAACGTAAAAAAGCGAGGTGACAAAAAGATCGTGCTAGATATGTTTTCAAGAAAGCAAATAATATTGTGCTTCAAACTGAAAGCCCTATTGCACGTGAGCATAGATTACAAGCATGTCGCGATAGATATAAAAAATTAAAAGCAAATGAAACAGAAATTGAAAAAATTCAACGGAGAAGAAAGAATAATGACTCTCAGATGCTTGTTCGTGCAAGGAAAGCTGCAAAAAAAGTAGAAATTGATCTGCAAGTCAATCGTGAAAGGAATGCCGCAGCTTTAGCAGCTAAAATGGAAAGAATTGAAGCATTTAAAATGTCCATCAACGTCTATGCTGACCAATGTTGCGACGTGTGCACAAAAACTTGCTACCCAAATCAAGTTGTAAAATTCAAGGTGCCTGAAGCTCCAAAGGTATATCTGCCGAATGAACTAAAAGTCAAAGATTCCCTTCTTTTATGTCATAGTTGCAAGGCTAATCTCGCCGATCCAAAGAAGCGTCTTTTCCCGCCAAAAGCTTATTGGAATCGGCTTGATCCTGGTCCTGTACCAAAAGAAATTGAAGTACATACAAGGTCAGAAGTTGGACTTTTGTCTCGAGTTCACGCATTTATGAAAATAATCAGGTTTGATGGCAGATTTGGTCAATATGGTTTCAGAGGTCTCGCAACACTTTTTGCTCAAGATATATTTGAAGTGACAGAAAAAATCGATACACTACCAAGATCTTCTTACGACTCAAATATAATCATCGTCTCTGAAGAGCTTGAGAAGTTGAACATCACAAAAGAGTACAAAATAGATCGCTGAAGAATATTCAATGCTCTCGCTTGGCTCCTCGAACATAATCCTTTGTATCGTGATGTAAGTATCAATAAAGATGTCCACCTCGATGAAAATGATTTAGTAAGAACTGGACCAGTCGAAGGTAACCAACAGAAAAATGAAATGAGTCAGCCTCAAGAACTTCCTCCTCAGCTGCTGCCTCAGTCTTCCAAAAAAATCAGCGAAAAATCAAGAATCATTTATGCTGGATTTAATCAGGGTGAAGCTGTCTTTGAATCTGGCTATGCTGGCTTACAATCAACAGCCATGTCATTGGCTGCAATTGTGAAGTCAGGGCTTATTTCACCTAGTCAATGGTTCTTTCATCCTGAATGATATTCTCGTCAATGGTGACGTGTTTTATTCAAAAGTGAGAAGGCTAAGTCAAAGTATTCCTCAGCACCTTCTCCTTCACCATTTTGATAGTTTTAAAAGCGATCGCTCAATGTTTGGTGAAAATTTCCAACTTGAGTACAACGATGATCAAAAAATCATTGTCACTTTAAATGATCATGAAAAGAGAAAGAACAGGGAGATGCATATGAGTGAAGTTCTCAACAGTTTATTCAATGATCACACAGCAGCAATATTGTTCACCGAATTCAAGTCATTTGCAGTTATCAAATCTAATAACAGATACTTCTTTGCTGACTCTCATTCGTGTGGTAAATAAGGTGCTCCTGCAAAATCAGGGAATGGCAAAAGCGTGTGTTATTCAAAGTGATGAACTTCATGAATTTGTCCGAATCATCAAAAGAGCAATTGGCTCTCGAAAAGTAAAATTGACTCTCAATTTCATCGATGTTACTCACAAATTTCCTCTTCAACAAGCTTTAGCTCCAGCTCAACTCATGCAGCACGAAGATACGATTCCTTCAATTTCAGCTCCAATTCAAACCATGCACAATCAAAATAAATTTGAGCCTCAATACAATGTCAAGAAAATGCAAATTGAAGCATCGGGAAATCATGAAGATTTCCTGCCATTTGCGTTCACTGCCTTCAATCCCAACCATAATCCAAGGACAGTGCATGCAAAAATTGTGCGCTCTGATTTTCATCAAGGCAGTATGTTTCAATCAATCTATGCAGGTGTTCAGTGTTGTGGTATGGCTTAGCTTCAATTGTTCAAATGAAGTTGGTCCCTCCTAATTTGTGGAACAAGGAAGTGTTAAATAATATTCTTAAAAACGGCGATAAATTTTATTCAATGGTGAGAGCTATGTCAGCGATTCGTGAAGTGTACATTCCATTAGATGGATTTCTTTCAGTTCAGATTTTTAATGTCCTCAAAAACGATTTCTCGTTGTATGATGAAGCATTTTCTATAGATTATGGCACAAATTGGAAATTGTTGGTTCTTTGGAAGATCTTCGCAATAGAAACGAATTTGGATATAATTTAAAAGACGGTCTAGCTCAATTATTTCAGAATCATTCATCTGGAATATTGATTGCCAATTCCAAGTCTTTTGCCGTTATGAACGTGAACGGTAACTACTACTTTGTTGACTCTCATTCCTGTGATAAAAATGGCGAACCTTTGTACACGTATGATGGAAATGCATGTGTGATTCAATGCAATTCCATCGAAGATCTCGATGAAGTCATTCGTAGGACAACTGGAAAAGTGAACAATGTCTACACTCTGGACTACGTTGAAGTAAATCATAAACAAAATACAAGTGGTCCTCCTCAAATGAATCAAAGAAATGAGATTACTGATCAAGAGGGAGATGAAATATGCTTGCGACAGATTGACCATGATGCTATTGACATCCCATAACAAACTTCAGTGATGCTGGCTCAAGAATATCCTGAACTTGATATTGAAGACGCTTTTACAATTGAAGGCAGAAAAATTATTCGAAAAACAACAGACAACATTGTCAACATCAATCGTGAAATTAGAGCTGAGGAACTTGCATGGTGGTTCTTGTTTCCCTATGGCATCAATGGTCGGAGAGAAGAAAGAATTGTATCAATGTCACCGCTTTAATACTTTCAATGCAGATTCCTTGGAAAAGACACACGATTCCAACGCAACGACTATCTTTTTTATGCAACAGCAACTTTTGAGTATCTTCGAATACAATCAACAATTAATGCCTGCTGTAAAAAGATTGAAACCAAAAATCGCACTCCAGAAAATTTACATACGTATCTCAAAAATATACGTGGCACTAATGCTTACTGGAACAAAGCTTGTTATGAACTAATAGATGCAATTAAGAATCTTGGCCCACCGCACTACTTCATCACGTTAAGTTGCAATGATCTTAATTGGAGAGATATGAAGAAAGCTCTTTTAATTGCTGATAGAAGACCTGAAGTTGATCCAAATTCCTTAGACATTAATGAAACTCAAATATTGATCGAACTTTATCCTGTTGTAGTGAGCCGACACTTCAGCCATCGAGTAACAAAATTTATGAACTTTGTCAAAGGCAATCCGTGCATTTTCAAAAGCACAGTTCTTCATTATTAGTGGCGAGTTGAATTTCAAAATCGAGGCAGCCCACATATTCACTTGGTAGTTTGGATTAAAGATCATCCTGAATTTGAGAGTGAAGATGGATTGGCAAGAATTGATGAAGTAATCACTTGTCATTTGCCTGATGCTGACAGAACTCTGCATGACCTTGTTGAGAAAACACAAAGACATCGTCATTCACAAAGTTGTTACAAAAACAAGAACATATACTGTCGCTTCAACTTCCCTCGAATGATTACTACAAAAACTAAAATCATTGCAAGGGATACAAATGCATTCAACCGTAATGGTAAACGCGTATGTAACATAAAACGTATTGCCAATGAAAGATGGATCAATAACTACAACACAATAATGCTCTATTGTGATTTGAGAAGACACAATAAAGCTCAAAAATTTCAGTTCATCTTAATATACTTATATTTACGTTAATGCTAAAGCAGTTAGTCAAGTTTAAATTAAAAATTTGATGGAAGAAAATGGCGGTATATTGTTCAGTATGAACAGCTTTTACTATACCGCCTTTTTCTTCTATCAAATTTTTAATTTAAACTTGACTAGCTGCTTTAGCATTAACGTAAATATAAGTATGTAAGATGAACTGAAATTTTTGAGAATTATAACAAAGAAATCAATTACTTATTTTCTTGGCTGCTTTAGCATTAACGTAAATTTAAGTATAGTAAGATGAACTGTAATTTTTGTGCATTATAATGAAGAAATTAAATGCTTATTTTATTTCATACCTTTTAGTGCGAATCAAGCTAATGAAAAAGTCTTTAGATTTAAATTTTTTTTATATATTTTATTAGATTTGAAGAAAAAAGTTTTTTTTATTCATGATTTGAAGAAAAAACGAAGTAATGGTTCTTTACAATTACGACGCACAGGAATTCAAAAAAATATCTAGCAATAGACCATTTTTAAACATACATCGTTATAAAAAAAATGCAAAATCATAAGAAATCAGGAATTTAAGAAATTTTACGGTATTCAAGAATGTAGGCTAATAACGACAATGGTAGGTTATTACAAAAATTGCGTGGCAGTAGCTAAATCTGTAACAAAAACGTTCAAAACGTTCTGTACGTTCAAAGGAGAAGCCCCGTATATTTCGAACTACTAATCTGAGTGTCGTGGGTTTTGTACTAAACACGCATCTTGATTCCCAGACCTTGTTTCAATGACAAAAGATTTTTTTTATTTTTTGTGAATGAACTGGTTTTTTCTGTGACCGATTCAATTGCTATCCGGACGTGTTTTCATAAAGCACTTATGACCAATAAAGCTTCGGTTTTTCCGCCAATCTAAATTGAAATTGTTAAGGTTGATTTACTTTATCGCTTTACATTGACTAAACTTAAAATCCAGAAGATCCAGGCTTCAAGTTACCTCTTAATGTCAAATAATCCACTTTCTTTTTTCTCTACATCTACTAAATTCAGATTACTTTGTAGTGAGAAGCAAATTTCAGCTTCCCTGGTGTCTGGATCAGAAAATGATGACAAATCAAGATATTTCTTATCTCATTGAATTTTGGCTCGAAATCAGTTTTAGTTTTGAAACAAAGTCAAAAATCAACGGTTTTAAAAATGTATTTGAAAAATAGATTCCAAAAATTATTTAAAAAAAATAGCACTAAAGCAGAATTTTTTGATACAAAAAATTTTTGCACGTACCGAAAGATACACATGCAAACAATTTCTTCTTCTTACATAAAATATTGAATATTATTTCACAAAATTTCCTTACTATAATTTTGACATTAATGTAAATACATAATATTACGATATAATTAACAATTAGAAATGTTCTATGTGTTTTATAAATTACTTCCTTGAACTTAATCAGTACACCAAGTAAAATAGATACATCAAGATATTATATGTATTAATGGAAAGATAAAATGAAATAATATATTTTAAAATAATAAGAAGTAGAAAAGTTATTTCACTTACTAAATAAGATTTTACTAATTAATTCAATTGAATCATTCTTTTTTAAATCAGGTAATTTAAACAAAATGCAAACGTTTGATTAGGAGTTAATATTTACGTAATGCATTTTTCTCCAGAAACAGAAAAAAATCATCAAGTTGAGAGCAAATTAAGCGAGATAAAAGCATTTAAATGGGCTATTCGTGCATTATCAAGACGTAGCTAAGAGAAAAACAATTTTATCTTGAAAATAAAAACGAGATTTTTTAAAATCACATGGAAAATGTTTTCAAATTTCGAACTTTACTTCATATTCATTTTAAATATGTTATTTTACCTGGAGGCAAAATTTGGTAGAAATATTTTGCATAAAAAAATAAATAAAAATATTTGTAAATATAAAGCAACATAAATGTTCTTACATGGTGATAAAAAATAACTAAGTTTATTATTTGAATGTTTAAACTACACTTAACTATGCCTTACAAGTTAGACATAGTCAAGTTACCGCATTATAAGGTTATAAAAGTTTTTTTCTTTTTTTTTCCTTTTTCTTCTTTTTGTGCCTTATTTGGTACACAATAATGTTTAAAAGGGTGTTTGACACTTTGAATATTTTACTATAAACGAATTTGTTTGTTAATTATTTATGAACAGAAAAATAAACAAGTTAAAGCTAGGAGAGCTAGAGAAAATTTATAGGATTAATAGAAAAAACCCTCTTGTTATTATTCTTTAGCTAAAATTTTCATACATTAGTACTTTAAGCGTGTGAAGCGCAAGCGCTTGAACACATTCAAAGCCCACGTACTCCAAGTACACTTGGAGTTTGTGTAAACATGAACGCTACGAGAAAGAACCGTTAGTTTGTACAATGTTTGTCCAGGGTAGAAACATTACGATAAATCATTTACATAAAAAATATTCCATACATTTGCCATTCTATCACATTTAAAGATTTATGCAAGAAAATTTAAGCGCTTAACCTTAAAATTAATCAAACAGCAATATTTTATCGAATACATTCAGTAAGAATTACATGTACTTTCATGTACAATTAAATAGATGTACAACTTGTGCGCACCACTCCTCCCCTCTCCAGTAGGGTGGGCCGAAATAAGCCGAAAAATTTTAATTTTCGATATCAAGTTTTGGATAGTGCGCAAAAGTTGCGTAGTGATCTAGTTAGCACTCACAAAAAAATTCTTGGATATTAAAAAATATCTAGTCGGCCCTATTTTACACTGAAAAACCGAAAAAAAAGAGAAAAATGCATTTTGCTCAAATTTTTTTTAAAAAGTAAATTCCAAATATTTTGCTGGAATGCAACGAAAATGTTATATAATGAGCCATTTCGAGCCCGTGAAATGCTTTATTAATTTTAATGAATATTTAACTACACCTTTCTAACATCAAAAAATGTAGAAAAATGAAAAAAATATTGGATTTCTTCAAAAACCAATATGAAAATTATTTTTCAAAATTTATTCATAAAGTGATTAATTTAATAGCACTACTAATTACAGTAATTATTATCACGCAATCGTATCATACATTTTCTGGAATTACATACAGAAAGAATAAAATGTTGAAAAAAAAAATCTACAAATTTGATTTATAACACCTCACGCAAAATGAATATTATCTTTTCGAATAATATTGTCCCTTGCCATCAAATGATGGAAGATCTTTCCTAGCTTGAAGTTTGGAATATATCCATCTCGTGCAGTTTCGCCTTAAACTCTAATTGCAGCTTCGGTTATTAGTTTCACACAACGTTTCACAGCCTACGTGCGACAGGGAAATTTCTCGAAAGTTAACTCGGTTGGCTATTCTTAGCACATTTCTTTCAAGTCTTGGTATTTTAGATGCATTATGAGAGGTGTCTCTCTTACAACACAGTTTGCCCAATCAACATAATCAACGGTTTTAAAATTGAGTTTAGGAAGCTCCAAAAATCGTATACCATCCGAGTTCTTCGTCTTCTTATTTCTAGAGTTGAGAACGCGCCAAACTGCTAATTCCGGAAAGTATTTTCTAGAGTCAAACAACATTGTCAACGGTACTTGTTCGAGATGAGCGAAATATGCATTATTTGAGAAAACTTTGAAAATTATCTGCTTAACTTTGGAAACTGCCTTGCAAGAGAAATCATTTTCCAAATGTTGGGCACCATACTGGCAGAACGGTTTCATTTCTATTTCAAACCACATTGGAGCATAAACCGGAATTGCAATACTTTACACGCAGTGAAAGATTTTCTGATGGACTTGGAGTGCTTATATACAAGCGCAACAAATGGTCTGCAGTTGTCAGCCATCGTACATGACTGAGTTTGCCTGAGCTTCTGTCAGTTACGCTAGAAGGGCAACTACAATCTTTTTCGGTAAGACAGATTCGTTACAAATACTGTTGTTCGGTAGGGGAGACCAGGGCAAGATGGCTATGCTAACAATTCTTCTTGTTTATTAATTTCTTTTTAAGGATAATAAAATTAATTTTACATGAACTGTTAGAGTAGTCCTTTGTAGTATTAAATATATTACCATTATATTTTTCAAATGAAATTAATGAAGGATATTTTTATTTTTTTCATAACCTTAACAAATCGTGCAAGATGACAGCACTGAAAAAGGTTGAACATACTTTTATCTTTTGAATATGTTATTTGTTTTAAAAAAGAGTAACTATGTTTTTACATCTCACAAAGTACAAAATTAAGCGTAATGCATTGAAACAATATGTTGAAGATTTTAGTTGTGCAGCTAACAATAGTTACAAATAAAAATGCCATTTTCATAACTGGAACATTCCTCATGCCACCACTCTTGACATTGCAGCACTGGATCCCTTCTTCTTTTGGAGGGTCACAATATTTTTGTCATCTTGCCCCGTGTTTCGGCCCGTCATCATGCCCCAGACTGCCTGTTTGAATGTTTTTGTTTTTGCCATATTTTAAGGCAATTAAATGACTTTTTTCCATGGTAATGCACACTATATAATCTAAGTTACTCATAAAGAACTAAAAAGAAACGTTCTATCTTGCCAGTATTTCTAGCAGAACTTATTAACACATGCATAAAAGTTATAACGTGGCAGCCATAAACAATCAGAGCTACAAAACTAACAAAAAAATGGCTAGTTCAGCGTATCTATACTATAGCTGTACGAATAGATGATAGGAGAGCCAGTAGTATCCATTTGATGCTGCTTCCTTGTGGAAAAAACAGAAAAAATAAGACATTCGTCATCTTCCCCGGCTCGTCATCTTGCCCCGGTCTCCCCTACTTAAATTTTGTATATCTTCCATATCCATGCAAGCCAGAAGATTGCAGTCAATTTTATCAAATTTGACCACTGGATTTTTTTCACAATCTCTGAGGAGCTGTCAGATAGCTCCAGAATATGAATGTGGTCCTTTGTGCAACCGTCCATTTCCAGAATAAGATGACTCAGGGGCAACTCATAAGTATGCAGCAGACATATGTTCCACTGTAAAAGTCTTTTGACATATGTCTCAAGTAAACGAATTACTTCACATTTCCATCCGTATAAAAGTTGTTCCGTCACATCCGATAACCGATAAGTTGAACAAGCTCATATTACATTTTCTTGCAAAGCCTATGATACCTTGCGAAATTTCTTTTGCACTTTCACCAGCTGTTAGCGATAATTATCTAAAATAGTAGTAAAATAATCTTAGGAATAATAAAAGCAGTTGGGAGCCGTTTATTAACCAGGAGAAAAAATTAGAACCGCAGATTAGAAAATTAGCATCTTGTATGTATTTGATTGTGTGCATTTTAAAAAATTGGTGGAAAAAAGTCACATAAAATTGATTCAATTTTCAATGTATATTCTAAGTAACGCAACATTTCAGTATTAGTACTTATTTCTAAACTACTTTTTAAACTACTGCTGTTATTTTTTTTCTCCATGTTTCAGTCTTAAATGGGCGCAGCTAAGTATTCTACGAAATTTATAAACATCTTTGAGTGTTACAACTGATTCACTGACTGATATTTCTACTGTTTGCTGGAATTAGTTTCAAATTAACTTATTTTTTTGGAACCTGCAGTTTTTTTTAAGTACATTTTTTTTTTCAATTTTCAAGGCCAAATAGGGCATGCTAAATTTTAAGCAAATTTAGCGAAATTTTTTGAGGGAGATAACAGGCCCGTGTAGCAACTTTTCCACACTATCTAAAAAAAGATTTGCAAAAAACAGTTTTTTCGGCCCACTCTACTCCCCAGCCCACTTTGTGCACATTCTCCCCTACAGCACTCTCTTCGCTTCATCGCTAAGCTCGCTATATGATGCACTTCCTGATTCCTTTTAAATGGGTATTCATAAATTTAGAGTAATGACATAAAAATATACAAAACAATCTTTGTACAAGTATCAAGAATGCCAATTGTACTCCTATAACTCTTCGCCACAATAGTTGCGACTATGCTTTCTGCGGTTGTATCTTTCTTTTGTTATCAAATACAGGGTGTTTTTGAACTCTTGGGCATAACTTTATGGGGGGAAAGTACACATCTGGACCAACAATATAATGACAAAAATAAGGGTCCCAAACGTCTTCCGAAGGAGATAAGCACCATTAAAATTTAGAGTCCAAAATTTCAAATGATCATAAAAAACGGAAAAATTGGTCGATTTGTTTACTCTAAAATAATCCTTTTTATCAGCATTTTCTTGAAGATAAGTTTTGAAGATGTAGTTTAAAAAATGCCGATAGAGGGCAGTTTAGACTTTGGGGTAACAAACAACTTTTTTTTATCAATATTTTTGAAACTCATTAAAGTTTTCTAATGGTTGGATTTAATCATAAATTTTGATCACAAAATCTGAATTGTTGGGACTGATTAAGTAGTAAAAACTGAACTGTCTTCAAAGGTTAGAATACACTTTGTCACAAAAAAATGTTTGCATCAAGAATAAATTGAGCTGTAATCTACAAACTCGTCAGGAATGTAGATTGGTAAGAGATGATTTAAATTTCGTCGCCAGTAACATAAGAGTAAGCGCGCTATGCGCATACAAAATGGGCAGTTAGACACAATTGAAAGTGTCAAAGCTTGTGTCAAAGGGCACTTCCAACGAAACTTTCAAGTTGTATGAACGTTACTGTGACTAGGAGGACCTTTTAGAGGTATACGAACAATTGTTGGACTTTTGTAAAGGGATGTACCGTAGGTTTTAGAGAAGCAGGTTGGTTGTACGCGCGTATCTGCCGTACCTCGGTCGGAGCGATACGGTAGTAGCTTAGTGTAGGTAAAAATAAATGAATCACTCCGTTGCGGTCGGTTAAGGAATTCTAGAAACAGAAATAAGCGCGAAGATCAAACATCATTACAGCGGCTTCGACAGTATCAACAATTTCGCCAGCATTAGTTCCATGCCGTTTAACACCTTTTAAGAAACTGATTGTATTAAAAAAAAAAAAAAAATCCTGAGTAGAATGAAAGACGCTGGTATCTCGAACCGGCGTCTAATGTGGAGGATTGGGTTTTTTGTCGATTTGATTTTCGCTTTACTTGTTTAGCTTGGTTGTGACAAACAGAAGGCATGCTATCTCCAACGATGATTCCCAATTTAATCCTAGTGGTCATAGGTAGCCTATTTCACTCCATACCAATCCGTGTTTTGTCTTGTATAGCTGCTAAAGGATGCTATACAACTTACGGTTTTGAAACGTTTATTTTGTCATAACTTTTTAATAAAACTATCTTTTGATCCGAATTTGTAATCATTTCTTTATCTTGTCACATTGGTAACATCCATTTTAAGTTTTGTTAAGATCGCTTGTTTCTTTCTGGGTTAATGTTTTTTTTTTTTGCGACAGAGTGTACTTCAACTTCTGAACACAGCTCAGTTTGCACGACTTAATCACGCCCAATGATTCTGGTTTTGAGCTGAAAATTTAAGTTTAAGTCCAAGCATTATAACAAATCTAATGAGATTCAAAAATAGCGGCAAAAATAGTTGGTCGTTACTCCAAAACCCTGAAGTGCCCTCTGTCGGCATTTTTTCAAGTACATCTTCAAAATTTATTTAAAAGAAAATATTGATAAAAAAATAATTTTAGCGAAAACCGCTAAAATCGACCATTTTTTTCCGTTTTTTAAGATTATTTGAAATTTTGGACCCTGAACTTTAATGACGCCTATTTCCTTCGGAAGAAATTTGAGATTCTTATTTTTGCCGTTATATTTTTTATCCTTATATGTACTATCACCCCTTAAAGATTTACCCTAGAGTTCAGAAACACCCTGCATATTGCGGCCCTGACTTTTTTTGTTAAAGTTAATTTTGTATATCTTCATTTATATAATAGCGAATGATCGAGTAACGCTCCTCACGGCATCAACAATGAAACTGTCTAAACCGTATTGTCATTTAATAATACATTTTGGTAATGTTTTACATGCTGGGAAATGTTTTATTTTGACAAGGCTGAACTGGATTCGGTAATTTAGCTGTTTTATGAACGCTTCTACTAGAATTTAGGGTTAATCCACATGAGTTAGAGTAAATTTCATTTATCAAAATATCACCAAACAGGCACTTGCTTCGTTGAAATGAAAAAGCAATTTTCGTCCATCATAACTTAACGGACGATTTTATAGTTAATAATAAACTTTCTTGCTCCTTTGAAGGCAAATATTTTCCTAGGTACAATTCGTAAGAGTTGAAAAATATTGAAATTAACTAATTTTCTTATTTCTGTGGAACTTGCAAGAAAATTAATACAACCTTATTTATTTCCGTTTTATATTTCTTTTTATTTTAGCTTTCTTCTAGAAAATAATTTTGATTTGTTTTATTTTCCTGAATTCAAATATTTTTATAAAAACCTGCTCATTAAAATCTTACTACTATACCCTAAATATAAAGGATATTCAGCGCTACTCAAACCATCTCAATGATATCATAACATTTTCTTCCTCTTCATGACTTCTCGACAAATTTCGATTCGATATAATTGGACAGTGGGATTTCTGACTGAGTTACGGAAAAGAAAAGTTTGCTTCATTGCTAGTCAAGCATTGCAGTTATGCAGTCAGATGATTTATTAGACTCTTAATTTTTTTTGAAAGATCATTATATATATATATATATATATATATATATATACATCAGATGCATTTCAAAGACATTGAAAGAAAAAATAAGTACTAAAGTGTACTGTAATGCCAGCGCAAAGCTGCTAGAAACAAAAACAGTACAAGCATATTCATGAAAAAAACAATCGAAATAAATTGGAAAATGCAAAAAGCAAGAACACGGAAACAACACCAAAATAAAAAAAAGGAGAACTAGGGACCGATAATTTCCCCTCAGGGGTAATACCGGTCCCTAGGTTCAGAAGAGTTTAGCAAGAGGGAAAGTCCCAATAACTTGCTACCCTCCCCGAGAGCCTTCGAAAAAAATAGACCATGAAAACAAACCTGAAAATTGAAGAACAAAAGAGTATTCAAGCAAACCTTCAAACGGAAGCAGCAATCAGAATGTAGCCCCTGAAAAATAAATGACTTGCACGTGCCAGACAAAAATGTAGCTAAGACACGGCAGCAGCAGAACATTTAATTGAACAACATGGAGTTAAAAAACCTGGAGTTGAAAAAAACCCTGGAGAGGAAATAAGAATAAAAATACTGGATCGGAAATTACATCAGAAATTTTCAGGATAGATCACAGCAGACCTTCATAACTTAGGTGGCCTTACTGCAATAATACAATTGCGGTATACTTCACCCTGCTGGGCAATTCCTTACTTTTCTACTGTAGCTTAAATAAAAGAGACTGGGTAACTATATTATAGCCTAAAGTACTTTTCAATAATTAAGATTTTTACAAAATCATTTCTGTTGCATATAGTTTTAATTCTATTGATTTCATTAATCAAGGTGTTACGAAAAACGTTAATAGAAATACTTGAATTCCATGAAATTAAACGATTAACATGGAATTGAAAGGAAAGTCGTTTATCAAAAAGATCAATATGAACTGAATTGTCTGAAAGAGAAATATTAAGATCAAGGAAATCAGATTGTTTGATATTATCATTGGTGTGAATAAGTTCTAATTCAGAAGAATAGATACTTTTGGAATCATTAAAAAGGTTTTGATAATTGAAAATAATGAGGTCAGCAACGTGTCTGAAAGCCCTAGGAATGGAAAAGGTGAAATGTTTTTCAAAGTTTTGGTAGTAAAGGTTGGCTAATACAGTAGAGAACTTGGATCCCCGCGGAATACCGTTGACTTGTAAAAAGCAATGTTCACCATTGTAAATGTAATTGTTAAACAAATAGAAGTTGATTAAATCGGACCAGCCATTTTCATTAATATCCAGCGTGTTACCCAAGTCGTAAAATTATGACAAAGGATCTTCTTTAAGCCTAGAAATAGAAATACTTGCAAAGAGGTCTTTGAAATCAAAAGAATAGATACATTCGACTGTATTATTTTTCAGAAATTATAAAACAGGTTTATTTTTTTTAAATAATCCAAGTGTGGCACCATACTTTCCAATTAAAAATATGCAGGTTAAACCGTTTTTTTAGTTATGATATCCCGCTTGGTCGTAGAATTTTTAATTGCAATCATAACCTCAATCAGAAAAAGGCAGGAATAGCATCAACTTTGTTTCATGCACCAACCTCTGTCTAGTACTGCTACCTGACATGGAGAAGGTTTTTTAAGTCTATACATTGAGTTTTATAGGACCAGGACGGATTTTAAACACTTTTTTCTCATGGGTTCAAGTAGCCGCCCCACTTTACGGTATATTAGTTGCGTTTATTTAAAAGGTACTGCTACTTTATTCGTTCGCGTATATTTATTTATAACGCATCAATTTCTTTAGATGGTGAGGCATATTTTTTCTAGAAATCATCTTAAAATGTTAAGAAATTATGTTCGAAATAATTTGCAGTTTTATATAACTTTGAGAAACTTGATCATATACTAGAACGTTCATATTGGTGTACGGGAAAGTAGGTTCGTTTAGTTTTGCACAGAATTTCTTGTTTAACATGTGGTTTACTTAGCGTTATGCAATTTTTCCTCAATAGGGTAAGTGAAAAAAATAAGGGAAATTAAAGATCGGAAGCGAGAAAACTCACGAATTTTGCTGAAAGCGAACTATATGTAAGCCCTAAGATATTATATATGATTTTCTTCAAACTTTTTGAACAAGTTTCATTTACCAGTACACAACTTTTCTACAAACCAAAACCAGCATATCAAATATAGCCTATCAAAAATCGAAAAAAAAAAAAATTTTTTCGTTCACAAGTATGTGTACAAAAATTTGAAGGGATATGTGAGAGATGAAAGTTAATCATGTATTATTCTTTACAATTGAAGAGTTTTTCACATCCCTTACTCATCTACTGAAATTTCTCACAATCATCCTTGCTTTAAAAATAGCTTGTCACTATTTGATGAAACCATTTTTTTCTGTATTTAAATACATATTTACAAAAATTATTAATAACTGCCAACTACTCTTTACATTGAATTTCCTAAGATAAAAAAAGAACATCTTATATTAAGCATGTTTTAAAATGACCTGGTGAGTGTAACTGCAACTCAACAGAATATTTTCAAAGAGCTGCTTGTAAAGGAGTTTAAATGAAGATTAATTTATATCACTACAAAATGCCACTTATACCAAGATGATAACATTATCAGAAACTAGTGAAACAAGTTGCCATCTGAAATTCATCTTAATTTAATCTATCCGATAGTCCTGTGTAAACATGCCATGGAAATCCCGATCACGAAGTAATGAATATTCCACGTCGAAAGGCTTGTGGTGTAACATAATCCTCAAGGAGAGATTAATTATATGGTTTCCAATCAATACGATTTTTAATTCTTTGATTAGATGAATGAATATGAGCCAGAATGACCTGTAATAAGCAGATGCTAACCTAAAGTTTCTACTCAATGATGTGAGAAGACAAAATAAAACATTTTATGCTTATTGTTTTAAGTTGTTGATGAGTTTAAATTAATTCTTTTCTCACAAGATCTATTTTTAACCAAAGAGGAATTTTTCTAGCTTCGATGTAAAATATATATATATATATATATATAGACGTTGTTTTGAATAAGGTAAAAATTTATAAATAAAAAACACGTGGAGTGCAAGTAATCCATGTACTTAAGACTTGTAAAGAAATACAAATTTATGTAATCTTTTTAAAATGTACTGATCAAATACTAAATAAATGGATATTGTTCGTTAATTGCTGCGATGAGGTTCTGTTACTCGTACATTGCAAAATGTAAGTTATAGCATAGCTATAGTTAATTAAATATGCATTTTAGTATGTAATTAATTACCTGTTTTTAGTGCAAGTAGAACATAAGTTTAAAAAAAAATGAATAATAAAGAACAATCAAATATATTTTTTATCCGCTGGAATCTTCTAAATCGAGTTGGTTTTAGCGTACCTTTAGCGATAAATATTGTAACTGCTTTAAGGATATGCGGCTATTTGATTTCTGAATTTTATAACAGTAACTAATAAAGTTGCAAGACTTCTACTCTATTAAACTTAAAGAAACTGCTGGAATTATTGTTATGCAAAAAAGCATACGACCGACTTGGGATTTCTTTGACTAAGTTTATACAAACTACGGTAGAACAATACAATGTTTGAAAACATCCCACACTGATATCTTTCATTTTTCTTTGTAATTACGTTTCTCACGTCTACAGTTTTTCATATCTACGGCGGTTTTCTTTAAAAAAATAAAATCAATGTTAATCCAATTATTTATCTTTTGTGATGAGATGAAAATATGTATGAGAAGCTGCAGTATCCACGGACGGTTGTACTACGGACGTTGGTTGGTAAATTCCTGGTATTGCTGAGAGAGATCGGATGGGGGTTCAAAACGTGTGTCTCAGCCCTCTCTAGTATCTCAGGAGGTTTCAACACAATCAAAAAAACAGTTATGATTTTATCACAATTTTTCGGTTTTAGTAGGATATAAGTAGGAAAAAAAAAACATGTACAATTCCTTTTTTTTCCTGTACGTTGTGGATTGTATTATTTCTTATAGTTGTAGGCATCATGTTGAACTATGTTGTTAGAGTGTTTTTTTTCTGATTTTTAATGTCGTAACACTGTTGCCCTATCGATGTGACTGGTTTGCAAGACCGAAATGGCGCACCTTTGTACCCAAGGATACATGACCATGTGTACTCAGGACGACAATCAGACAAACGAATTATTGGATGTCAACATCCAGAAATCCTAATGAAAATAAAACTGACAACCTAGTCACAATTTATGTTGTTGCGGGATTGTTAGGGAAAGCATTTCCTTCTGCATTCACACCGAATAGCATAAAAGTTGATTCAAGGCTTAAGGAATATGCTCTTTAGATAGTAATGTCTTCCCTGAATTTTTAACTTCTAACGTAACTGATCGTCCTTTGGAAGCTACACCTGGAATATCCTCTTCTGGTGAGCCAATTCAGCTTCTGATGTCATTCAGTCTAAACCCAGAACTCCCGGAAACAAGAATAGTCGAAATCTGAATTCCGACTAAACAATTACTCAAGAAATGGTGAGACCACTTATTATAACTGATCTTCGCAAACAACTTGCTGGACGTGGTCAGAAAAAAGGAAAATCGAGAATTTTGACGAACGAACCAGAAAAAAAAATGCATTGCAAACTGCTTATGAGATTAAAGAACGAAGAAAAAAAAACAAGCACCAAAGGTGAGCAAAAGAAAAAGCAAGACCCCAACCGCTTCTCGTCAAAAGGTTAATTTATATATATATATATATATATATATATATATATATATATATATATATATATATATATATATATATATATATATATATATATATATATATATATATATATATATATATATATATATATATATATATATATATATATATATATATATAGGAAGTTGAAGAATTAGAGAAAAAACTTCGAAAGTGAAGATACTTCTACGGGTGATTTCATTTTGTGAAAGTAGCTGGAGAGAAAATGGTCCGTCATTTTGTAGCCAAAGTCACAGATGTCACACCTGAGTCTTTTTACAATGTTGAATACTTCAAAATGGCGCCTTGTCATCAACGTCCGAAATTTACTTTCAACAATTCTGATGAACTTGAAGTAGGGCTTGAAGATATAGTGATGAAGTTACAACCACCTGTTGTTAGGATTTACAGACCGTCAACATATATTCGTGAGCTTAAACAAACGCATCCAGTGTTTAAATTGTAGTTGTGTACGGTTTTGTTTCCAACTGAAAAAGAGTACACTGTTTGACAATGTTAAGAAACATGTTTTTTCCAGTAGTAACGTAAAGTTTAAGGTTAACAACATTGTCTGGAAAGAAAAGTAGTTTACACATTGTATCAATAAGCGCTTCTGAAAAGAATATCACAGTCTCTAACATTTTCAGTAAAGATGTTCATAGCATGAAATCGTACATTCTTGCATCGAGATTCTATTCTATACTATTAAAATCTGTTCTTGTCCGTCTGAAGATTGAACTTCTCGAGAACCGCTGCGAGAGTGGAGAGTTGCACCAGGTACCAATCGATTCAAAGATTTGCACAGAAAACAATAAGACCACTCTCGTAATTGTACGACTTTAATAAGCAGAGACATTTTAATTGAAACTTTTATAACATTACGGTACTCAGGAATTTTTATTTCTTTCCTGTTGCTATTTTGCGTAAGGTTTAGAAAATAAATTTTTAATAATGTTTTAAAAGGGGAGATTTTTGTCTGCTATCCAAATCTGAAAACAGCCTTTTTGCCCCTAATTTTAATTTAAATTAGCTTTATTTCTCTTTCATTTTGAAAAAAAAATCCTAAAACTACTTTTTTAAGCATTTTTTTCTTTTAGAATTCGTTTCTCTTTTATTCTAAGCAATGATTTTTATTTCTTTCTGTTGTCATTTTATACATATGTTCATAAATAACATTTGAATAATTATTTCAGTAGGACTGACGTCACCAAAACAACCAACCGAGTTAATCAGTTGCTCTAGTCGAACATAACCCTCATTTATCGTCTGCCTTTTTATATTTTTTATAGCCAACGTTCTTAACTCTTTTCAGTACATTAAAGTTCTTTCTTTTGAAACATATCGTCGCCTCAGAGCAGCTGTAAGATATCTTAACGTTATTCCTGGGATTAGATGTCTTAGTTTTGCTCTGAGACAAAGATATGTTTATTGTAGTGAAAGTTTACCCTTACCTACTTCATGTTTTGGTAAATTTAGGATGTGTGAGTAATTCGGGGTTACGTTCGTCGACCTCGACCGGTAGCTACCGTTTGGTTGATCACATGACAGCTAAGGGCGTCAGACGAATAACACGCAGGTGAAAAAATACATATTCTTGGCCAAACATGTCAGGCGCTTCAATCAACCAATCAGCAAGCTTCAATTGTGGTCGACCGGTAGATCATAGAACGCTGCAGTTACTAACCGGTTAGTAACCAGTCATCGTCGGCGAATGACCCTATGTTTCTTTTGTTGGACTTTTCCCCTTCACATTTTGCATTTCTCCAGTTTTTGAATTATAATAACTCTCTTTTTCTCTCATTTTTTTAAACTTTTGAAAAACATTTTGTATTGTTAAAAGAGCACATTAAACTAAGATTGTTTAGATTCATTAAAATGAAACAGAAATTCCAGAACTAAGAAAGTTTGCTCTTAATGTCTTTAACTAAATCTTAATTGAAAGCTGATAACTTGACATTAAAGGAAAGAAATTTTTAGTATTAAATAACTCTTGATGCTTTAATTTCACGTAATCAGAAAAGCAATATATGTCGTTTTATGTAAAAAGCTTATTGTTATTGTACATAAATATTTTGCATATAATTTATCAGATGTAATTCAGTTTGACGTGAACACAGATTATAGTTGTTAATGCATATATGTTCATCTTTTGTGCTAATTGAAAATACTCATAATTTGTATCAATAACTAACGTTAATGAGATATTTACCAAAAAAATGTTTTACTGGTGTTTTGAAAACCCTGCGTCACCCGCAACGTGTTAGAATCTGATGTCAAAGTATTAAAAAGCATCAACTTGACATCTCTTTCATTTTTGAGGTAGCCCGTGCGACGCCGGGCACGCAGCTAGTCATTAAAGGAAAATCGAACCTGAATATAAATTAATGTGCATTCTGAAAAGATCGATTCGAAAAATCAGTAAATGGGGAAAGTTTGAACCTTAAATTTATACGAAGGAAATTTATACCCGATACATAAATAGCAAATATTACAACAACTATGTATGTCCGTGTAAGCACTTCAGGTTTTCGCAGTCTTCCAACTTAGTTTTGCTTTCGTTCATTTAATTCAGTTTCATGCGCTATATGCTGTATTTCATTCTTGACAAAGAATGCGAAACGAATTTAAAAATCTTAAATTCTTCTAGGGCATTTCCTCCTCTGCGAAAAATAAAACCTGCTTCATTCTACCAAAAATTCAACTTAAAAGAATATTTGATAAATGATAAGCCATTTGTAATGGGGTCAGTGTTCAAAGAACATTTGTTTTATTTGAGAACTTTTTCAACGTTTGAAATGTTCAGACACTGAGTTATGTTTCTTTGCACCTTCTACAATGGCTTTCTGGAATATTTTGGCATTATATTTTCAACTAGTGGAAATTCTCCTTATCTTTGAAATGGGAGAAAATCGAATGCGTCTTTAGGAAAATAGTATAAAATAAAGAAATATATATATATATATATATATATATATATATATATATATATATATATATATATATATATATATATATATATATATATATATATATATATATATATATATATATATATATATATATATATATACATATATATATATACATACATATATATACATACATATATATACATACATATATATACCCAGGAAAAAATGTCAGCATAAAACCTGCATTGAACTACAGGTTTTAGGAGAGTAATTTAACTTTGCATAAAACAACACAGGGATTTGACAGGTAGATGCAGTCACTGGAGAATAATTTGAACTTAGAAAATTTCCTACTGACATCAGTACAGGTTTTTCGAAGGAGAATTAAAAGCAGGTTTTATGCAGGGAAAGTTCTAGTAATGTACAGCTTTTTACATGGGCGCCCATATGCAAAATTTGAAGAAGGGGGGGGGGGCTCAGATATTTTCGTTGTGGTTTTGCAAGATATTTTCCACATGGGAACCGCGTTTTCATTTGATTAGAGTAATTAAAATTTGACATTTTTAATAACTTATTCATTAACGGCTGGAGAAGAAATGTATTTACATTTTTGTAAAGAAAAGAGTACTAAAAGCAAAAAAGTTCTAATTTCTAAAGGAGAAGGGGGGGACTTGAGCCCCCCATTCCCCCTCATATGGGCGCCCTTGGTTTTTTAAATCTATGATGATTGCAATTCAACGTTCTAAAAAATGTTACAGGTATTTGAGGAGTGAATTCAACCATTTTCGAAAGACTTTATAGTTTTCTACCGACAAACAAAACAGCAAGCCCGTCATTACACCCCCCCCCCCTGGCTTTCGAAAACGAATGTGAGAGTGATTTTTGCTGTTTTCTTTCCTCCTAGTATAACTTACATTGTTCTCGTCAGCCTATAAAACTCGAAAGGGAGAGCCTGCAATGCAGGTTGTTACGCATCAGTTTTTCGGACAATTTTCTTTAATATAGTTATACTTTTAGATTGGGTTTCCATTTCAAATGAGCTATTTTTGAATTGTTATCATCTGATTTTTTTTCCCTTTTAAATAAATATATTTATTCAAAACCGTAGTTTCAAAAAATTGCTCCCCCCCCCTCCACTGCTTCTCTCCACGAAGAGCGTGCGGTACTCAGAACATTCAAGTGAGAAAAAAAAAATCAGTTTTCTATCCTGCCGGTAAAACAACATTTTTTTTGTAAAAAATGCTTTTTTTAAGCAAGGGGTCCTCCCCCCAGAGCACAAGAACACTCCCTTGTAAAACTACTGAACTTCCGAAGAAGCGAGATCCCCCAAAGAAGCGAAAAAAATGTCGAAAGAATCCCTTCTGAAAATTTTAATGGCACAATGATCCCCCCCTCCCCCCCCCGGATACACCCAGCTCAAAGAAAATCAATAAAGAAACTTGAACGACTTTTTGCTGACAAACTTCTGTGGATCCTCACAGAATTTTTGAAAAACGAAAAACATTCATCATTTCAGCACAAAAGACATAATATTATAAGTTTTTCATGCTTTTTAAAAATAGATACTTTGTTCACCATGCAATCAGATACTGCGCGTGCGCACAATGTAAAAGGCGGGAGGTTTCGACGATGCTTGTTCACGAAAAAGTGGCAACAGCCAAAAGCCACGCCATCGCCATGTTGATTGTTTGTTTACGGAAGTGTATTTTCAGCTCTTTGCTCTTGTTAGTTAAATAAGTATTATGTGTATAATTTTTCATCTTCCCCGCGAATATCAGTTTATTATTTAGTTCCGGAAGTCAGTAGCACTTCACTAAACTTATATTCAAAAACAGTTGACCATTAAAAATTTTCTTTAGTACTATATGTCTTAGCGATTCCGTACAGTACTATGCGATTTTGATCTTACTCAGCAGGCTGGGTCTCACAAGGAATTCGTACAAAATGCATTGCCAGAATGTATTCGATGTATCTTCTTTTTTTTTTTTTCGTTTATCTTCATAAAAACAATTTTGAGATCATGATTAATCTTTCTGTAGCTAAATTATAAAAGCTCCCATTTTGTCATGACAAAATAAAAACTTATTGTCGTATTAAATTGACAAAAGGAATTGTTTGAATTCCTTTTATTATTGATTATCATCCAAAAATCAGCTCAACATAAAGTTTAATAAAAGACCTGCTTAAAACTTTCAAGCCGAAGACTTTTTTGATAACTTTTTATTAAAATACGTGTGAAAAAGAGTTAATCGAGGAGTTAAATTTATCTATTTTTAATTAATGAATTGTTAATTGTATATTAATTATAAATTAATTTTGTTTTATTATGATTATTTCTTGTGTGTACAATATTGTTGATTGCCTATCAAATTTATCAATATACCTGTCTAATTATCAAAAGAGCTGAAAAACGACTTCCGTATGCACACAATATGTTATTTCTAATAGTCCACGGTAAGAAAAAGTTGTATTCAGTTTTAGGTTTTTAGTTATTCTTCCCTCTCAATTTATATATGTCTCAAACAGAAAAAAAAGTGAATTAAATTTTATTATTTAAAAAAAAATCGAATAAAAGGGGATTAAAGGTTTAAGAGAGTGGCCGCTAGGGCTGGGCCATGTATCGTAAAAACCAGTGTACATCCTCTACGTTTAACCGGTTTAGAATTTTCCTCTAAACCTACGCATCAATACCTCACCGACTACGAATCCAAGCACCAATGTACAGACACAGGGCTTCAATTGTTGCCATTTCTATCTTAATTGTTTCAAAACACTTGTTGAAGCTGTGGCATCCCAATGGGAGGTCCAGGTCACTGTGACAAACCTACCAAAAATGTTCATTGTCGACAATTTTCTGGTGATTCAGTAAATTTAGAGACTGCACATTAAAATTATTATTATTATGATTTTTTAAAAATTAATAATGATGTTTAGATACATGTTTGTGCTCATGCTCGTATTTTATCATTCGGTAAAATTCAGAACATCATTCGACAAATTAAGATTTTTTTTTTGACCAACTTAAAATTTTCTTTTTTTTGAATGACACAAATAAGACTAGAGACGTACTGAGTAGCAGTTTGACCGAGTACTCGGTCGAGTACCGAGTTCCAATTATGTTTTAAGAAGAACCATCGACACACACGTGATGAATTTTGAAATCATTGCAATAGTAGTATAGACTTCCATGTCTAAATAATTTTTTACAACTACTTGGTATTCGCCGAGTGCCTGATCAAAATTTGGCCGAATACCGAGTACTCGGTACGTCTCTAAATAAGACAAAACAAGCTTTAAAAGCAAAATTAAAGTCAGGCGGAAAAAAGTCTCTCTTTTTTTTTTTCAAAGAAGCAGCTTGTTGAAGTTAAAAACTATTATATATATAGCAAATCATCTAAAAATATAAAACAGTTCAGAAATTTTCTTCAGAGTCTGAAATCAAAATTTATAGAATGAAGGACCACTTGTTAAGGTAATTTTGTGTGTCAATAATTTCAGATATGTTTCGGACATGAATTAAAGTTTTTGACAATTATGTCAAAAAGAGGTTTTTGACACGACAGTAAAACCCATGGTCACACACACAAAACCGGATAAAACCATCACCTGTCAAAAACTTGCCAACCCTGTGGATTGTGATAGAAAATTTTCATGAAAAATCATATGTTGTCTTGAAATCTTTTTTTCCCCGCCTCTCTTAAGTGTGCAACAATAATAAAAATATTGTTTTCAATGTTTCAAATTGATTAAAAGGTAAGTGAAGTAGTTTTTTATGTTTCATTCGGTTTCATTTCAGAAAGTATAAATTATATTATTTGCAATACTCTCAACCACTTTGATGTCAAAAACTGATTTAAACAAGAAACCTAAAAACTGCTAAGTTGATGCTGAGAAAATTGGCAAACTTTATGTGTGAAGTAATTTTTCAGCACTTTTCATTTAATTATATTTAATATATAACATTAATTGCATTAAATATATATGCTTCAATAATAACTTTAATCAATTATTGCTAATAACTTTAATAAAAGAAGTTCAAGTCATCAACATTTTATGATTGCTTGATCCAACCTAAGTTGAAATGACATGACATCTTTAGTAATAATACATCTGAAAGTCGCTCTGTCTGGATCTCTGTGACGTGCATAGCACCTAGACCGTTCGGCCGATTTTCATAAAATTTGGAACAAAGTTAGTTTGTAGCATGGGAGTGTGCACCTCAAGGCGATTTTTCGAAAATTTGATTTTGTTCTTTTTCTATTCCAATTTTAAGAACATTTTCCCGAACAAAATTATCATAAGATGGATGAGTAAATTACCAAGTTATCATAACAAGGAACATGGGCCAGCCAATTGGGGAGAGATTCACCATACATTTTTTGTAAATATACAGGCAAGCCAAAAGACCTTTTAATTTTCTACTAAGGGCAAAGCCGTGTGGGTACCACTAATTTAAAACAAAATAGGTAGCACTTGAAGGTTAATGAGGTGTCATATCAAATCATTACAGAAAAATAGAATATTTTGCCTCTCTCACATTTTTTGAGAAGATAATTTTTCTTTCCTTCTTAACTTCAGTAAAAACTGATCATTACAAATAATGCAATCTTGATGGAAATATACAACTTAGTTTTCTTACATCTAATGAGACATACAACATCAACCTTACTATAACAAAACATTTGATTATTGTAACAGAAAAACAAACTTCTAATGCTAAGTGTTCATAAATATGTAAAGTCAATAAACAGCTATTTTTTGAAAAATTATGCTTATGTTAAAAAAATAATATTCAGTCAACTCATAATAACTTGAAGTCCCAAAAGACCAGCTAAAACGTACGAGTTATTGGTAGTTTGAGCTATGGGGAAGTTTCCACAACAATCTCAAGAGTTTGGGAAACAATGAAAATTTCGAGATAAAGGAATATTCAAGTTATCGAGATTTGACTCTATTTAATAAGTTAACGATGATTAATAACAATACAGTAGCCCCTCGTTATATCGCTCTTGTCGAGAGAATATAAAAAAAACGTCATATAACCGAGACCATTAAAAACAGTGATCTCTTGAACCTTCAAGTAACTCATATGTGCATCTAAAATTTTTCTGGCCTGTCCTATATTAAGCTGATTTTCCGAATAAAAGATAGTTGTCTTACCAAATACTTAGAAAACAAATTAAAAATATCTAAAGTTTTTTTAATTGTTTTTTTTTCTGGTGAAATAAAAAATCAAATTAATATTTCAATTTAATTATAATTAAGAATTCTAATCGATATCTTGAATATTTTACATGCCCTGCCGGTCATATGTGTCTGAAAAATAGATGCCCAAATAAAAATTTTACATGTTCGGTTTTTTATTGAAAATAACAAAAATATTTAAGTTTGTCATATAGCATTAATCAGACAAAAAATTTAACAGCATTATATCTGAAACAAGAATTATTTCAATATTAAACAGAAATGGAAGTTTAAATAAATAGTACATAATAAGTTGCCAGTAAAATTACCAATAATCAATAAAAAAATATTATAATAATTATATGCCAAGCCGGGCATATAACTGTTAATTGTCCAATCAGAATTTTTACAAGCCCCAGGTATGTTGGACAATATAATTTTTGAGCCCTGCTAGGTACATTTAAGGATTTTAAATTGAAATGAATTTACTTTACACCTAAGACACAAATACATGAACTGCTTTAAATTGACCTGAAATAAAGATACAAATAATATGGTTTAAAATTTTCACCACAGTTATTTGGTATTCAGCCAGATATTCCGTTAGAATTTTGACCAAATATTCGGTTTTTAGCAAAATTTGGTACTCAATGCATCTTCAAATTTAATTGCTATTATTTCTTAAATTGTATAAATCTTATTTACTGCTGTGAGTCATGTCACAGTTGTTAGGCAGGGACCTCAAGTTAGTAAAGCCCTGACCGCTTTGGGTTTATTCTGCCTTGGAGGTCGTAGCTAAATAGTATAGATGCAAACATGCTCTCCATATGCAAATCTATTATTCGAATAATAATCATTTAAGTTCTCGGCAGGGATGCCAAAATATTTTGTGTTAACCGAATTTCGTGTTAACTGATTTCCACGTTTACTGGATTTTGTGTACGCACATATTTTTTTTTGTTCTTGTGTCTCAGAAAATATAAGAACCAAGTACCTTTGTACAAAAATGTACACCCAAGCATTTATGTTTATAATTTCTACGTAAGAAACAAGTAATTCGAAACAGAGGCAATGGCTATTCGAACCAGTTCTCTGCGATAGTGCATTTTCAAACATCTGATTTTTCCTTGATCTCAAGACTGGAATTTCACTGCTGTGTTGATGGGTAAAAAAAAACACTTGATCGCTTTAGACCTGAAACCTCTACTTGGGCAGAACAAGTGTCCAGAAATAGACTTTTTTTTCACAATGAAATTTTAAATCTAGGTTTGTCAGCCATTTGTCGAAGATTTCACTGTTCATCCCAGCTTTTTTACTGTAAGCATAGTCTACAGCTAAATTTAGTACTTTCTTGAACAACGTGGTTTTCCCGATTTTCCTAAACAAGGAAAGGAATTTTCTCGCTGCCAGCCATGTCGCTTGCATTCAAATGCAGATCTTCCGACTTTCGAAAGTAATTTTATGTTTAAGTATGGATATTTTCTTTTTTCTTTTCCCTTTTTCTTCAAGACCTTGAAATTTTCTTTGTCTTATGCTGGATTTCGTCTAAATCCTCTTCATGTTAAAGAAATGGTTTAAGACTAATTTGTAGCTTTGTCTGACAAGGAATGGCATTTCATTCGCGTTAAGCAAGTTCGTTTTAACAAGGTTTGACTGTATAACATGTTATAATTGCCGAAGCTTAAATAATTAAATATTTTCAGAATCACAGAGGTGTGTCATTTGATCAAACTAGAAAATTAGTTAAAATTATTTATGCGATTTTATTTTCAATTCAAATTTTAAACTTTCTTTCACCATATCCTATTTATACCAATAAATTTATTCAATGATTTTAACCTGCTTATGTATTAGAATTTGCCAGTTAACTAGTTTTTAGCATTTTGAAATATATTTATTTAGTTTGGACATTTTGACATTTTCCGTTTCGTAGTTTTTGCAGCAACTCCAAGATTTTGTGGATATTTTTAAAATTTTGTTTTTATTTTCTTATTCTTTTAAAATAGATATGTTTTTGCAAACTTGAACAATTGTATCATAGGGACAGGAAACCGTTTTTTCTAAGAAAAATGATATTTCTTTCTCTATCTGGTGAACAATACAGAGCAGACATTGTACAACAATGAAAGAAAAGTTGCTTTGCAGTCATTCAGTAAAGAAGCTATTATGAGCTGTTTTCTAAGCTGCATCCAGCTTTAAAGGAACATGCATTAGGAGTTTCAGTTCCAAGTTAGCATACTTTATTCTGAGTATAAATGTGGGTGGATGCGTCAAGACTGTTTCAAATCATTCTGTAGACTACCGAGCACTAATCATACATGAATGTTGTCGCAACCCATTGGTTCAGCCGCTCTTCACTCCTTGTGTTTACAAATCTTGATGCAGTTTTGCATGTGATCTCTCTATAGGTGTTTCAAACAAGGGGCTCTGTAATAAAGAAGCCGTGAATACCAGCGCTGACCCCTTTGTCTAGCGGTGTGAGAAGTCTGACTTTGAATGGGGAGATCCTAGGTTCGAATCCCGGTTTGGGCATAGATGTACTTTCTCTCTCCTGTCCTTGTGCAGGGGCGAACTGGCCCATCGGACCACGGGCCGGTGCTTCCATCTGCCTGTGCTCCCTCGAAACTGGAACGTCAGATTTTTTTTTGCACACTCAAACCTGTGGCCTTCACAGATTTTTTTCATGCCTCGAACAGGTTTTTTTTTTTGGCTTCAGCTTTTTTTTCTGCTTTTTCACACCTGTGCTCCTTATTTTTTATCCTTTTGCTCCCTCGGTTTTCATCCTGCGCCCTCAAACTGGTGCGCCTTTGTTTTTTTTTGTTTTTTTTTTTTTTTTCTATTTCCAGCTTCCCGAACCTGTGCATCTTTATTTTTAATTTTTGGGAATCAAGGTTCACACCCTCTTGGAGGATCTAGTCCGCCCCTACCTTTGAACGTTCTGTGAATAATAGCTCACCCGTTAAACGTGTCCTTATGGCATGTGTGTGTACAGCGGAAATCAGACTTTACTCCAAATTACAGTACAGTTGGAAAAGTGAAGCAACCTACCCCAAAAGTTGCCAACCCAGTCGGCACAAGACAACAACTACATGTGTTTGACTTTTTCTAGACATAGAACCTGTACAGAGTCTGAACGTAAATCGAAAGCTTTTCAACGCCGGTTATAATGGATTAAAAAGCCTGTACAGAGCCTGCAGGTAAATCAAAAGTGCAGGCTATTAATAGTTAATTCGGACAAAAAAACCTGAACAGAGCCTGCAGGAAAATCAAAGACACAGGTTATTAGCAGTTATTTCGGACTAAAAAACCTGAACAGAGCCTGCAGGTAAATCAAAGCCGCAGGTTATTAGCAGTTATTTCGGACTAAAAAACCTGAATAGAACCTTTAGGTATCTCGAAGGCGCAGGTTATTAGCAGTTATTTCGGACTAAAAAACCTGAACAGAGCTTGCAGGTTTTGATCAGGTTTTACGTAGGGAAATCAGTCCGAAATAACTGCTAGTTTTACGAGGTTTTTTTTTGAAGGTTTTACGCTGACATTTTTTCCTGGGTATACATATATATATATATATATATATATATATATATATATATATATATACTGGTGTGCAAAAATTAAGGACAAAGTCGAAAAATTAGCATATCAGCTGAACGAAGAGGCAGAGCGGACAGAAAGACCAATCAGGAGATTAAGTAAGGTTATGAACGGTAGCACATGCGCAGATATGCAGGCAGACGTAATGGGGGAGTGTCTGAGTAGTATAAAGCATGTTGTCGGTGTAAGATCAATATTTCTGGCAAAGAGATTGCACGTCGTATAGCAGTTAAAATCACACCGAGTTGCTGCCTCAGCAAGAAATGGCGAATAATCAATCTGTTAGACGACATCTGGATGCTTTTACCCGAGGTCGAATCATTGGGAAGTTGGAGGAAGGTCGCAGTGTCACAAGTGTGGCTGCAGAGTTCGGAATTGCTCACAGAACCGTTTCACGACTTTGGAGACAATTTCAAACTACAGGAACAGCTATCCGGGGGTTCAGTAGTGGTCGTCCACGAGGAACCACACCCGCAGATGACCGGTATATTGTCTTACAGGTCAGAAGAAACAGGCGGCAGACAGCGGGAGAATTCACTAGACACACGACACAGGCGACTGGACGACCGATATCACGTTTTACCCTGGCCGGATGACTGCACGGTGGTGGTCTGTTTGCACGACGCCCTATACGTTGTGTATCTCTAACGCCTGCCCATCGGAGAAGGCGTTCTCTTTGTTGCCGGGAACACCGGAATTGCAGAGACAATGAATGGGGACGAGTAATCTTTACAGATGAGAGCAGATTCAGTCTGAGTAGCGATTCTCATCGCATACTCATCTGGAGAGAGCGGGAAAGCCGCAATCATCCCTCGAACATTATTGAAAGGGACAGGTATGGAGGTTGCGGTGTTCTCGTTTGGGGAAGCGCGGGGGGCCCGCTACGCGGACCCCCCGGGCGGTGGAACCTAAGGCCTACGGCTAAGAGGTGGGGTGCGTGCGGAGAAAAGTCGTACAGACCTTCACATCTTTGACGCAGGTTCAGTCAACGGGACCCGTTATTGTAACGAGATTCTTCTTCCATATGTGCGTCTTTTTAGAGGCGCTATGGGTCCGCAGTTCCTTTTCATGGACGACAATGCACCATGTCATCGCACAGTAGCTGCCGAACAGCTCTTAGAGAGTGAGGATATTGAACGTATGGATTGGCCGGCACGATCTCCGGATCTCAATCCCATCGAGCATGTATGGGATTTTCTAGGCAGACGCTTGGCAGCTCGTACCTTACCACCAGTAACGATTCGGGAGCTTCGATTGGCGCTGCAAGACGAATGGGCAGCAATGCCTAAACATCTCATTGACACCCTTATTCTCAGCATGGACAGACGCTGTGAAACCTGCCTAGCAGTCGGTGGAGATCATATCCCCTACTAAAGACAGGATGTTTCTTGCTGGACACCCATCATAGGGATGTTTCGGCCTTCAGTCGCATTGCGCTCCATGCTACTTTTTCAATAAAGCTTCTTTTTATCCCTCTGATTTCTCTTTTAGTAAGTGTTGCTTACATTACACATGTCCTTACGTATTGGGGATCTTACGGTATTAAATGTGTTGATTTGGAAAGCTTTTGTACAAAGTTATATTGAAAAAACCGTCTCGTCCTTAATTTTTGCATAACAATGTATATATACTGTGGGAAACCCATAAATTCATCAGATCAGTGAATGCAAAAAGAGAAATCCCAATCGCGCAATTATGGAAACCCCAATTGTGCAACCACTTGAACTCCCACAAGGCTAACAGAATTTGCACTGGAAGACAAAGAAAGATTATTACTGGAAGAGTGAACATGTAATTTCATGTATTAAAAAGTGATTTACCAAAAAAAGGAGTTATGTAGTCAATACCCCTCTTCTGACACCACTACAATATATATATATATATATATATATATATATATATATATATATATATATATATATATATATATATATTAGGGTGGTCCTTATTTTTGAAGTTGTAGATATTTTACACGACGCCCCCTCAATTTGTTCCATTATACAAATAAATGATCCATGCAAAAATTTTAAGTCAATCCATGAATATTAACAAGTGCCCCTAGGGCCTCCTTTTTTGAGTTTTAAAGAAAAAATTGCGGATTTTCTCATTTTTATGTAAAAATATTCCTGGGTTTCATATTTAAAGTAATTTTGAACCTCAATAGATGTTGCTACTTCCAGACCAACCATTCTCTCACTTTCATTCTGTAAAATTTTACATATTACATAGGGTACATGTACATTGTACACCAATGGCCTTGGGACAGGCATACCTGTATTCGCGCTCGTTTCAAACCAAGCGGCAGGGGAACATTTCTTTCCACCAAGATGGACCACAAGGGATTCTAAAGGTCATTAATGAATGGCCTAGGCCATTAATGAATGATTTTTGACAACAACAAATTGCCTCCTCTACTCTTTAAGGGTGTTGATTTAGAAAATTTTCTGTGTATGTAATAGGTGTGGCAAATAGGATCACTAGGTTTCCATGCTATAAATATAAGTAATGACAATTATATTTTAATTCGCTGTTCTTTAGTTATATACTTAAATGTTTATGCATTCTTATCATTTAAATTTTGAAAAATACTCGATTACCCTACCATAAAAGTAAACTCTATTTTCCATATCTAAAATATAAATTTAAAAAAATTCCCGATCGGAATGATGTAAAAATCTATACTTTAAACTGTCTTCTATTTTAGTACAGTCCTTTATTATCATCAAATTCCTCTTGCAATTCACAAGATTTAGAAACCGAAATGGGTATCTAGCCTAAACCCGTTGAAACAACCCGTCTACCACAACGCTAAAAAGCTTGACAACTATTGAGATCTGCTCGCATTTCATCAATGTTAGACAAATGCCATATTAGGGACAAAGATGCTGCTCATTTATTAACAACCTATGTAGATGCAGTAAATTTAAATTGAAATAACCTTATGCTCAATCGTATATCCCTTAAGAGAGCAAGAGAAAATCTTCGAGAGGTAAAATCAGATTTCATGAATTTAAATTTAGATTTTTTAGTTATTCCCTGGGATACAAAGCTATACATTCAGATGTAACTGGAAAAAAAACGCCGATAGGCTTACCATGATAGCTTCAGGTTCCAATGTTGAACAGCTAATCAGAATTTTATAATTTAATGAGATATTTCTTCAGTTGTATATGATATCTTAGATGATTGCTCTTTATTGATAACTGTTCAAGCTGTAGTGTTTTATACAGCGGCTTACAACACCGGCCGCATAAATTGTGCATGTAATTTTTTAGAGCAAAAGCTGAACGGTGATATATTGCATTTGTATTGCTATCATCATGCACTTGAAATCGTACTGCAGAGTGTCTTTAAAGAAGTTCTTGCCCTTCTTAGTTCTAGATTCGATATTCCATTATTAAGCGCTTCAAAATTCAAAAATTACACATACCATTTAAATTCTAAAAGAAGAATTTGATGACCTATTATTGTTCATAGAAAGCGGAATTAAGAAATATTACAGAGAATTCTCATAACGTGTAATAATATTTCTTGGTGAAATCCTCCCTCCTACAGGGATATGTTTTCGGCAACCTGGAGCTTATACCCAGAGGGATGGCAAAAGGAATTTCTTGTTTGAAAATTTATATATTTAGGAAGCAATTTAAATTGACACTACATGAAGAGATTGCTCATAAATGCTGTTTTACAGTTAAATGTTGTATGAAGATATAGTTTTTCGCAGCAACCCATTCTAGGCCTTTTAAAATTAATATGTCTAGTCTCTAAAAAACCTGCAGTGTACAAAATGATGACAAACATGCAGCAGAAGCAGTGATTGAAAAATTCATAAATCACTTATGGTACTTAGGGGATGAACTAGTAGCTTTGTCCATATTGGTTGAAGGAATTAACTTTGAAGATAGGAAAAGACTTCTTCAAAAAAATGCTTGCTGAATAGGAGGACGTGTCTGATGACTGTATAAAAAATTTCAAATAACAATAGATGATTTGGAATACTTTCTTAGTAAAGATCTTCCTCTTTATAGAATCAAATACAAGTCAATAAAACTGTTTGATAAGTTACAAACACCAAAAGATGTTTGCCTATTTGATCCTGATTCATGGCAAAATGAAGGAAGCTAATTAAAGGGAAGAGAAATCGTTAAAATGTTGAAAGTTGTGAATGATACAACTGAAAGAGGATCACAATTAATCGAAGAATTTCACAATCAATTTACCAAATATGAGTCACAAAAGCAATTTAGGATTTTACAGACACTCCAAAACTATCGGAAAAAAAAATGCACACGATTGAGATACATTGAGAAAAGCGTACGATTAAGGTAAAGTTCCTAAAGCAATATTTCATTCTTATTCAATGTAAAATCTTTAGACGATATGAAGTAATTAAAAAGATTAATTTTGGTGCTACCTCGCTGTAAAAATATTTTGCAAACATAGGATAAACGATGTACGGAGTCTGAAGTAAAAACTCGAAGATTTGTGGGAAAATTATCAAAAGTTTTAAAGTTCAACGTCCTAGGGGCACGTGTTATTATTGATCGATCGAGTTCAAATTTTGCACCGATTACTTTTTATTATAGTGGCACAAAACTAGGGGGCGTCACTTGTTGAATTCCGAAAAAAAAAATTTCCCATATAAATAAGGACCACCCAAATATATATATATATATATATATATATATATATAATATATATATATATATATATATATATATATATATATATATATATATATATATATATATATATATATTAGTTTTAGTGCCTTCCATTTATCTGAAAACAGTCAAATGCAGATTCAAGGAGCTAGATTTAATACATCATCTTGCTAAACGTTAGGTAAGATTTCTTTTTTTCGTTTACTAATGATTAATATTTTCATTGTGTTACAACATAACTGAAAAATTAAGCGGGAACATTGATTCGAAAGTTGAATTTTCAAGTACAATTTGCCATATTTCATAATTCATTATTAATCGATACAGTAGTTACAACTACTGGAATATTCAAAATGAGATTTTACTGCTAGGTGTTTCAATGAATACACAACCTGACAAAACAGTTCATTTAATCAAATTCACAAATATTACTATAATTTCAATTTAATTATCTTTGATAATTGCTCAATGATTTTAAATAAATAAGATAATAATGATAATAACAAGTTTGGCACAAGTTGTTTTTTCTTCTGTCGAAATTATCCATAGTTGTTCCTCCACTTACGATTAAGATTTTCGGTAATCTGGAAAAATTGTACTTAAATAACTAATGATTGACAAATTTTGACTTTGGTAATTTTGTTGCAGGGCAGTCGAAAGATCATTACAATCATAGGAGAATATTTTAAAATTTGACTGTTTAGGTTATAAACATTATGTGTTCCTGTTGCTCATAGATGCCAATGTCTCAACGAATCGCCTAGATTTTCACTTTTTCAAAAATTGATAACAAAACTTACCAGTTAAAACATATCTGTACAGTTAAATTTGAAGCTTTCTTGACATAAACTGCATATATACAAACTTTCTTTAAAAACGTATGTTAAGGGTTCAAAAAATGTAGAGAAATAAATAAATAAACACTTTTTTTGCTTAGTTTGATATAGAATGAGCAGTTATGAAATAATATTACAGTCCGACGATTAATTATATGTTTTCTTACAATGAATATTGAGGATAATCGTTTGATGCATAAATATTCATAAGAACCATTCGCGTTGCAGAGAATCGTTTCTTATTAGAACACATATATCCGTCACATCAAGCGGTTTGAAAATTATCAATATTCTACAGCTTTGATGTCTAATCGCAGAATAATGATGACAAAAGCGTTCATAATTATTTCAAAAGCTGACGTAAATGACCGTATTTATCGACAATATTGCTTGAGAATCGCAAAGCAGATGTGTTATTTGATCTCAAATCTTTTGCAGGTAATCAAATTGAAAAACACAGATTCTGGTTCCTTGAAGAAAATTCATCAATAGAATTATCGGAATAGTTGAAAATGGGACAGTAGTGCAAAATAAAATTTTAATCGGTGATTTTTAACAAAAAGTGAAAATGGATGTCGTTGTTTCCCCCCCCCCCTGATATCTTAGGCTAAATAACTTCTATGATACAAATAAAATTGATGACACAAAAAGCTCTACTTGATTTAATGTGGGTTATGCCAATCCCTGATTAGGCAATGTGACGATAAAAACTCATCTTTTTCCGTTAAGGTAAGATTAAAATCCACTGTATGATGTAAATGAGTAAGTTTCTACAGAAACATCTTTTGCCCTTCTGAAAAAGCACATAGGTTCTGTACGCTTGGTGCCGGGTTTAGGCACTTGATATTATTCAAAATTGGCAGGAGGTGGTTTTCCATAATAAAAAAAAAGCTAATTTGGCTGATAAGAAATTCACGCTTCATAATAATCCATAACAAGACTATTGAATATTACCGGCATTGTAAAAATTATTTTCAAAATTAACGGTGCAAAATTTAACCTGCACTATCAGCCCAAAAGTGCGAAAAGTTTTTTAGCGTTTTTTTTTTTTTTTAAAGTTTCACCATTATTTAGTATTAAAATTACTTTTAACGAGCTTTAGACTTAAATAAAAAAAGAAATTAAAAATAAAATTGTAAATTGACAGCGGACCATCGCTCCCACAACGTGTGGGAGAGACGCCATCTCCTTATAGTGTGGGAGGGATGCCATATCTGTTATTATTTCTTGTTTCTTTATATTTTTGCATTTTATTTCTCTACCACGTTTATTAAAATGCGGAGCGTACATTGTTCAAGATTCATGCAGCCATTTTTGGCAGAAGAAACATTAGGATTGAGTGGGAATATTCCAAAAGCTTTAAATCCTGATGTAGCATTTCCCATGGCATTCCAGGGTTTTTGAACATTTCTAGATATTTTTCCTTTTTTCTCTATTTCAATACCCATAATTAAGTTTTCTTCACTCCACTACCCCCTAAATTGCCGTACGCTTCTTCACGTATTTTCTCGGCTCTCTAAAAACGAAACAAATAATAATAATAATAAACAAAAAAACGTTTTTTTTTTCACACTTTTGTAAAGTTTGGCATTTCTCCTCATTATGTGGGAGAGAGGCCATTTCGGTATAAAGTACGCAAGTATTAACATGTAGATTGCAAATGTAGCTGAAATAAGTTAATAACAAGCTAAATCAAAAATTAAAACCAGTTCTAACCTTATAGTGTCTTGGTTTTACATTTAACACTTATTGAAACCTCAGCGACTCAAAATTTTCATCGAAACATTCTCGCACTAAAATAATATTTTCATTATACGCACGTCACACTCGAGAGCAGTCGAATCAGAACTTACACTTTAAGAAGAAAGCGCCTATCTTGAGTAAATAAAACAGTGAGAAATAAAGCCATATCTTTCTTAATCACTGAATTTCCGAAGGTTTAGCGCCTCACTTCGTATGGCGTCTCTCCCACTACTACCCAACACATTTAAATATTTTACTTTAAGAAATTTAGAGTGATTAAGCGGTTTTCCTTCCCCAAAGACATTTGTGACATTTGGACAGATTTTTTTTTTTTTTTTTTTTTAAGTACAGGAATCTTCCATGTGAAGTTACAATAACAACACATTATTTCCCTAAATGAAACTTTTAGCCAGCACACTTTAGTTGAAAGTAATTAGAGCTTTTCTCAGAAATTATAAACTCGTTTGAATGGAATGGATCTGCTTATCCTTTTAAGGTTATTGAAAAATAAATTTTGGGAGTTTTAATTGCTTTTCATATCGTCCAGCCTTAACATTGATCCCGTCACATGCAAGACTACTATGTTATAATCATAGATTGTACTTACTCTTTGCTGGAAATAGTTAAATTAAGTAAGATTTCTAAAAGTCGATTGAGTAGACTCTTAAAAGAAGAAGTTAAAACAAACATACATCTTAGCCCTACCTTTAGGGTACAATATTGCAACTTTTCTGTGTTGTAAATACAAAAACAATATTATCTTCTTCTCAGAGCTTATAGCTTTGGTTTTATTTGATGAGGACTACAATCTCATTAGGTATTTCGTTTCCCTTATATGTATGTTATACTTTCTATTCCATATAGTACAGAACATGAAAGAATTTACAGCACAAAGAAGGGAAATTACATCCGGAGCGAGGGTGGGAGTCGAAGCCACCGCCTCAAGCACGTCAAGCAATCGCTCTGACCACTCGGCCATTGAGGACCCCAACAAATTATCTGCATATAAAATAAAATTTTACCTCAAGCAACTAAGTTCGGCACAAGGCAAGTGTCAAAGAGGAACTTATACATAGAAAGTTGGGCAACAAAAATTTTAACCTTTCTATATGGAACCAAGTAACAACGTTTTTGTGTTATTAAAATTTGAATTTCCAAAACATATAGCTGTACCTGGACGTTAAATGGCAATGCATCCATTTTTTCAAAATAGCGATTTAACCATCACCTTAACAACAGATTATACTCTCTTTAGATGCATATAGTAATTAAAAAAATATTTTTCAAAACCAATGATGGAGGTTATTTTTTTTTTTTTTTTGTTTGTTTGTTCTTTTGTTCTTGATTGCAACAGCGAGAGCGCAACAAAGGTTTATTATTGAAATTAAAAAAAAAAAAAAAACACACAAAAACTCTCCATGCTAACTTTTTTACGCGAAAAAGGGGGATTTTTCATTTTATAAAGGAAGGGTGATATATATATTTAATCGCGTAAAACATTACTTTTGTTTCAGAGATTTAATTTCAGGTTTTCTTTATCATGCATTCTATAGCAGTGAATAAAAGCTGTTTTGAAATCCACAGTAGATTTTGTAGAATATGCCTGGTGATTGATCTCTTTCAAAGCTGATGGTGAAGTGGAACTTGTTTTGTTTTTGTTTTTCTTTGAATGTTAATCATCATGGTTATCCAAAGAGAATAAGGAGAACAAAATATTTCTCAAGAAGACATTTTTAGAAGTGCAGTCAGAGGACACAATTTATGAAACTTTCAACTTCAGATAAAAACTCCGCAGTTTTTCTCTGAAGTAGTATTAAATTTAACCCTCTGAAACCCCCCCCCCCCCCGATGAGCAAAATACTCACACCAAGAATTCAAAAAGTATATTTGATATTCTACTCCATAAGGGAATGTGCTGCTCTTTTTAGCTTCGTCTCGTAAGTTTCTCTTGCTGCATGAGGTATTTTTCAATCTTTATCTTTGTCTAACTGTCGCCGGTAGGTGATTTTCTAGTCAGAATACGCGAAGTGTGAGTGATTTTCTCATCAAGCGAGTTCTTGGGTGATTTACCAAAACTTGTTTTTATTTTATTTTATGAAGTATGAAACCAGGTAAGTACCCAAATGTCCTTGAGTAAATGAATAAATCAATTAAATATTATAACTGCTGACTTTGAGGGAAATAAATGGTGTGAGAAGAGTTCTCACGCGTTAGTTTTAAGGCTACTCAATTTGACATGAGTTCTTCAAGGTTGAACTTAAAAATTTATTGCGAATGAGTATACTCATTATTACTTTTACTTTTATTGGTTATAAAAGGAAATTCATAAAACATTTATTTATCTTTGCTACGAACAGCGTTAATTTTGAAAATTGGTATTATATCATAAACTAATCAAAGAATAACTTTATCTTTACAAAGATAGTGCCACCATAAATTTAGTGAACTCGCATTATGTTTAAGCACTTAGACTATCCTGTTAGAATTATTTATGTAAATTAGATCTGCACACGTGAACTAGTTTATATACTGTAACCGCACCTAATGCGAATCTTGATCATTCATTGAATTTCTAAAATTTGCCAGTTATATAGATAAGTTGTAGTAGTGCATGAAGCTACGATAAATGTCGTGTCAACTAATAAAGAGTTAACTTGAATGCATTTGTGAATTACTCAATAGTTATGAAACTTGACTACTTGAATTTAAATTATATCATTTTTGGCGCCCAACGTGGGGCACGAATGCAAATGGAATAAATGAAGTTCAGAACAGTAGAAGTTGTAATTTGGAAGCAGGCGTATTGTTGAAAAACGCTGTCTTGAAGTATCGAATGAAGATTGAAATATCGCATTAAGTTGAATTTGACAACGGAATGAATAGATTTGTACATCATGGCAGTTTTCGTCCGTTTCGATAAAATTACACCTACAGAATTTTCTATCGTCTGGATAGTACTGGTGTGTGCGAGTTTTTCATAAAGGTAAGCGATTAAAAATGTCAGTAGAAGGTAATATAGTAAAGACAGCTGCTGAACTTAATAAATTTAAAGCTGCTAGAAAAACAATTCAGATTGCAGTAACTAAACTTGTAAATTGTATAGAATCAGGTCTGCAAAGTGAAACTTTTGATAGAAATGCAATTGAGGAAAATTTATTTTTGCTTAATGCTAAAGAATCAGAGTTAAAAATTCTTAATGAGCAGATATTTAACTGTTTTGTCAGGGAGGAAGCTGAAATAGAAAAGGAATATAGTTCCGTGTTAGAGTATGAGGAAAAAAATAGTTTATGGCAATTTAGAACTAAAAAGAAATTAGATTCTATTTCAAATGCTGTACAAAATCGAAATCAATCCACTGGTGACCACATTGTTTCATGCAAAAATGAGGTAAAAAATAACATTCGTTTGCCTAAGATTTCAATTTCTGAATATTACGGAGATCCAAGCCATTTTTTGGAATTTTTTAATTCGTTTGAATATGCTATCGGGAATAATTCTGAATTATCAAAGATTGAAAAATTTACTTATTTGAAATCGTTATTAGGAGGAGCTGCGTTAAATGCAGTATCTGGGTTCTCACTTTCAGATGAGAATTATGACGCTTGTATAGGTTTGATTAAAGAAAGGTTTGGACGCGTAGATTTAGTTATTTCTTCCCACATGAATAATCTTCTTAATTTGGATCCTGTAAAGTATTCGTCTAATGTAAAAGCTTTAAGAACACTTTACGATTCTTGTGAAATAAACATAAGAAGTCTGAACTCATTGGGGATTGTTTCAGAATCGTATGGGAGTCTATTAGGACCAATTATTTTAAAATTGTTGCCTGATGATATGAATTTAGAATTTAATAGAAAACGTAATTCGAAAAAACAGTATAACGTCACGGAGCTTTTGGATTTCATTAGATTAGAGGTAGAAAGTTTGGAAGCCTCGAATGTAATTATAAATTCAAAGAAAAGGAAATCAAATAGTGAGTTTGCGCAGAATAAAAATAATTACTCTAGAAGTGTTCCCACAACTTCGGCGCTAACCACAATGACTAATTCATACTGCTATTATTGTAATGAAAATACTCATGATGTTAGAAAATGTGAGAAAACAAATGAACAAAAAAGGATGATTCTAAAGAATCAAGAGCGTTGTTATAAATGTTTTAGAAAAGGGTACGTTTCGTTTAAATGTAGGGTAAAAATTCCACCTTGCAAAGTTTGTAACAGTGTAAATCACAATAAATTGTTCTGTAGAAAAATTGTTTCAGATTCTGAAGATAAAGAAAATGCGATTGCATCTTTGTCGCTGAATTCAAAGACAATTTCTGAAACTGCTGATAAAGGTATATATCTGCAAACTTGTACTGTTCACGTTTCAGATAAAAATAGCTTGTTAAATCGAATCACGCGCATTTTGCTTGATTTAGAATCACAAAAAACGTTCATTAAATCAGAATTAGCAAAGGAATTAAAATTAAAATGTATAAGAAGGGAAAAACTGTACATATATTCTTTTGGATACATTAAGGGTAAATTGAAAGAATATGATGTTGTCGAAGTTAAACTAAAAAGTATGCATGAACCTAATAGTTGTATAACAATTGAAGCCCTTGTAACAGATACAATTTCTGGAGCGCTTATAAAAGTACCCTCGAGAAGTATTTTAGAAATGTTGAAAACGGAAAATTTACAATTAGCCGATAATGGCGAGTCCTCTGAAATATAATTATTGCCGGGTTCTGATTCGTGTTGGGAAGTACAAACAGGGCAAAAGAAACGAATTAGTAAAAGGTTATTTGCAGTTTCTTCATTGTTTGGGTGGTCGTTAGTTGGAGCTTTCGGGGAAAATCAATCTAGTGCTTCTATGTTTACAATTTGTGCTACGCAATGTGAAAGCGAGGATCATAGCTCAATTAATGATAGTTTGGAAAAATTTTGGGCTTTAGATCATATGGGTTTGGAGGAAAAAGATGATAAAAACTATGAATTGGTCATAAAAAAGTTTGAAAGTGAATTGAATTTCAAAAATGGGAGATATGAAGCTGGTTTGTTATGGAAGTCAAATTATGAACATTTGGCTAGTAACTTTGAAAATGCTAAACTGCGTCTTATGCATTTATCTAACAAATTAATTAATGATGAGTGGCTTAGGGAAAATAATGATAGTATCATAAATGATCAGTTAAGGAACAAAATAATTGAAGAATGTGGCGTTGAAAGTCACGATGGTAATACAATGTACTACATGCCGCATTCTCCGGTCGTAAGAAAAAATGCGTCAAAAACTAAAGTCCGTATAGTGTATGATGCGTCATCAAAAGTTAATGATGAGGTATCTTTAAACCAATGTTTGATACCTGGCCCAAATTTAAACCCTTCAATTTTAGATTTGATATTGTGTTTCAGGCAGTTTAAATATGCATTTTCGGCAGATATCGAAAAAGCCTTTCATCAAATTGGGATTGTGGAAACTGATAGGGACGCATTGCGATTTTTGTATTTTGACAATGAATTACATATAAAACATTATCGTATGACTCGTGCTCCGTTTGGAGTTGCTTGTAGCAGTTTTATTCTCGCATGTACTATAAAACATCACATAAAGAAATTGTCAGTGGAAAATCCAGAGATTTTCAAGATGTTAAATAATTTTATTTATGTAGATGACATTTTTTACGATTCAGATTCCGTAGAACATGCCTTCAAGTTAAGCACTGAAGCTTATAACGTACTTAAAGAAGCGGGAATGAATTTGCGTCAATTTAGTACAAATTCAGAAGAGCTTTAAAAAATCTGGGATAAGAATGGAATTGTTGAGGTACAAAAAGAGCACAATGATACTTTAAAGGTACTAGGACTTAACTGGTGTAATAGTAAAGATGTATTGTTTTTAAAAATAGATAAGTTGTCTGAAACACTAAATAAATGTAGAATAATCACAAAAAGAAACATATTAAAAGTAACCGCTACTATTTTTGATCCGGTAGGATTTTTTCACCTTTTGTATTGAGAGCGAAATTAATAATGCAAAATCTTTGGCAGTTGGGTTTAGAACTTGACGATGAAGTTCCAATTGAATGCAAACAAATGTGGTCCGAGTGGTGCGATGAAATAGAAACTCTAAAGAAATTCGAAATTTGCCGCGAATATTTTCCTTGCGAACTAAATCGTAATAAGAATAAAGAATTGCATATATTTGGTGATGCATCAATAAAAGCTTACGGTTCAGTAGCGTATTTAAGATCGGTTGAGGACTGTACTGTAGCATTTGTTATGGCAAAATCTAAAATTGCGCCGATTAAACAAAAACTCACACTACCAAGACTAGAATTGTTAGTTGCATTAACGACATCAAAACTCGCAAAGTATCTAAAAGATTTGTTTTCCATTCAAGAAGAAAACATTTACTTGTGGACTGATAGTCAGATCGTAATACATTGGATTCGAAGTGCCCCTGAGCGATGGAAATTATTTGTCAAGAATAGAGTATCCGAAATACAATCTTTAACAAAATTTAATGCATGGGGAAATTGCAGTGGATCCGACAATCCGAGTGATATATTGTCACGTGGGTGTTCTGCTGAACATTTATTGTCATTAAAATTATGGAAATCCGGACCAGATTGGTTGTCCGAATCAAAAAACAATTGGCCCAAGAAAATGCAATTGACATCTGGGCTTTCTGATGTGAAGCTAGAAAAGGAGAAATGTGTTGCTGAAAATACAGTTCTACCTTCTGTTGCGGTGAATTCTGAGTCTTCTGAATCTTGAAAAGTATAGTAAACTAAGTCGAGCTGTTAGGGTGACCGCATGGATACAAAGATTTATTTATAATGTAAGGTGTAAAGCTGACAAGAAAAAAGGTCCCTTAAGAGCTGAAGAACTTTTCGCTGCAGAGTTAAGTTTGATAAAGGAAATTCAACATGAGCATTTTAGTGACGAAATTACTTGTTTAAAACAAGAACATCAAATTAGTAGAAATTCTGAAATTCGTGAATTTAATCCATTCCTCAGTGAAGACGGGATATTGTTAGTAGGAGGCCGACTACAAAAATCGACTTTGAGTTTTTACAAAAAACATCCAATTATTATTCCATCAAAAACTCATTTTACTGAAATCTTGGTGCGAGATGCACATGAAAAAGTTTTCCATTCGGGAATTGCAGGTACTCTTGGGTACCTTCGGGAAAAATATTGGATAGTTAGAGGACGGCAGAATGTGAAACGTATTATAAGAAAATGTATCATCTGCCAGCGGTTTAATTCCAGACCAATGCAGCAAGACATAGCCCCTTTGCCATCTGCCAGAATCGAAAAATCAAATCCGTTCGATGTAATCGGCGTGGACTATGCTGGAACTCTGTTTGTTAAAAACGAAGATACGAAGTATTATATTCTTCTGATTACCTGTGCGGTGACTAGAGGTATTCATCTGGGATTAACTAAAAACTTGACTACGGAATCTTTCTTGCAAGCTTTCCGTAGATTCGTGTCAAGAAAAGGATTATGCTCTGTTATCTATTCTGATAATGCAAGAACATTCAAGGCAGCTGATGCAGAACTTAAAAAGATGTGGCAAGTATTAAGTCATCCTGACGTAAAGAACTTTTATGCCGCAAAAGGTATACAGTGGAGATACATCGTAGAAAAAGGAGCATGGTGGGGTGGCTTCTATGAGAGACTTGTACGATTAGTCAAGACTATGCTAAGAAAAACACTTGGTCGCTCCTCACTGCATGCCGACGAGTTGGAAACTGTTCTGATTGAAATAGAATCGGTGATAAACCACAGACCTCTGACGTACATTGAGGATGATCAACATGAATACCAGGTATTATCACCTGCTCATTTTCTTTTAGGAAATAAACCATTAAATTTGCCTCCAGTGAAATATACAGACTTTGTGCCTACTAGTAAAAGGAAAATTATGTGTAAAATGTATCAATATCGTGAAAGACTTTTAAATAGATTTTGGAAGTTGTTCTACAAAGACTATTTGTTGCAATTAAAATCGGTAAACGGTGCGAAAAACCACAAAACTAAAACAGAACTAAACGTGAATGATATTGTTGTAATAAGAGAACTTTTACCGCGTAACATGTGGAGATTAGGAAAGGTTGTTAAGACTTTTACTGGAAGAGATGGATTAATTCGCAGTTGCGAAATTAAAACGGAAAGAGGCATATTAAAAAGGCCAGTTCAGTTGCTGGTTAAGTTAGAATGTGAATGAGTTGTTACATGTATTTAAAATTGTAAATTATTGTGAACATTTGTTTTTAATTGTTGTATAAAGTTAAAAGTTTACTAATATTTGATATTCTTACTAACAAGTTTATGCTATAAAAAAAATGTTTACTAATATTGTTGTTTAAACTAAATTTTGAACTTTTTTCAATTTCGTTAATTTGAATTGTTTAATAAATTCTGATAAAATTTGAAAAATTTTAAATGTAAAAATTTCTTCATTTAAAGTTATTTTTTGAAGGTATTTTGAGATATTTCTGAGAAGTTTGGTAAGTAATTCTTTGAAAAAAAAAAAAAAAAAACAATTGAAATTGTTTAAAAATAATATTTGAATTTGATTTTTGAGCATCTTGAAGCTCTAATAATGAAAGTTATTGGGTTCTTGGTGTTCTGAACATTCTGTTCAGCCGGGCCCAGTGTGTTAGAATTATTTATGTAAATTAGATACACGTGAACTAGTTTATATACTGTAACCGCACCTAATGCGAATCTTGATCATTCATTGAATTTCTAAAATTTGCCAATTATATAGATAAGTTGTAGTAGTGCATGAAGCTACGATAAATGTCGTGTCAACTAATAACGAATTAACTTGAATGCATTTGTAAATTACTCAATAGTTATCATGAAACTTGACTACTTGAATTTAAATTATATCATATCCGTTAAATTTGAATCCAGTTGAAGCTAGTGGCTTAAATGCTTTGCTCGTTTTGACATTTGCAATAAACGCTAACATATATGTTGATGAGCTGTTTTTTTAGTATTCACACGAAATAAATAAATTTCAATCAACACAAGAAAATAATAAATAACCTTTTCTTACATGAATGAATAAAATATGAATTAAAATTAGTGAAAATGCAGAAAAACTGCCTTAGGATAAATTGAACTGTATTTTTTAGTAAACTTTGCTTATAAAATATTTTTCTGCTAAAATGTGTTTATAAGAATTTTCCCATTTCTATTCCTTAAATATTTTGCAACTCTACCAAGCGTTAAATCCAATACCTCAAATAATTTCAACTTTGCAGGGAATTAATACTAAAACTCCATTTCTAACTTCGGTGGGTTGTATATTTTTGAAATGTAAAGTTTCAGAATGTAAACTTATCCACCCAGAGAATCAAAGTAAGGAGACGGCAAGTCTCCTGTTAAGGTAATGCGCGAATTTTGTATTTGCGCAAGAAGGTAAATATGCCGCCTTAATTAAACAAATGTTTACTTCCGAAAATTGCAATTTTAAAGCGAGCTAATGCGGAAACTTGCTGAAATAAATGTATTTTATTACAAGATAGTTTTCCGCAAAGGAGAAGTGAGATATACTGTGCTAAAGATTTAACTGGTTGACGAATTTTTACCAAATATTATTAATCGGCATTTGATCAACTAACATTAAAAGCCAGCTACATGAATATAAATAAAATAATAGTTTAAAAAACTAAAAGAAAAACACTCTTTAGTAGCAAAATGAACTAAAAAGTTGGAAATAATCTTTGGATAACAAGTATATAAAGTAATTGACCAAACACCTAATTTTACTGTAATAAAAAAAGCGTGGGGGGCTTCCTCTTTACATTTTTGCATGGATAACAAGTGGAAGAAACAACTGATAAGAAGCCCCCCCATGCTTTTTTTATTACAGTAAAATTAAGTGTTTGGTCAATTATTACTTTATATACTTGTCATCCAAAGATTATTTTTAACTTGTTAGTTCATTTTGCTACTAAAGCGTATTTTTTTAGTTTTTTAAACTATTATTTTATTTTTTCAATAAGATTTAGATACTAAATATTGCTAACAATTTTAAATGGACTTTTAAATGAAATCTTTTTTTTTTATAATGGAATGTGTCTTAGTACAGTCGTGTCCCGACTTACGCAAGGGATGCGTTTCAAGATCCCTCGCGTAAGTCGAAATTTCGCGTTGCGGAAAAGGGTATGAGTAAAAACTTTTTTAAACGTACCCAATTATTTTAGACACTTGTAAACACCACTTCAACTGTTGAAAATTATTTCTTTTAACTATACATTACTGTTTCTTACATAAAGAACTGAATGTTTACTTATATATTTTTTAAACCGATTTATTCAACATAAAATGATACACAAAATCAATGATCAATGGGAAAGAAAGACATAAAATAACCAGTATACGGACATAGAGTATAAAGTAAGAAAAGCAAATGCAGTATAGTTGTACTGTACAGTAGATCCAGTAACGATATTTGTAACTTAAAAAAGTGAAGATGATAATAATTTATGCTGCGTGATCAAACCGTTATTCCAACATATTTTTAAATACAGTTGCTTCCCTATTTCTTTTATAACGTTTCCATATATGGCAACATCCTTCTTACTAGTTTCTTTAATTCACAATACAAGAGCAGCTTCCATTTTCATAAATTTTTGCATTTTACTAAGATATTATTCGGTGAACTTTTACGGATTTCCTTTTTTTCTGGTTTTTAACTATATATGGACGATTCACTCATACCTAATTGTCGTGCAATTTTCGACGCACCTTTTTGTTGAGATTTAGCTTTTCAGGAAGCTTTAGCTTTTCTTTAATTGTCAAAAACTTTCTCTTTTTCTTTCCATCTTCAGAAACTTCAGATGAAAATGCACTCTTAGGTGTCAGTATAATTCATCAACTTTCTCATTTAGAATGAAAAAAAAAGGAATAGTTATTTGTATATGCGATGTTCAGATTAGTACGGTGTGGTAACTTCCGCTCTCCGTGAGGCGAAAGGGAGGAAGGTCCACTCACGAAAAGAAAAAATATATAGTAGCCAATAACAAGGCCGATACTTACACACCACGATTCCCCTCCGAGAATTTTCGCGTTGCGGGTGAAGAATTCGCGTTATACCTAAAATTCTTTACCGGTGAAAAAATCACGTTATAGCCATTTCGCGTAAGTCGGATCGCGTTTTAGCGAGAGTCGACTGTATATTTTTGCATTATTTGCGTTAGATATTTTGAATGCTTTCTGGTGAATTCATGTGCAAACATTGGTTGCTAGACGACTCTCATACTTTCATGAAATTTAGCACAAAGCTTGTTTGTCACTCAAAAAGGGTCGGGGAGGGGGTCCACCTCCAGTTGATTTAAAAAAAAAAGCATTTGGATTATCATTCCTATCTTATGCACATTTCGCCCATAAAGTATCTTATGCTGTAAAAATCTTTCATATCAGCACATCTATCCTCTCTGTTCATTGTACGAAAAACAGAGTGTCCAAAAAGTCCTTCATACATTTAAAACATACCCGAAAAAACAACAAATTGTAGTATGAATATGCGATTTGCACAACAATAACCACAAACTCATCAAGAATAGTAACTTTATTTACTAGATGGTATCACAAGCGCAGTTTTTTCTTTTATTTTAATGGCGACAAAAGCAGGAAAATGTTGGATGTCCTGGTAGCGTTCAGCGTTGTCCTGGTAATGCCATGGGCTGTTACCACTGCGGCTATTCTGGCCACTGGACGCCCTTCTTGAGTCCTTCAAACGATTTTGGTAGCATGGGTACATAAAGAAGTTCACGAATAGGCCACTGCACACTGTAAAAAATATCCGTACTATTTTGAACCAATTTATGGTGCACTTGTACAAATATCGCGAAAAAGAGGTTCAACTAAAATTTTTCAGAAGCGATGATGGCTCGAAATCATGGTGCAACCGCTCGAAATTACGGATCTCACCGTAATTCAGTTCAACTAACGAAGTGAAGTGAAGTTATTCACCGGCCGTCATCTTTATTTACTTTCCGCGGCGCAGCACAGAATTTAAAGCTGCAATCCAAAGGTTTGTAATATTTTGATGTACTTGATGTTACTATGATTACTTTATGTTTCCATATTTTAAATATAACAAACGCAGATAATTTAGACTGTAAAATATTTGCATAACCTTCATTATTTTGACTTTAGTAATGACATTAAAGGTTCGCTTAGGCTTAGCTGTATTATATTTAGAGCTTTGCTTATAGTAAAATGTGTGCCTGTTTCTAGACTCATGGTTTGAACAGTGGTTGGAAAAACTACTTTTTTTTCGTAGAGAACTACAACTACTTTATTACAAATGTAGTTAATTTCAACTACAACTACTTTTTTCAAAATGTAGCAGCTACAAACTACTTTTGAAAAGTAGTCGCTACTTCGCTACTTTTAAAAAAGAAATAAATAAAAGCATACACATACAAACCGTTTGAGGATTGATCAAAAAAATTAAAGTGTTTAGATTAATAAAGTGGCTCATTTAAACATGGAATATAACAAAGAATTATTTATTCTTTCATTCCTTTATTGAGCCAATACTGAGCCACTTTGTCATTCCAAACATTTTCTACGATTTTTACAAATATACGCTGCAAGATAGGATTGAAAAAGTTGAAGGAATTCAACCTTCAAGTTTTTAATCCTTTCCTGACAGTGAATATTTCGTTCAAGAAGTGCAAAGAAAATGTAAATAAATGCAGTCATAATTTGATTAAAAAATGTTATGTAGGCATACATACTATATTTGCATAAAATTGATTTAGATCATGAAAAACATCTTTTAAAAGAGAAAAACTTTAATTTTCATTATAGGAGTTAATTTTATAGGAACTTATATTTTGCAGGAACTAGTTAATTGATTTTGAAGTTCAAGCTAGGGATCCGGACCTGGACACCATCTCCTTTCTTACGCTGCTGATGAAATGAAGTAAGAGCAGTTTTCAATTTTACCGAATGACCTCAAAAACTGACAATATTTTTTGATAATTCACTTTTATTTAGCTGATATATCAACACTCCATCAGTAAAAAAGAAAATAAAGAAATAGGAAAAATATCCCGAATGGTACCAGTGTTTATAATCAAATATTAATAAATATACGAAATATGAAACATAACTAAGAATGCTTATTTTACTTCAATGTGCAATTTTAAACTGCAGTGGACTCTCGCTCCAATGTGATTCGACTTACGCGAAATGGATAAATAATGAACTTTTCTCGAGTAACGAATTTCGGAGCTCACGCGAATTCCTCATCCCGCAACACGAAAGTTTTCGGAAGGGAATCGCAAGGCTTAGGTATCACCTTCTTTATTGGGTACTAAATATCAGTTTCGTAAATGGACTTTCCCTGAATGGACTTTCCCTGGACCATCACTGAAAGCAAAAGTACCCCGCACTGTACTAGTCGAAACATCGCTCTGTTAATTTACAAATCGTCACTCCGCATCTTTTTCATTTTAAATATGAAGTTGATGAAACATAATTCCACATAAGCGGCTGTTTATCTAAATTTTTAAAATGGAAGTAAAAATAAAAAGTTTCTGACAACTAAAGAAATTAAAAAAATGTCGATATGCTTGAACAACTAAAAAGTGCGTCGAATATAATTACTGTGTCTACTGTACAGTACTATTGTAGTACTGCATTTTATTCTTGCTACATACTATATGTACCGTCTAATTTTATGCCAGTCTCTCCCATTGATTTTGTGCATTCCAACCTTTTTTTTATTCAATAACAGAGCATTAATTTAAATACAGTAAAATTTCAGTTCTCTATGTTTAAATTCGATAATAGGAAGTTAAGAAATGGGTTAAAACAATTTAATGTCTAAAATAATAGTTATGTTCAAAAAAAAAAAAAAAATCACATAGATACCCTTTTCCACAAAGCGAAATTTCAACCTGCGTGCACAGGTGTATGAGGGCCGAAGAACCTTAAAATAAATTCAATTATTATTCATGACTAAATTATCACCTTGAAAAGGCTTAAATTGCTGTACGAATAACCTTCAGTTGAAGCATTCAGATTTCCGTATTGTCACCTCGGAGAACGATGCATTTGAACATGTCCAGGGACCATGGGAGTCATGTTTAAGCGGAACATATGGTCACCTTAGTCATACCTGTTGCTTTCCCACTTAGCCCTTTTTTGCATTAATATTTCTTTTTTTTTTCATTATCTTCATCTGAGTTAAGTGATTTAATTAGCTACTCCATTTTAAGATACATTTTATGTCCAAATGCTGCGCTAAATATGTTGTACACTTTTATGCTTTTCACAGAACCTTACTCAAAGTGGCCCTCGACAGGATCCCGACTTTGTGATCTGCTGTCTCAAAAAGATATCATTCTGTGCAGGAGATGTGCTTATGGGCAAGGTCAACCAGTTGATGAGGTCAACCAGATGGTCAAATTTTAAAATTAAGATTTCTAAACAAATGAGGTGTCATTTTAAAGGTAAAAAAGTTGTATATTTTGAAATGCCTGTCTAAAATTTGATCACTTCAGTTATAAATAAGTTTCAGGAGGTTAAAGTATTTTGAAACCGTATTTGGTGACTCTCAAAGAAATTCTGTTTTTCCCAAAAAATACTTACTAATATTATAAATTGAGATAAATCACCATTTAAAGGGTACAGATGTGATATACCCCCCCCCCATTTGGCGACATTCGATTTTTTCGCACAAAATTAAAATATTTTTCTCGCCAATGAGGCGATAATTTTTTATGCATGGCATCCCTGGCCAAACTAACCTGTGTTTAGCAACCCGAAGGCAATCTTACAGATCTGTTTAAACTTGTTTACTTGGGTTGTTTGGGTTTCACGCAGGAGAGATACGTGGTGTTGTTTCGTGCAATATACCTTACAGGAATGCTTATTTTGTGTTAGTTTAAATTCAGTAGTTGTGTTTTGAAGTAAAAATATTAGAAAATGCCAGTTTCTTCAAACTTGAAGGTTAATTAAAAGTTAACTCCAACGTGGTGTGTATCTGTAACGTGCCATTGTCATATGATGTATTGTTTTAGACTGAGTGTGAATATTTATACCATATAAAAAGGTAAGTTCTTTATTTTAGAATTCAAAAAAAAACCTCTCACTTCCAAAATTCTTTGTTTTTACAAATCCTTGAGGGGTTCTTGTAGTATACATAACTGTGACCATACTCCGACTGTAATGTATATTAACAGTCGGAGGGATAACGGACCGAGCGGAGCGAGGTCCTGGCGAGCCAGAGGTCTCATAGTACTTTCGTAATGAGACCGAGGCAGGGCCGGCGAGCCGAAGTCTCATTTCGAAAGTACTATGAGACCGAGGGCTCATATCCCGGAGAAATGATGAAAAAAAATTAATGCATTAATTTCGACTTGTAATTAATACAATAATTTATTTCATTGTATTTTAATATGTTTACAAAAAAACCCCGGCCCTGTACATTTTTGAAGCATATATTCGTGATGTTTTTTGTTGTGCTTTTATGTTGTTTTTTTATATATTGTGTTCTGAAGTGCTTTGATCATGTTTTTTATCTGATTTTTTCCTGTTGGCGCTAAAAAAGCATCGCTAAGAACGATGTATGACATATGTCGTCATACATCGTTTTCTTGGCGACGCTTTCTTGGCGCCAACAGGAAAAAGTCGCCAAGGGTGGAGTATATCACATCAGTTCCATTTAAAGATACAATGTGTTGCTGGTGATGTTGCAAAAATGTGGCAAAAATATAATTCATTTTGATTTGTAAAAGAATTCCTGTGGGGTACATTAAGTGTTTTAGGTTCGACACCAAAATGTGCAGTTAATTATGCTGAGCCAATAATTTTAAAGCTACATACACGTATTTTTGGGTACAAAGTAAGATTTTCAATCTCATTGATATAACCTATTTTTATTTTGTAACAAGTGAATATTTTTTACTAAAATCTAAGCGTCGGACGTAAAAAAATTTTTACGTCCGACACTGTTACATTCCTTTAAACATCATATGTTTTCAACTGTGTTTCTCCTTTTTTTGCCTTTGATTTCAAAGTTAAAGTGAAACATGCATAAGAAACAACTTAGTGGATTTACTGTATAACATTTAGGGTTGCTAGGGGTAAGTAGGACCCCTTTTGAGAAAAGGTGTGTTGGATGAATGTAATACAGTTGATTAAGTTCAATTTTGGCAAATTTGCCAAAACTATGATTGGAAATTGCAATTGGAAACACTAAATGACTACGTCTATGTATAGTTGGCTAAGGAAGAACCATTATCAACATTCAATCCATATAAATCTTGATGGTTTCCTATCAGTTAAGTTTCACAAATAACTAATCACCAGCTTTTGTAGCTGAACTATCAATTCCTACTAAGTCATCATAGTTGTCTTGTATTTCACTAATACAAATGTTTCATCAGAGAGTTGCTTTTGATTTTCATATCCTCACTGTTATGGGGGAACTACTTACCCCATAGTGTTGGGATCTCTTCTAAGGAAATTTTACGGGGTAAGTGGGGCTTCTCCTCTAAAACAGTTTTGAACAATATTTTATTCAAAAATTCCAATTGCATTATGCACTCTAAGTTAAACTGTACATGAATGTTTAATGATCATAAAAAATATATGCTAACCGGGAAACACTTTGAAAAATTCTGCTTAAACTCGCCAAAAAAATTTTCAGATTTTTTTTTGATTAAGTCAACTGACCTAGAAAAAAAATTCCACGTAACCCAATTATATTCAAAAGTAATCACTGTGATGAACCATGACATGATCAATGTAAAAAAGTATAAAAACTATATACATATTTCAGTTTTAGGGGGTGAACCACTTACCCCAGTGTCCCACTTCCCCAATCAACCCTATTTTTGAATTTATTTCATAAATTTTGTTTCAGTATATGTAACCTATATTATATATTTATAACTGTAATCATTGTTATGTATTTACATTTAAGAGCAATAGTTTACGTCCAATATGAACAATTTACGTCCGACACCAAGCAAAAAATATTTTTTAAATAATTTTATTCCTTATGATATCATTTGAAAACTGAAATATGCTTCAATAATAAGTATTCTTTATAATTATGCTGTTTTTAAAATTAAAATGTAAGCCAATTCACAGACTTTTAATAATTTTTAAGTGAACCATCAATTTTACTATTTGTATGTTTACTTCCGACACCAACTCTTTACATTTTTTTAATTTATGCTTTAGGGATCTATTGTGAAAAACTAACACGATTTTTTATTCTGTCGGATGTAGTAAGCATCTTGTAAATAAATTTGATCAGTTTGGAACAGTTAATATTTGGTAAGTGGAATTAAAACTGAGAAAATGTTCTTCATTTTTTACGTCCGACACCATGGAATTGCCCTTATTTAATGTTTATTTATTTTATATTGTTTTATTCATTTGTTTATTTATTGTACATTCATCTTTGTTTTTTTTTAATTTATTCATCTTTATTTACTAAGTCATTGTTACTATTTTCATGGCTTAATGAAGATAAAATGTCTATTAAACCGTGAATGATGAGTGTGGTACCACCATTTCTATTCTGTTCATACTTCGAATATTTACACAAAGGGTCCACTCAAAGCAGATAATGTAAAAAGACTGAATTTTTTTTTTGACATTAAACATCACCTATCTGCCCACTAATCTAAGGAATGAATAGAATCGTTTTTTTTTTGGAGATCAGTTTTCTTAAGCATTCAATAAAAAATACATACTGGTATATTTTACTTAAAATACTCACAACGAGTAATAAAAATATTTATCACTCTCATTTTGTTTTTAAAATTTGTTTTAAAAAATAAAATGCAGGTAAAATGTCATTTCTGTACCTTGTCCACAACATGCATTCTATCGATTTTCCAGCAGGTTTACTGTATAATGATGCTGTGTTAGAAATGTATACGTACAAGTATTTATACGTAAAATAGCATAAATCTAATTAAATGTGTCAAATCGATATTCCTAAAATCATTCCACACTTTGTATATGTGTCCATAGATACTGCTATTAGTACAAAAGAAAAATAGATCTTAATATACATCATAAGGTGTTAGCCACTTGAACTCCCCCCCCTCCCCATTTTTTAATCTTAAGTCAGCCATTCATAATTTTGTTTTGAATGTAAATCAAAATGTAAATTATTCATAATTTTGTTTTGAATGTAAATCAAAATGTAAATTTTGAATGTGAACTATAGTTAAATTTTGATAAAAATAAACATTTAGCAGTTGATTAGTTCTATTGAGATCTCTGGTAATTCCTATTGTTAATTAAATTTTAACCCATTCGATGACCAGCCCGAAACCCCTTAACGCGCATGCCGCAGATAACGAAAGGAGTTGCTTTTTTGGTAAGTTGTAGCAGCACTTTTCTCCCCATTTTGCTATCGGGATTTTAATGTTGTTTTTGCTGTTGAGCTTGCATTCGAAAATCGCTTTGCTTTATTAGTTTGTAGGTACTAGATTAAATTTTGCAATAAAATACGAGGTTGCTAATATGTGCTGAAATATTCATTAAATTTAAACAGTAAATAACGGGAAATTAATAATCAATAGAGGATAGGACGAAAATCAATTCTTTTTATAACACTAATTATTTTATTGATTTATTTTTCTTTTTACTTTTATCTCAGTATATCATTTTTTTTATACACTTAAGAAATCATAACTGTTAAATGTAAGATGATCTATCTTGCAAAAGGGCTCAACAAAACATTCTTCAAACAATTGACTGATCGATCCAACATGTGAGCTTGGGAATAAAACGGACAAAACCGCTTTAACTGTGGGAATGAATTTCTAAGAGGATAAAAAGCATTCTTCGGTTCCTTTTGATACATTGTGACCCTTCAAAATGACCCATAAACACAGAGACACCCTTTGCCGGTCGGTTCTTTTATTATCCTAACTCTGATGACTTTTAAATCCCTTCTGAGTGTCCAGATATCAGTTGCTCAAGCGTGGGAAGTATTTTAAAGATAAATGATTACAAAAGATCAAAACTTGCGGGTAATCCCCTATTTCCCTAAAGGATACTTTTGTGCATGCAACTAAAAGCCCCCAGCTGAGAGAAGAACAACAGAGACGGCCTGAGAGAGGTCGAATCCCCAAGGACGTATTCCCCTTGGTGTCTTGTGGTCAACCCTTCCACATTATTTTCTCACAACAAAACAGTTTGAATCAGAAAGGAATTTCAAAGCAAGCTTTACTCCTTGTATTTGGGAACATGTCTTTAGAAGAAGAAAAAGAAAATCTTGCTTGAAATCGAGTCGAATTGTTTTTCTTTTTTTAAACATACTTGGATGAATTTTAGTTAGTTTCATAAGATTATTTACTAATTAAGGCAATTTGATTATTGAAAAGAAACCAAATATTTTATTTCTATTTTTAAAATCTCATAAAAGAATGTGCAATTAAAACATTGGAGCTATTTTAAAACAATAAATAAAGTCTGAAAAAGAAATGGAGAAAGGGAATGTTTCGTTTCGTATGAGTAAAGCGAAAAGAACTCAAGATATTATCATTTCATTTGTGCTGTAGTATATATATATATATATATATATATATATATATATATATATATATATATATATATATATATATATATATATATATTTTTTTTTTTTTTTTTTTTTTTTTTTCATGGTCAACTATTACGTATAGTCGATGCGGTCGTCATAATTTTTGTTTGTAAAATTAAAAATATTCAAAACCGTATCACTAAAAATCCATCAAAGGGTGCTGTGAATATAAAAAGTTATAATTTAAGTTTGAAAATATCATCATTTAAAAATAAATAAACAAAAAAATAAATAACTGATAAAAAATAATAATAGTATACAAATAAATAAAAAGCGTAGTAAACACATTTTAATTAAAAAAACATACTCGTATAAAAATAAGATATGTAAGAGAATTTAAAAAAGTTTATTGCGTAAAATAAATTATAAAATTTGAGGATTATGAGACATTTAGTTAAGGATGCTTGTGTAAACCGTAGGATCTTTGATAACAAGAAAAGGTTATTTCCGTTTCTTTGCTTTATTAAAGCATAGAAATATTGGTAAAATGAGTAAGGAAATATTTTCACACTTGTTCATTATGAGTTCAAATGCCAAAATGCTAAGAAACAAAGCTTCCGCAAAAAGATAAAAATGTATTGCCTGAATATTTAAAGCATTATACGTGTCCCATCCAAGAGTACTTGAAAGGTTAATATCTTAGTAAAATAAAATAAATTACAACAACAGTTTCTTGAAATACTAGAAGTTGCATCCCTTTTGACTAAGGAAAAGAGCTTGATTACCGCTCCCCTAAAAGCACCAGAACATAACAGAGAAGCGCAATAACAGGGTTCTGCCCCTGGAAGGATCGCCGACATATATTCGGCCGAAGCAAAAACTGCAAGAAACGCCGTGACGATACAGGATCGTCGAAGGCAGTTAGGAACCATTTTCTTGCGACGAGCCTGAATCGACCGGGGCAGTTTTAACATAAACTGCGCGGCCGATCCTGTATCGGCCGGGGCAAGGAATGGGTTAAATGTCCTGTTTAAATGTTGTTTACTTAGTTCAGAATATTTTGTCTTATAAAAATAGTTTTAATTTTTAGAATATGTAGAACAAAACGGATGTTAAAAAAATGTTTTTTAAGAGTAAACTTTTTTTTTTCGTCCCTCTTAGCAATTTAATTGAAGTTTGCTATTCTCATTTTATCCTTCGTAAAATTTGAATACTATCAAGCATTTGCATAATTGTTTTTTAACTGAGTAGTGCTTTCATATTACATTAATACACTAAACTGTTTTCTAATTTTCTAATTAGTTTTTATTTTCAAATATTTTCAGTATACACTTACATATTTTTTGTTTTAACTTCTAATAAATAGAAATTTGGATACCAACTGCAAAAAAACATTTTTTATGTAGTGGTTAAATAAGTAGTAAACCAAAGTTTCAGTTTACTACTTATTTCAGTTTCTTGACTCAAGATATGCTACATAAATGAAAGAAAGTCAATGGGGGAAAATACCAGTGTAATAAAATGTAGTATTTGTGAGGCCAAAAGCATAAAATTAAGGAAACATTCCTGAAAGCGAGATTATGTGTAGCAACATAATAAATGTGCCATCGTGCCCAATTTATTTCTTCTTCTGTGCAACAGACAAATAAAATAAGCAAAATATGTTCTGAAATGTTAGGGAATGATCTTATTTATAAAAAATATTACATTAAAAAAGTCTTGAAACAAAGCAAAATTATGTTAAAAATAAAGTTATTGTAATTTCTGACCCGTCCTTGCTGCTCCTTGAAACAGAAGTCGCAATTTAAATCAGCAACTTTTTCATTTAAAATTAAAAATATTATGTATTTATTTACAAAACTTGATCCCCTTAAATGTGTTCACCTAGTTACTATTAAAACGTACAAAAAAGTTTTGCTAACGTACAACACCAAAAATTCTTGAGAATAATCAAAATTCAAAATATTTCTTCACAATTGTTGCCATTTTTTTAAAACATACTATTGAAATTTGAATCAACATTTCTTAACATAAAGTCTTTTGTCTAACTTTTCAATTTTAATTACTTGAAAAAAAAAATTAATCTTTTCCTGAGTTTGTGAAGCATTCAATTTAGGACAGTAAACCCTCATTAATCCAAACCCAATTAAACCTGTCTTTGCTTAATCTGAACAATCATTTATGTGTACATGCTGTATAAATGAAAGGCCATTTAAAGCAATAATGTATTTTTGTTGGCTGTATTTCGTATTTTTATATTTTTCTCTTGTGCAGTTTTATATTTCATTGTCTTGAGTTCAAAATTTTACTGTGTACAGTAGTTTGTTTATGCACCTTGACTGAATTTGTAGGTTAAACTTTCATTAATTCAGACGACTTGGATCACATATTAGTTACTACATTTAGATATTTTTTCGACCATTGCATGGTTTTCATATAAAAGTTAAAACCCAAAGGGTTAATGTATGAGATGAATGTTTCAGCTTACCATAGGCAAAAGTTAATATACTCGTAAAATCACCCATGTAAGTATTTTACACTTTTTTTTTTTACATTTTTTTTTTAGAATTTTTATATTGTATATCCTTTTGGTTATGAGAAATAACATAAACATGTTTATAATTGAATATTTTAAAACTTTTATGTACATTTGTGAATAAAGATATTATTTAGTTTATATTTTGTGTTCATTTACTGATTTTTCCATAATTTTCAAGTATGTTCGGTTAAAAAGCAATGCTGTAGTTGGAAAAAAATATTTTGGGGAACTCAAAAAAGAAAAGATGGTGTGAAACCAGTTACACAGTATTTGCGATATTTTTGCAACAAAAAAACATTTTTTGGAGACGGCATGCCCCGTACCCCCAACTGCTGCCGCTGCTTACATGACATATCCGTAACACCCAAACAACACTTTTTCTTACTTTAATTGACTATTATTAATGTGTCGCTATGTCAAAATAAATGAATGTGTTGCTTAGAAAAAACTTTGATGTTTAAAAATACAGTGGACGCTGGTTAATTGAATCCGAAGTAAATTCAATCAAATGCGTTATTAAATCAAATCTTCAATGCCACTTTATTGAATCAGCCACTTTACAGAATCAAAACTGTGTAGAACAAAGGGGGTTCATGTAAGAGGTGGCCACTGGATAAACCATAAAAATAATGGAAGGGGTTGCTTTGAGGGGTATTTTTCTCTTTTTTGGAGGGGGAGAGTTTGTGGCATTTAGAGAGGTGCTCCCCTGCTTTTGGGGGGTATAATCATCCCTGTGCTATGTATAGATTATAAAATGGAGGGTTCTGTTGAGCAATCACGATAGCTTACTGTTTTCACTTGACAGCAGTTGATTTGTCTTTTGATTTTATTTTTCTATACTTATAATGTGGCGTTATGTGCCTTAGAATCCAATTACATTGGACGCCGCTTCATGTGATTACATTTAATATTTGTGTAACACAGTTGTTTATCAGCTGAGCCTTGTTTGGTTTTGCATATGTACATTAAACTTTTCTCTTTTATTATAATCAGCCAATAATTGATATCAAATCACTTTCGCCCAAATGTAATCACATTAGGTGGTGTCTACTGAATTTACAAACCACCACCTTGAGTTGACACAATCTTTTTTACGCAAAATCGGTATACACACATAACATCTAACATCCCGCCCATGGCATTCATTTGAAATTTGACGTCTTGAATTCAAAAAATGGTTGCAATAAAAGCCATTAGTAGAAACAGGAAACCCAACGTGTCGAGTCCTATCACAGTTTGTGATTGCAAAAAACATGATTTTTATTAAAGGTCTCAAAATCCAATTTTTTTTTATGTATAGTAACAATACACAATTTAAATGCTAAACAAATTCAAACAAAAACTTACTATCTGTTGTGTTTTTTAAACATACTTTATATTAAAAGACTACCTGCATATATTTATTTATTTTTCTTTCTAAAAGAACACCTATTGATTACAAAGTCAGCTTGATTACTTCCTAAAAATCTTTGAATTATTTTTTTTACTCAAGTTTTATAAAATTGAATTTGCTTTTCCTTTTGCACAAATACTGTGCTGTCATACCTGTCAATACACTTATACCTGTCAATTTTATTAATTTTGATTATCAATTAGTTTATGCAATTAATTCGGAGTTTTAATTCAATGAAAAAGTTTGCCTTGCCTTTCCTAGAGGGGGGGGGGTGATGTCCTTTTTTCACCCCCTCCCCCTCCTACATTAATTTTTGTATCAATCATACATTATTTAAAAAATGAAATGTTTACTTGTGTGCAAAAATAGTTGAAGAAAAAATCGATGCATAAACGAAAAAAAAAAAAAACGTAAATTGCTTGGAATACATTTTTCATCACACAGAAACGAAATAAAAGTTCAAGCACATTTGAAACAATGTATAATATTTATATCATGAGATTAATTCTTCCCCATTTAAAAGAGGTTCCTTTTAACCCCCGAAACACGTGTGCAGTGTCCTGCAAATTTGGACATTAACGTTGTATTATTTATGTTTTGTTTTACTTTTCATCACAAAGGCAAAAGCACAAATTTAGCTTTTACTTTTAAATCTGTTCATATTTTTCCTCAAAAGAAAAAAAAAAGAATGATAACAACAAAAATAAATAAATAAAAAATCTCTGAAATTCTGTATTAGTTAAATGAAATATTAAAATTATAAGAATTGTATAATTTTAATATTTCATTTTAATAATTCAATAATTATTGAAAAAAAATCTTTATGCCTAAAAAGTAAAAAAAAAAATTCTGGTTTTACATTATAATTATTACTGGATTCAATAGTAATAAAATTAATAATGAAATCGAAAATCGGCGTAGGTGATTACATGAAAGAATGCAATAGAACCAGAATTTTTTTTTTTTACTCATTTAGATTTAAATAACATTGATTTTTATTTTATTTTCGATTTCTTAGAAATACTTAAAAACAAAATAATAGTATGTTAAACTACGCACTGCTTCTACTATTAAAATTGGGCCTAAGTACAGTTCGATCACGCTCTAAACCTTCGCGTTAAATAAAACCATTTCATTGTTTTACCATATGCTATCCACCCGCGCTCAACCGATCCATATTTTGGTTCAACCTCGCACTAGTCTTTTGCGCGAGCGAGACTAATTCTAGGTTTCAGCTTTCACCATTCGTGCGGGAAGAAAACGACGCCGCTTTATGGTTAATTCTTTCCCGAAACAGAAGAGCCAGCAAATTTTCTCCCGATTTTGGTTCGATGTTTCACGGATATTTTTTACAGTGCAAGAACATATGAAACAAAGAAGGAAAAAAAGGAAAAACGTGTTTCTTTTTTTGTCGCCATTTAAAAAATAATGCCACGTGTTAAGACCTGGTTAACACAAGTACGCATATTAACGATTTTGTAGTTATTGTTGTGCAAACCGCATATTTGTAAAGCACTTTGATGCTTTTCTGTATTTTTTTTAATTTAAATCGTTCCATAACTTTTCAGATTTTTTTTTCAATTAATATTGCAGTCAGTCCTGAAATTTTAAAAGCAATTATTTTCCCTTTCTCAAAATTCAGAACGCTTAAAGCCTAGGGGCATGACAGCAAAAATTAAATGCAACGTCTCCAACTGCATAATAAGCCTTTTTATCGCTATGTAGTACAATGTGAATAAGAAAAAAATGCGTTTTGCTTTTTAAATACAAAAAAAAAAAAAAAAAAAAAAAAATACAAGTCTTTATATCTTTGTTCACACCACACGGCTGCGTAAATTTAAACTGCATTCTATGAGTTCAAAATCCCCATAAATTTGCAAAAAGTGTAATGTAAAAAAAATGCTTCATTTACAACTAGTATCCAGCCATAGAGTTGCAAAATTTTCCATCCAATTGTAACCAAGATGTAGTGCTTTTTCCTTTGTTCTTGTAACTTTGACCACCACTGTATATATTGAGAAATAAGGGTGGTCTGAAATTTATAAATTTAAAAGATCGGTGTGGAAATAAGAAAAACTGCAGAAACATGCAATTTATTATATTGAATAAAAAAAAAATAACGTTATTTAAAATACAAGGTGCTCAAAATGTGTAACATCCCAGACTATAGTGTTAGAAAACCGTTTCTGAAATTCTGCATGACTTGCTGGAGTGTGTGGGAAACACCAAGTGCATCAATCTTCCTTTTGTTGGCCGATTTTTCGTCTTCAGGGTATTCCTAAAGATTTGTCGCTGAAGTAAGCGCCGTAACAAAAAGTCACACGGAGTTAAATCTCAAGCATAAGAGGGAGGGGTGCACTTTACCCCGTGACAGTGGATTTTTCTGCATCTAGTGCAATCAGACACTCATGAAGAGTCGTTTCAAGCCACGTGAAGGCGTCAGCAGCTCTATGGAGATGATCTCTACTTTGTGCGAGTCAGTATCGTCGTTCCATGTTGATAAGGCCCTCTTCAGGGCCAATGTGACATTTTGGCAGCATTCGATACTTCACTCTTGTAAACGTATCATCAATAAAATACTAATTATCCACTTCGATAATATGACACATCACGCCGTGACCTTTAGTGGATACACTGGTAAGACGACACTGGGATGAGGATTTGCCGTACCCCAATTGTGCTGTTTTTGCTTGGCAATCAGTTTCGAAACCCGCTCTATAAACATTTCCAGCGTCTTGTATATTTACTGTCACTCCTATCTTTGTTCAATAAATCATAGGTTTCGTATAAGTTTCATGTTCTTTAATGCTGTTATTTTTCCGCAGCAATCGGTTACTTTCTATTATGATTTTTGGACCATCCTGTAATCGGTTGCAGCAAGCGATAAGTTTCCGATTCTAAAATGAGCATAAAATTATATATTAAAGAACCTGTATACATAATAAGCTAGAAAGCTGAAAGCCACAAGTGACTTCTTTTAAAATTTACCATAGCCAACGACATGCCAAGAAAAATGAATGGTATAAGGAATTAATTAAGAGTCATTAGAGCGCTACAAATTGATCACCGAATGAGGTTAAATTAAGTAGCACGACAATGTCACTCATTGCTTGAATTCTAACTAAAACTTAGAAACCACTACTTCTCTAGTTACGAAAAGCTCTAACTACGCGAGCTTATTATATGCTATTTTGTGATGAAGTTGAAAAGATCTTAAAGTTCAACCACATTGGTCGTATGTCATATTTGACTTACCCAATTTTGAATCGCAAATACTCTTAACGAAGGAGTATGTGCACATTTCTCCAATTGGTTAGTCTTAATATCGCTATTCGGTGTTTCTAATTAGGAAAATGTGTCAGATAAATCTATTTAGTTGAAATATTTTGGAGGGAATGTAAAAATCTTTTATTTATTTCTTTATTCAGTGTTAATAAAAACTCAACTATTTCTGCATGTTTAACATTTATTTAAAATTTTCTGCATCACTTGCAGAAATTCACTTTCTAAACTAGTTCTCGACATATAAGTAACCAATTGTTCTTTTATTTTTGCTGCATAGTTTCACAGCAGTTACATCTTCAGCTAACAAGCTTCAATAAAAATTTAAATCACCCATGCATTAAGAGGAGCAGCAGTAAATTGAAGAAACCGAAATTTTTTTAATCATTCTTCATCGCAAACAGCTATTAATAAGTTGTAAATTTCAGCATTAGTTTACTACTTACTATGTGCAGTATTTTATAAATTTTCGTAAATGTATCATCAAGATATAAGCTTTTCTTTCAAGACATACGCTTTTTACAGCTTGTTCACATGTTTTTGGCTCATACACTGAAAAACAAAATGTGCAAGGTTATCAGAATTAATGGGAGTAACACTGGATGAATTCTGAAGTGTGTAGTATCATTAATTTAAAAAGCCAAATTGTTGGAGGAAGCTTGCACTATTTTTTTTTCAGTAGAATTCGAAGCGCTTGCGTAAAGATCAGAATCGGTTCAGAACGGGTGAACTCTTATTAGGGAAACCAAAGCTGGCCTTTGGTGGCCGAGCGGTAAAAGCTCTTGCTGCTGTGCAATCGAGCTGTGAACTTCACGTGTTGTAGGTTCGGACACCCATCAGGTTATTTCCTTTCTTAGTGCAATAAAAATGTCTTCTTTGTATATTGAAATAAATAAATATTTGTTGTACATTGGACGTGAAAATGCATGAACTTGATAAATATTGAATAATTAAAAGCAAGAGCTGTAAATGATGGTTTTTTAAAAATACTGTTATAACGAAATTTCAAGCATTGTAACCTACTAATTTGTTTTTGTACTTTCAATTTGCAAAAAAAAAAAAAAAACCCTTTAAATAAAAAAAAAAAAAAAACACCTTCAAAATACACCTAGGAATTCAAAATCAAAAAAATAACTAATTACACTCACATACTATTTCTTACTGAAACCTAGAAATGAAATATATTAACCGACTTCGAAAAAGGAGGTTATGACATAGTCATGCGGCTTTTTATGTATGTTTTTGAATTATTCCAATATTACTGGACCGATTTGAAAATTATTTTTTGTTTGGAAGGGTATACTTCCCAGATGCTAGGTGACTTGGATTTTCCGTGACCGGTGTATTTTCACAGCAAAGGTTTTGCCTTCGTCTTAAACGAGAATTCTCGCGGCATATGGATGATTAATTTTCGCCGCCTGTTAATATTTACTTATAGGTGTTACCAATGTTTTACTACGTAGCAAAGCAGTAAATTAAATTATATTTGTACTACTTTAATAGCTGAATCAATTACCTTAATATTATTTTTAACTAAAATAACTTCATTTATTCACTAAAATGTTTTTTTTCTTTGATAATTCAGTTTTTAAACATATTTAGTGTTCAATTCAAGGGGAATTGAATACAGAACACCTGATTTCTCAAGTTTGACCAGTATTCAAGTTTTACTATTTCACAATTCCGCCAGTTTAATTTGAAATTAGAGTCATACTAATTAGCAGGGTTCAAAAAAAGGAGGAGGTTCTGAACTCGTCGGCTTATTTCTTTTTTTGTACAATGTTCTACAAATACTCGAAGACACCTGTATCCAGTGGCGTGCACAGGGGGGGGAGAGAACACCTGTTGGTCTGGGACTGAGAATGAAGGGGGCCCAATATTTTTAAAGCTAGGGGTGAACTGTAGGGGTAAGCAATATAAAGAGGGCCCCAGAACAGTCATTTGTGGCGGGTCCCAAAATTTCTGTGCACGCCCCTGCCTGTAACGATTAGGAAAACTCTTTTTTTTTTTTTTGAAACGGTATACTTCCCCGGCGGTCTAATAGTAATCGAGTTCGGATTTGATGAAGTTGAGGGAACTCTTCAAATAACATACTCAGATTTAAAACGATTTGTACTTTATTAACTTTGTATATCGTCTACCTTAGTGAACCGGTTTATGATATTTATTTGTTTAGTAGATAGGGGGTTATCTAACATTACTCTAAGGTGCCAAATCTTCGATTTACTCTATATGATCTTTAGCGAAAAGTTATGGGTAAAAAAACAATAAATTCCATATAATTTCCCTCACGAACGATTAAATATAAAACCCATTGTTAAAAAAATGCCATAAGACAAAGGTATGTGTTTTCTTTACCCATAGTTAAAGAAAGTACTAAAAAACCTTATTATTAAGAGTAATAATAATGAAAATTTTGAATCCAGGATTCTCTGAAGCAAACATAAAATTCATTCTAGCGGAATTTTTTATCTTCATCTATAATGGGGGCATTTGAAGAAACATACGACTTTCATCTCTAGTTACGAAAAGCTTTAACTACGCGAGCTTATTATATGCTATTTTGTGATGAAGTTGAAAAGATCTTAAAGTTCAACCACATTGGTCGTATGTTATATTTGACTTACCCAATTTTGAATTGCAACGTACATGACACGTATTCTTGTGAAACATAAATCACAATTTAAAATTTAACAATTTACAATTTTACGACTTGCAATTTAGAGTTTATTTGTAGTTTGGGAAACCGTAAACATTTCAATGGTTCTAACTAAATACTGAATCCACAGTCTATAACTTTTCATCAGAAATGAGATGTACCAATTGTTGCATTTCTACTAATGCTCGTTCATTGTGAGGTTTTGTTAAAAGTTTAATGGGTACTAAATCAGATCGAGCTATTACTTCAAGTCTTGACTATGCTGAGAGCTACGTATACTCGTCCTTTCTCAAAGTTCTATTTTCCTAAGTCTGTGACAGCTTTATCGAGGGTTGTGTGATACGTATTGTTGTGAAATATAATTTACAATTAACAATTTTAAAATTTACAATTTACAATTTTAAATTTAAAGCAATTTTTGTTGTTTTTTTTTAGTGACTCGTGCATTTGCTTTCGGAAAGCAAACTTTGATAAAGTCGAAAAAATAATGAAGACAATATTTTTTTGTACATAGTTGCGCATTTGAAAAAGCCTTTCTTCACAGTCGTCGGAAGTCTCCGAGACGCTGTGGTCTATTTCTTTTTCTATCGTGCTCATCTTAGTTGTTTTCTGACTCATGTTCTAGACGTTTTCTTAAGCCTTGGTTTCCTAGGAGCAAACATGCCTAGCGTCGGCGTCGCTCCTCGCCGAGGCAAAAACTTGATTCTTCTGCGCATGCGCGCCCGAGCTAAATCGACGTCGTGAATGGCCACGCCGGAATCCACTTGACTTTGATTTCAGCGTTACGGCGAGCAGCGACGTCGAAGATCAGCGATTCGCTCCTAGGAAAACAAGGCTTTACTCGACATGCGCGTAAGAAAGGCCTCAACGTCATGTACCACGTACTCTATCTATTAACTTATTTTATATTTACATTACTAAAAAGCAAAAAATAAATTACTTAAAAAAAAGCCTTTAAAAAACACCAAGGAACTAAAAAACAAAAAATAACCGATTACACTTACATACTATTTTCTACCCAAACTTAGAAATGAAACTTATTTTACAATTCCAGTTCAAAGTCAACTAAACTAAACACCCAATTATAAAATAAACACTTATTTTAATTACTATACGATGAATACATAAAAAGTATCATCTAGCTGTCATTTTTCAATGACAATTAAGTTTGCTATTCATTTAGAGGACAGCAACAATTTGAGGAAACAAAAAAAGGTTTTTCATCATTTTTCATTGTAAATAGCTGGGAATAAACTATAATTTCAGAAATAAGTTAAAAATCTATCAAATTATTTTTTATATTTTAGTGAAAGTATCTCTTAAACCCACGGAAATATAAGCATTTGTTTCAAAAATACAAATCTTTTTTGAAGATTTTCAGCTCATATCACGCAGAGTTTTTCGTCAAACAATGCTAAACTTTCAGAATATTTAACAGCATATTGGAGAAACATAATGATAAAATTTTAAGCTAAAATATTGAAAATTTAATGAAACGTTTAAAGAAATTATATTTTCACTGCGCATGCGCGAAAGATAGCAATTTATAACCTTTATATTCCAAAGCTCAGTCATATATATCCTACAACTCATTAAAAAAATCCACCTCAATATCTTTAATATTTAAAAAGTTATCAGCGATCTAATGAGCCGAATTTCTATATTTCTTGAATAGGCGAATGGTAAGGGGTCGTTTGCAAACTGGCAACATTTTCCTACTATCGTTGCAGAGTGATTCATGATAAGAACGGATTATTTGCGAACGATCCCTCACAATTCGTCGTCTAGCCAAGAATTATTAAAATCCGGCTCATTAGATCGCTGATATCGTTTTAGATTTTAAAGATATAAAGATTGTTTTTTTTTAAAGTGAGATGTAGGATATATTTGGGCTTCCGATAATGAAGGTTATAAATAGCAATCTTTTGCGCATGCGCAATTAAAAACTAATTGCTATAAATGTTCATAATTCATTAAAGTTTCAATGTTTTAACTTTCAATTTTATTATTATTTTTCTCAAATATGTTGTCAAATATTCTGAAAGTTTAGTAACGTTTGATAGAAAACTCTGCGTGATATGAGCCGAAAACCTTAAAAAAAAAATTGCATTTTTGTACGAAATGATCATATTTCCGTGAGTATATGAGATACTTTCACGAAAATATAAAAATAAATTCTTAATAGATTTGAAACTCATTTTTGAAATTTATAGCTCATTTCCAACAGTTTACAATGCAAAATGATCAAAAACCTTTTTCTGTTTTCTCAATTTGTTGTTCGTCCCCGAAATTAATAGTAGAATTAATTTTTAATTAAAAATGGCGACTGGAGTATACTTTCTATGTGAAAAAATTACAGAGCAATTAGTCTTTTATTTCTCGAGAAATCCGTAAAAATGTGAATTTTTGAAAGCGTTCCAATACTTTTGGTCATATAAGATGTCTAGATAATTTAAACTAACTTGAAGTTAACTTGAACTTAAGCTAACTTGAAGTTTTGGTCTACTTACAATTGAGAATGAGCAACTAACTGTTGAAGAAAGTCAGCTGGAAGCTTATTTTTTGCCAATGTGTTTTTAAACAATTTCTCTGTAAGCATGCTGAAAATTCTGGTGTAACATTACGCAGAAATTAGTGAGAAGTTACGCTATAGTTACATTACCATGGTATAACTTTCCACAAGCGATGTGTAACTGTACACCAGTTATATCAGTTAAGTTACTCCAGAGCAGTGGAGGCAGCTAAGCTGATACGAATTTTATCGAGTAAGGTTACACAAATTTTTTTACAGTGTAAGTTGAAATAAAAAATCTTTTTTTTTTTAAAGATAGTCTTATGGATTCGTTCGAATAATTCTTTTTGATGATAAGAAACCACGTAATGTAACTCCACATGAAAATTTCAAAATAATTTATTTACGCATTTGACATGGATTATATTAGTCTTTTAAAATGCAAATGTATATTGAAATACAGCTTCACGCCCTCCACTGGGAAATCGAGTGGGAGCACATTTTGATCTACAGATAGTTTTCTGCAGGCGGAGCTCTATTCTCTTAGTATGATTAATTAAGGCTCATGAAACGCCCATAAGTTGTTACATGCAATGAAAGATAGCAAGCCTAATTCAGCAGTTCAAGGAAATCAATACTAAAGCAGAGTTCGCAAATCGCATGGTTTCGTTGTTTACTTAAGTTATGTAATAGTTTTGCGCTACATCAAAACATTTCTTTTACCTCTTTTTTAAAATAAAAAACAGGAGCTCGTTCTTGTAAATTTAGATTATATGTATTGTATACATAAATAAGAAACAAATTTTGTTGCCTGTTGTACATATATCAATGCCTTTTTGTTAAAAAAAAATAATAATAATAATCTGAGAAAAGTCAAAAATCGCCAAATTTAAAAAAAACATTTCGAAATTTAATTAAGTAAAAAAAAATTATATTAGTAACCCAAAAAAAGCCTAACTTGTTCACGGATTAAGTTTGTGAGAAAAACACTCGTTCACGTAAAAGAATAAGAGTCAGTCCATTACCAATTTCTGATGAGTCTTTCGATGTATAAGGAATTCGATCTTTTGTAGACTGAAAATTAAATCCTTTAGTGGAGCTATGTTCTTATATAGTGATACAGGTGCATTTGTCTGTATACTGAAATTTTTAATTAAGAATTCAAATGTATGCAATTTGTTTTGAATTTGTTTTATACTTGATTTTGATGCTTGGCGGGGATTATACGATGATGAAAGCTGACTAGACCAAACACTTCCATTATCTGCTAGTAGTACCTGAAACACATTATTTCTTACCGTTTTTAATATCACAAAGGGATTTCATCTTGAGTGTTTGACTTTTAGCCTTTTTACATCACCACATCCGGAGAATGTTTGCAAGAAACTCGAAACGTTGATTGACGTTAATATCAAGTTTTATTGCTACTATTTGCATTGGCTGTTTAGCACTTGATTAGTGTTCAAATGTCATTCACAATTTTACAAGAAATATATACGCATATTCTTTTGACAAAACATGCCAAGCTATCTTAAAAATTGGTTTGATTGAATAAATTAATCGGGAAAACGAAACTTTGCAATTCAATCGTCGAACGTGGCTTTAATGGCCCCGTTTTATTTCTATTAACTTAGTTGGGTGTTAAAGTTTAATCGCTGAGGAAAATTATCTGAAAAATATAGCATGCAAGCCCACTTATTATGTAAAAAACTTGTATTTTAAAGTAGGGGGCATTGACCCCGTTCTCCCTAAAATGTTAAATGACGGACCTGATTAAAGGGTTAAACTAATGTCGTTGATGTGAATAAAAATTCAAAGCATTGCAGTGTATTAGGTATGTTGCTACTTTGTAGTGTGGTCACGAGTATTTAAGGAATTTTATGTAAAATTCTCAAAATTCAGGCGTCTTGCCAGAGCAGAAAAAATTAGCTCACAGGTTCGAAATTTTACGCAGTAGTTTGTGTTAGAAAGTTAAAAAATTCTGCACTAAGGCTTAAAGTTCAGCGGAATTTAAAATATTTTGTAAATTTTCTATTTATTTGATGTTTTACTAAAAATCTCGAAAATTCAAGCCTCTTGCCAGAGCAAAAGACATTAATTCAGAGTCTAGAAATTTTGTACAGTAATAATTAGTGTTGGGAAACCAAATTTTCCTCAATTAAGCTAAGTGCTCTGCGAAATTTCGGTTTTTTTGGCCCACACTGTTGAACAGCCCTCGTATATTGATTGTACATATTCTTTTTGTTATTTTTTGTAACCAATTTAAAATTAACGCCCTTTTGAAAAAAAAAACATTGTTATAAAGAGATCTGAACAATGTACCCTGTCTTTCGCTGAAGAACGGTCATTATTCGCGTTTCATGATGAGTTCTTAATACTACTGATTTTATTGAATTTCTATGAAATAGCGCTGTGTGATGGTAGTCCTAAAGACCTGAAAGGGTGCTGTACCTCATAAGCGCGCTTCTGCACTCAAAATCAGTCTTTCATCGATCACAAAAACAGTATTTATGCATAATAATCATGTTTTTTTTCATGTTTTATTGCAAAACGAATTGAAAAATTACAATGGTTCAAAGAAACAGAAATTGTAATACGTAGAGAATTTAAAATTATTTTATGTCTCTACACATGTTTTTAAACTTGTTTTCTATGTATGCTTTTTACATGTCAAACGATTTATATTAAAAAAGGCTTGCTTAAATGTTACATGTAAGTGTAGCATTTTTTCGTTAAAGAATTTTTCAAACACAAGCACAGGAAGAAAGCATTGCAATTGTTCTTACGCTTTATGGAATTTAGAAAGCGATAAAATGCTGTGTTTTAAAATATGAGAAAAAGTTCTTTATAATGGTAAGTGATAAAAGTTTTTTAGTTTATCGATATTTTGAGAGAAAAAAATGTATTGTGTATAGAAACATTTTCGCTTTTAAAAATATATCTGTGTGATTTATTGAGCACACTTTTGAAACTTTTGACGAGATTTTGTTCTCTTAAAAACCTGAAGAAAAAAATTGACTTTTGAGAAATAACATTCCTACACTCATTTTTTTGGGAGGATAAATTCTTTAGGCGTCATTAAATCCACTTTTTTTTTTCAAAGTAACATGATTTATGGAAAACCTTTTCATTTCTTAAAAAAAAATATTTCAAAGCTACTTACACATATAAATATATTTTTATTTCACTTCACAGTTTTGTTTAGGAAATTGTTTCTTCTTATAAGGAATGTACTTAGTATACATGGTCAGCTTAGCTGATTGTCTATTCTGCTCAAAAATTACACTGTTTAGTTTCAATTAATATGAAATTCCACGAATTTTCGTTTTAGATGATTGTTTAAAATATAATAACTTATAGAGAGAAATTGAGATGGACCATAGAAATAAGATGTGACCCTCATGGCTAAACAGTTTTGATTAGACACTTCTACAATATAATACAAAAAATATATAAAAATGGTAAGCTTTACAATAAACAGATAAAAAATAAAATACGCATTTGGATGTCAAATTTTACTTCATTTTAAAGTTCGTTATATCGTACAAACATGAATTATGCTATTTTAGGTATTGAAATGAATGGAACCAATTTTTTATTAGGATAATTGAAAAATGATGAAGTAAAGTAAAATGTGTGCTCACAGCTTATTCAGTTATACGCGGAAAAGCCAACACATTAGGACCACCCGCAATTTTTTGAATGAACTCGCCTGAATGACGTGGAAAGCACGTGATCAAGTAAGAATTCTATTTAACTGATTTTGGAGACTGATTTTTGCGAGTGACGAGAATGGCGATTGCTTAAAACGAGTCCGATAGCTGCCAGCTTGCAACGGCTTGAAGATTTCAAACGAATAGCAAAACTGGCCTACTTGTTGGGTGTTCACGTACTGCTGTTATCAGTACTTCTGAAGAGTGAAAAAAAAAGGTTGAATGCGTGTGTGTGTGTGTGTGTGTGAAGAAACCAGCAGTAGACGTCTAGGTGTCGCACATCCAACAACCTGCTATTGCCTGTTTGAGATGTTTCAAGTGTCAAAGAAAAAAGGACGGAAGAGATTTACTTGCTAAAGCAAAATCGATGCTAGAAAGTATCTCAGTTGTCAGCCTAATACAATGAATTCTAATTGTAAGTGGTTAGGAGTGCACAGTTTATCGGTTAGTATAGGAAGTGGGAGTGTGCAGCAGACGCTTCACTCGTGTGCCTCAGTTGACAAACTTCATTGTCTACTTGTCAACTATGACTACAATGCATTCAAGAACGTCAAGACTGGTCACTGAATAAGGGGAATAGAATTGCCTGGTGGGATGAGTCGCACTTTCTCGTTCATCATATCGATGGTTGTGCCAGGTTGCGCCGTCTTCCTAACGAACAGTTGCTCTTCCTCATGTACAACAGATTATCAATCTGGTGGTAGCAGGGACGTTGTCATGGGACGACTTTTTAACCATTAGTTGTGACAGATTACCTTATAAAAGCTGATGACTATCTGAACATAATTGCGGATCAGTTACTCCCTTACATAATGTCTGTCTTCCCAGATGGAAATGGAGTCTTCCAACAAGACACAAGACAACGCCCCATGTCTCAAAACATATTGCGTTGGAGCAGTTCGCAGAACATAGTGATACATTCCTTAATACGATAGAGCACATATGGTCTTTCATTAAAAAAAAAAAAACCTCAGAGATCAAACTAAGCCATTACAATGTCTCATATTTGCATGACTGCTGCTGAGACATTTGGCATAACTTATCTCCAGTCATACACCAAGAACTAGTGGTGTTCATGCAAAGACAAGTTGGAGCTGTTTTAAATGTTTAAAAACACGTTGTTGAGCAGGTGTTCGTAATGGTTTGGCTCTTCAGTGTTTGTTTGCATAGTCGAACCACGACAAAAGAGTGTCTTTTAATCAAGCCGCTGCAAATGCTTGTGTATGCAAGTGTGACCACGATATTAATACTTACATATCATACAGAGAATTTCTATTGCACATTTAGTATTTCAACATCGAGTTTATAACACATGCTAAGTTTTTTCCCGTATTTTTTTCATACACGGCTTTCTATTAGTTAAATTATATGATTTAAAGTAACTGCTTTTACAAAAGTATAAAAGGAAATAAAAATATTTAGTGGTAGCATTTATTAGGCATCAGGCATGATCAATGCTAAGCGTTGAAATTTTACAAAGCCAACAGTTTAAGGAATACATTAGACGCACAATTCCTTATTTTAAATATCAATCATAATTAAACACGGTAAGAAAGGCCTCTGGATTAAAAAAAAGCTAATATACGTGCGTTTTAATATTTTAAATGCAGCGCTAGGATAGCTATATCATATAAGGGGTCTATTGAGTATTGACGCAGCCTCGGACTTTGAAAAATAGACATTACTTTAAACTCTCATAACTCGCTTAAAAATCATGTTTATTTTTCAAATTTTTGGCAGCAGCATATTGTAAACTTGTTTTTTATGAAACACTTATCATAAATTTTGAAACTGTAGCAAAAAATATTTTTAGTCATGTTGAAAACATTGAAAATGGATGCACGTGTTACACTGTGAACTTAACTCAGCGCAGACTTGTGACCAGAAGAGTGGTGTAGAAATTTAAAATAAGTTTCTAAATAAAGTATGATGGTGCTTGAAAGATTTAAAGTATAAGTAGTGTTCAAAAATATTGAAAACTATTTTTTATTTATTAAAATTTCAAAAGTTTTAAATTGTATGCAAAAATATTACGTTTTTATTTTCTTTTAAAAATCTATTACTTACAACAGCTTGCAATTACTTTACCCTCTAGATAAATGTTCCTTAGGCACACAAAAACATTTTTGAAGCTCTACTTTCATTACTTTTTAAAATATCTCGCGGGACAAGTTAAAAAATTGGAACTGAGAAAAACGCGTTTAAAGTTATAATTTCATTTTTTAAAAAGAAAATATAGTTGTACTGATTTATACTTTTATACAAATCAAGTTTAAACAGACATACACTCAAAACACAGTTTCAAAAATGTATTTTCATTACATTTTTATTTTTTGAGGATAAAAAAAAAATATCGTAGAAAGTAAAATAACTGTAAAAATGTTCAAAGTGACACACAAATAAAAATTTAAAAACTATATGAATATCAATTTGTATAATTTGTACTATATATGATGAATAACAACATATTGAATATAAAGGCAACTTTTAGCTAGCTACATGTAAAATTATTCAAGCCATCTTGCTTAAAACCTAGACTTATTGAAACAGAACAACGCATCTCAAATACAAAAATACCGAGATTTTTAGAAAACAAAATTATGTTTACTAACCTAAAATCCACCAGTAATATAGGAATCGCCTTCTTCCAGTCGATGTATCTCATCGTGTAACAGTTTTTTCAGCTTTCTTCCCTTCCTTGCTTCATGCGATGCTGCAAGGACTCGCTTTTCAGCAAATATTAGTCTTGCCTTGTTAGCTCGCTCGAATGATGATCAAATTTTCGTATCCAGTTTTAAGTCTAAGTGCTCCAATATCGAGGGATAACTACTCATCCCATCATTGAATAATAAAATGGCAAGATGGGTAGCAATTTCAGCCACTTTTCGGCCACTCTGCCTATAAGCTTTGGACTAAACTTCCGAATCAAAGAAATTATTGACTTGTTTGCTTTTTGCGTTCTGCCTCCGAGGCATTTTCTCAGTAACTTTCGGTCCGAAAGTTCAGCAAAAATAAGTTTGATCGCTTCCATAACTAACGGTGCTACTGTTTGCATATGGCAATAGTGCATAGTTGTTGTGCTTTGCCCGATTGTATGCACACCATGTATTTGGCGCTTTCGGGAAGAAGTGCATTCTCTCGAAGTCTGTACTAGCAGTATGGTATCATACTGCCCAGATAGCTGCCCGCATATCCGCAACACTTTTAGGCTTTCCACGAATTGCATTTCCATAATATACAGTTAATTACTTAAGGCATCTGGGAGACCTTCTTTTTCGCCAATAGTCTTGCCATCTCTAAGTTTCTTCTTGCCCGATAAAGTCTTTAGTTTCCTCGACCTTATTCTCATCCGCTTCTGTATATGACCCACACCATTCAATATTTTCCACAATATCTTCTGTACCATACGACATTGCATCTCTAACTGCACTGTATGTCTTTGAATCTCCATCTCCTATATAGTGTAAAGATTTCCCATCATTGTCCTTTCGGACCTTTTGAAAATTCTTAACATTCCGTCCACCTCCATTTTGCCGGCGGAGCCTTGATGATTTCTTTGGCGAAATGGTTTGTGCCGTAACTCCCATTTTCGAAAATCGGGCCCAAACTTCGGACCTTTAGAAGAGCTGCAGCCATTGCAACACAAAGCCATGACCTCTGCTACGACAACTTTCCCCGATTCTTCTCCGATTAAGGTGCTAACTCCGACCAGCAAGGAATGTCCGCGAGTTTTCCAGGTACGGTCGCCACTGACGGTAATGCAGTCGCTTTCACATAGCGTCTTCTCTTGTGTACAGGCTCTCCGCATGCTTTCTGCACTTATCGTCCATGTGAAAACTCAAGGCCGTAGCCAGAGGGGAGGTTTCTGAGTCAGAACCCCTCCCAATCCCCCGAAATTTTCGAAGTCTTGCATGCCATTAAAAAGCTGTCAAAAATTTATTTTTCGCACTTCAACTCGGAAAAATTAAAGATGTCCCCCCCCCCCCCCCAATATCATCAAAGATCGTTCAAAGTTTCATTGTCGAGGCTTCAATTTCAAAAAAAATTCCGTTGAAGTGCCACCGAAAATTACCAAAGAAAGGCCCCAAAATCTCCTCTCACTAACATTACCGAAGATGTTCTAAAACCTACGTTTTAAAGATAACTTTTAAAGATTTTTTTGGAGGAATGTCTCTCGCTCCCCTCCTCCCTCTGTCTCTCCCAAATCATTAAAAATTGTCTTTAAATTAGTTTTCATGGCTTAAATTTCGAAAATTTTCCGGAGGAGAGCTTCCGAAAACTCCTCCCCGTAACATCATTGAAAGTCAACCAAAATTACGTTTTTGGAGCTTCAATTAGGAAAGATTGCCGGTCCCTTTAACGTTAATAAAGATGGTCGTACAATCGTATTCTGAAGATTTCAGTTTCAAAAAAATTCCTGAGGATTGACACCGAATTTTTCTTTTCCCTAACATTACCAAAGATCGTTTAAAACTGTTTTTGTAACTATAATTTCAAAAAATTTCGGAGGAGAGCCCCCGAACCTCCCTTTCCGTAGCATAATAGGTGATAATCAACAATTGCATTTTAAAAGATAAAATGTCAAAAGAGAACAGGAGGATCTCCCCTGAACGTCTCTTTACATTACCAAAAGTTGTCTAAAATGCATTTTCTAAACTACAAATTAAGAAAATTTGCTGGGTTGGGCCCTGGTATCTCTCCTCCTCTTAACATCACCAAAAATCGTCTAAAACTAAATTTTTTAGAGCGACAATTTTAAAAGATTTTCGTTGGCGAGCTCCCGATTTGCCCCTTCATTAACATACTTAGAAATATAACAATTGCAGTTTTGCAATTACCCTACTTCTTTTCCCTCTAACATTACCAAAGATCGTCAAAAATGCATTTTCAAGACTGCAAATCCTTAAACCCTCTGGGGCGAAAGCCCCTGTATTTAAGACACATTTTGTATAAAGAAGAGGCCTTCAATTTCATACAACTCCTGTTTATTTTTGACTTCGGAATGAAATCAAAAATATGATAATCCCTGGCATGATCCTGAATGTCGATCCTACCGCGGCAGCAACTTCTGATACTTACCACGGATCCAAAAGAGGGTTTTAACCTTTTTGACAAGACAAAAGGCAGTCCAAAATTAGGTTTTTAGACTCTTAGTTTCAGGAAAGTTTTCGGATCAGAGTTCCCAATCCCTGCCATCCTCCCTAATATCACTAAAGGTAACTTAAAAATGCATTTTCAGAATTTTGATTTTGAAAATTTACGAGAGAACAGCCGCTGCTTACCCGCCCCTTATGCCGTCGTACCAAACGTAATCGAAAATCATAATTCTTGCATTTCGATTGCAAACAATTTTCCCTCGGGAATTTTTTCCCTTGTCTAACGTTATCAAAGAGAACTTCAAAATGTGTTTTAAGGAGGGAAAGCTCCTAAATTTCCATCTTCTTTCAGTAAACTCACACAAAGAAAATATGTAATGGCGTTTTTAAAGTCTTATGGTCAAAAATTTGAGAGCCCCAGAACCTCTTCTCTTCTCCCCCAGTGCCACCAACAACAGACCCTATAACTTCGAAAAATTTTCGAGTTGGAGCAACCACCTCCTCCCCTAACATGTCAACATGTATAAAAAAATTGCGTTTTTAAAACTTCAACAACAAAATTTTCCGGAGTCAGCCGCATATCCGTTTTTAAGGTTTCAAAAATTTCCATTGGAGCTTCCACAAACCAAACCTTTGTCCTTGTGTTACTACCAAATATAGCCTGAAACAAATGTCTTTTGAAATTGCGTCTAAAATGAGATACCGAACCCAGTGTCAGTTTGGCATGTATTTCAAAATATTAAAAATACTCCTAGGTTTGCTTCTCACCTTACAAACAATTGTTTGGACGTTCTGACCTTCAAAGCTCATGAAAAGTGATTGGTTGTACATATTACTATTTCATGATCCAACTTGAGAGTCAATTAAAGGTTCTCATGTCATTGGTATACCCTTTGCAATTGCGACATTTACGACAACACACATTGTTTTCTGTACCTACGAAACTTGTACATTACTTAATTTTGATTAAATGATATTATAATAATAAATTTCAATTTCTGAGAAAACCTTTGTTCATATTTAAGCATTTTGATAAAGTAACTTTAATTCTTGGTTATTCAGTAAAACTACTGTTCAAAAGAAAAAATAAAAACAACCAATAATTTCGCCTGCCCCCCATCCCCACCTTCCCCGTCTTCCGAATTTTTTTTCATTTCTCTGTTTTACCCCCCCCCCCCTCCCTCCCCTCCCCTTTTACCATATGTCTACCAATGCGCAATAATGCGTCAAAAATCAGAGCAACACGTGACTTTTTCGTATTTTTCTCGAAAATTGAAGACCTCCCCTCCCCCCCCCCCGAAACAAAATCCTGGCTACGGCTTTGTAACAACTGCGATTTTTTCATCTACTGCATCATATGCCTTCCTGCTGATTGGACTTTGCAAACTCATGACACTACAAAAAGCTTCCAAATAAGCAAATCCGTCTCCGATATATCTCATTGCGAGAGCAGATGTTCTATTAATGTCTGAAATATTATTTTTATCTCCAATCATACCACAAGAAGCAATATTACTTGCAGTTTTGAAATCCAAACATATAATTTCAAATTTTGAGCACAAATATAGTTGATTCTTCTTCTAGACTTAATTTTCCCTAAGATTTTGCACATCAGACTAATTCACTGATTTTTGAGAAGAACAAAGAAATGTCCGTAATTCTATATTCATCATAGTTTCACAATCCGTATCTGTTGAGATGGCTTTTTTAGACTCTAATTTTCTTTCCATAGCACTTTTGCATTCCTCGGTTCTAACCACAAAAGCTTTCTTTCTTCAAAAATTTACCTTTTTAACATATTTGTTTCCCTGAAATTTCTTCTTTTTAGGCCTTTGACCAGATGTTCGCTTTGGAGACATCTTAATATCAACACAAAATGCGCAATATTTGATCAACGAAAACAAAAGAAGGAGCAATGAGACACCGTACTTTCAGATTTAAACAAACGCAATAGCACAGGATCAAAACACGAGGAAATTTAATAAGTTTATCTACTGAATGCAGCTGGTAATAATCTTTAAACCTCGTAAAAGCTCTGCTGGATAAAAATACTAATTGAAACACAAAACTGTCAAACTAGAACATAGGAATAAGCAAAAGATGGCGTGGTCCACTGGATCTTTAAATTTTGGTTTCCTCTTCTATTTTGCTCTTTTTGCGATAACTTCGCGATTCTAAAAATTTTGGTTCCAAAATGCACAGAATAGAATCACATATATTTTTTCGAAAAAAATATTTTGAAGTTTAAGACTGCCTAGACCCCATAAATATTCAAATCTCGCTGCTGAAAATGTGTAAAATGCAAAATAATCACGTGAATATAGAGCCGGAAAAAGCGAAAAGAAACTGACTACGCACTATCACTAGTCTCTAAAACTTAAGGAGCCTAAACGACACATTACGAAATATGTATAAATGAAGTGATGCTTGGACGAATTCACAAAAGCTATGTATATCTGAGCACAGTCATGCCATGTTGCGCTTAACGTAATTTATTTTTATTTTTAATTCAGATGAATTTGGGAGAGAAATGCATCCCTTCTTCTTTTTGAAGGAATGCAGTTGCCTTCAGGGGGGCTCTGATTGTGACTGCTTTGTATTTCCGTATTTAAAGGAGAAAACCACCCCTCTAGAACGAAAAGAAAACAATTCGACAAAAAGGTTAAAATTATCTGATCAACTACTTCTGTGTATGACTGCCAGGTTGAAATGCTGGAGTTAGACCCCTAAGTCTTCTATTTTCCTGTTAAATATGTTACTGCTGTGTCAGGAGCTCTTTGGCCTTATTGTTACCACTCGATACATTGTAATAATAACGCTTACCTATTTCTTGGAATCCAGAACTTGACAAAAATTTAACCAAGCTGATACATTTTGCCAAAACACCACTTTGACTCGTACGAGAAAGCCAAAGTAGATTAATGACTTCAAGATTCTAAATTCCCTTATTGGACGATAAAAATAACGATTTGACATTGAACAATTCTGGAATAATAGCTAAAATTGGAACAAGAGCTCTCCTTAAAATTATAGAAACTGTCCGAGAATCTTGAAATATTCTCATACGGCTCTCATGAAGCCAATCTGAAATCATTGCAAATGGTTTTTTTTTTTTTTTTTTTTTTTTTTTTTGTGAAAAAAACAAGAAAAACTAAACTATTTTAGTCCCGCAATGTAAAAAATATAATCACGGGGCAGACTTGAAATGAATGAAAGGAAGGCGTTATTATGGACAAAACTTCATGCATAATATAAATAAATACTTGAGTAATAATATGAGTATCTAACTGCACGTATATCGTCTTCAGTAATTAAGTTTTGAAGACAATTAAGATATAACTTAGTCAGCCAGAAAAGTGTAAATTATTATTTGCTTATAGAACCACGACTTTTATGTAATTTATTTACCTGTGAAATGTAGGTATAATTTGTTCACCTAGAATAGATAATTTAGTATATCGATTGATATCATAATTTAGTTTTGACTAAAAATGTCAGTTAAAGCCATTTTAAACCTAGGAAGCGATTATGTATTCTTGGCACACCAAACTAAAAGCTAAAATTTTCAGCATCTTTTCCTTTCTTTTTTTAGCTTTATTGATTGCCTCGTCTTTAGCATTATAATTCGTCTGTAGGAAATATGTTACTCTTCTCTTTTTACTTGCTATGACAAACTTTATTTCTTGAGGAAATATGATTTGCATAAGTAAATCTTTTCCCTTTGTCCAATAAAGACACTTTCTATCTTCTGTGGCACCTTAAAAGCATCGATCTTGTAAAAGTCCTTTCGATTTTGATTCAGTCTTTATTGTTTCCCATAAAAGAGAATTTGTTTTACGTTTCGTCGTTTCTTTCCTTAGAAATGATTCATTTCCTTCACTGGGGATTCTGTCATATACACATCAACTGGAAATATATATTCCTTGAAAGATGTCAGTATATTTTCAGTTCTGTACTTAGAAGCACTTTTCTTAAATCCAAGTATGTACATATGTACCGGATAATGAATAATTACAATACTATGTCAGTATGAAATACAGATAGACCAATGTTTTTCAAGCAAAATCCTTATGAGTGTCTTTATGCAGATTTTAAATTTCCCAAAACTTGTAATAAAGAGTAATTTTCGACCCAAATTGAATCAAAGCACTAAAATAAGGATTGAAACAAACTCCTAATTTTTTAACCATGTTAAACTTTGTCTTATCTATTAAAAACATTTTTTCTTCTTTTTGCGTCTAAATGGGCTAAAATATTGACATTGTAGTGTATTATGTATGTTACAATGTGTACAAGGTGAGTCAAAATAAATATAGCGATTACAAACGGCTACAACTATTTAATGAGAAAAAAAATGATTGGTAAGATTTTCACAGAATGTAGACGGAACTTCAAAATTTATTTACGACAATGTGTTTGTGCTTCCCTTGCTCAGCACTATTGAAGAACTGAAAGTACGCATTTTTAATGCGTTTGCATCGATTACTTAATGAATGCTTCAGAATGTATGGCGTGAAATGGACTACCGCTTAGATCTTGTCTGTGTAACCAAAGGAAGTGTCACACAGAAAATCTCGGACGTATGTATACAAAATTTTGAAGTTCCGTCTACATTCTGTAAAAATCTTACCAAACAATTTTTTTTCATTAAAAAGCTATAGCAGTTTGTAATCGCTATATTCATTTCGACTTACCCTGTATTATAATTTACGTATTGTTTTGTACGATTCGGATATTCTATGTGATAAAATATTTCATACAAGTTACTTGCATTCCAGTGGGCATGCGTATCTAAAAGATACCTTAGGAGCTAATTTCGTTTGATAGCTTTACGCCACATAGCGCTACGAATGTCTGACTTTAGCTATTGCTCCCTCTCCCCATGACCTACTTTTAGTCACCATTGAAATTTTTCTAGCATCAGTAGCAAAATGTCTATCAGCTGTTTGTATCTGAGAGATACGCCCACCTGTTTACGTAAGTTTTTGTTGAACTCATTTCTTTTATTATTGAAGTTTTAAATATCATGTTTATGGGTGGCCCCTAGAAATGAGTTCAAACGGTGCTCCTCGTAATAAAAAATCTTGTAAAAACGTAGGAATTCGAATATAACAAAAACTTGCTTAAACGGTGACACGAATCTATCAGATACACTACTTCTATTCTAACACTAAACGGAAATAAACTTAAAAATATTTCAAATCATAATCCAAAATGGCAAGCTTACTATTTACGAGGTTCAGCTACAAGATATGCCAAAAATGTATGCGCATTGAACCCAATATCTGAGAGATATGCGCAACCTTTCTCAGCATAGTACACTGTTTTAACTAGAGGTTCCAGACGAGTGAATATATTCCCCCTAAGATGAAAGCATGGTGCCCAAGGGTGCCATACTAGCCAGGAAGTAGAGCAGGGGTGCGAAAACAGCAGACAATCGTAGACAGGGGTGCAAAAACAGCAAGCAATCGCAAAATGACTTGCTGGCGCATGCGCTTCCGGCATACATTCACCATTTAACTACTTCAATATGGCGGACGAATGATAGATTGAATCTATGCGTGGCTTCTATGTCTTTCACATTGAATGAAGTACACTATTGGATTAAATCTCAACTTTTCTAGGATAATTCTTTAAAATAACAAGTAAGTACAGGTTTTGATCACTTTGTAGCTTTTAGGGCTTTCAAACATAGTTAAAAGTATGTTTAATGCTTTTCAGTTACCGTTAGTCCGTTAGGATACCGCAGTACCGTTAGTTGTTTGATTTTCCGTTTACCGTTACTGTCGTGAAATTTTCTACATTCAAAACGCTACTAAATATATATATATATATATATATCATTATTTTCTTGAGTACTCGATAAGCAACATTTAATCACCAAAATAATAACCGGAATAAGATTATCCATAATCAACAAGTGAGAACCTAAATAAAAATGATTCTTGTGCTTCGTAGATTACTACAAAACAGCGAGCGCAAAAAATAAAAAAGAAATCTCTCTCCGTCTAGCTTTTTCTTTTGCTTTTTCGTTCAAGTGTTTGAATCATTTCCTATTAGCGGTTAATATTTCGATAGCGTTAGGAATTTCTTTAAATTTTTAAACTGTCGAAAAATTTCATGCGCATTTTATTTTATTGTTATTTTGATTGAAATTTTGAACGTTTGAAAAACGAATTTGTTTTTCCGTAACTTTAATATCCCAGAATATTTTTGGCTCTTCATGTAAATAATTCATAAGTACCTCTACACTTTACTTTCGGTGCGATTATTTCTCACAAATGATCATTAACTTAACTATGATTATTCAAATAATTACTCGTCTTTAACTTTAAATATATTTGTGACAACTCTTTGATACCAAATAAAGTCTGTAGATGTTTATTGTTTTATTCATTTTTAATATTACTTAGTAAAAAAAAATAAGTCATCAGTACGCAGAATTTTTTCACAAGTTTTTTACCGCCGCGAGAGTTATTATATTTATTTTATTTTTTTTTAAGAAAAGGATAAAAATTTCACAGGTCCGCAATGTTTTTCATTTGCTTTTACCGACCCGTGGGTCAAAAGAGGTTGAGAAACACTGATGTAGAGAACTATCAGATGAATTAAAGCAATGAGCACTTCTTAACTTTGTTGAAAACTCTGAAATATGATCAAATGCTGTAATTACAAGTTTTAATCATTTCCAGTACTGAATTCATGCAATGTGAAACGTGTGTAAAACGTAGACTACCATGAATCAAAACAAAACTATTAAAAAAAATACACAACTGTATTCAAAAACGCACACAATACGGGGGAGGAGGATCTACAGTAAGGGTGCCATTTCTCTCTCCGAAGGTTCATTCTTTTCACCCCGGCTGCCTATTTTTTAAAAGGTGCCTGTTTTTCACCCTAGTTAGAGGTGCAATTTCGACTCCGTATTAGGTGCCGCTGGTGAACAAGCGTTTCACCCCTGAAAGGTGCCAAATGCAACCTGTAGTTTTAACAGTGTATAGAGGCCGCTCCTGCTGGAGTTTCATAATTTTATTACACATTAATTTTCATTTTATTAAACGGGGCTATCTAATCAGAACGTCTTTGAAATGTTTTTGTGCACAATTATTTCAGTTCAATGATTGACGTAAAATTTAAATTTTTAAGTTACTGCTTAAAAAAACATGTCTTGGATTCACTTGTTTTTTGCGGAATTCATCATCGGGTAACCACATGGTTAGCAGTTTGTTGCATTGAATTGTTATTTCCATCTTTTTCGCGCTAAGAGTCTTCCATACGTCACCAGTTAAAGAATCCAATTGTTAAGTAATTTTGGACACATTTAAAGACTAGAACGGAGAAGTCCCCAGTTTTCAGGATAACAAGTAAAGTTTGAATTAGTAGTGCAATAAAGTAGGTCTTGCTTCCCATCTTGCATTTAAGAATGAGAATTAGTAACTCATTAGCAGCAGAAGGAGAAACACCTTTTTTCACGAAAAGAAGCTTGCATTTAAAAGTTAAAAAGAAAGGAAGGATTATCTATTTTTGACGAATATATTGCTTTAATATTAAGCATCCATTGGTAGATAAAAAAATTATTTCTAAACAAACAACATTAACATACGTAACAGGGTTAAAATTTTGCATGCATTGAAATTTCTAAAAGTGTCACGAGCTCTACACTGTTATAACCAGGGGTTCCAGACGAGTGAAAATATTCCCTCTAAGGTGAAAGCATGAAGGTGCAATGCAGGCCAGAAAATAGAGCAGATCAGCCGAAATAGCATGCAATCGCAAAAAGACTCATTGCTCATGCGCAGACAGCCTTAGACATACGTTCAATCACCTCAATATGGCGGACAAATGATGATTGAGTTTGTGTGTCTTTCACATTGAATTAAGTACACTATTGGATTAAGACACAACTTTTCTAGGATTAATTATCCGAAATTACAAGTAAGTACAGCTTTTGATCACTTTGTAGCTTTTAGGGCTTTCAAAAATAGTTAAGTGTTTAAAAGTGCATTTATTGCATTTTAGTTACCGTTACTGTTACCGTTACTATCGTGAAATTTCCATCATTCAAAACGCTACTAAAAATGTCTGGCATTATTTTCTTGAGTACTCGATAAGCAGCTTTTATTAATCACAAAAAAAAAAAAAAACACCTGCTATAAGATTATAAATAATCAACAAGTGAGAATCTTAATAAAAATGGTTCTTGTGCTTCGTAGATTATAACAGAAAGTTAGCGAAAAAAAATATCTCTCAGTCTAGCTCTTTTTTTTTTTTTGCTTTTTCATTCACGTGTTAGAATCATTTCCTGTTAGCGGTTAATGTCTCGATAGCGTTAGAAATTTCTTTTGGTTTTTTAACTGTCGAAAAACTTCATGTGCATTTTATTTTGTTACTCTTGATTAACGTTTATGAAACGATTTTTTTTCCGTAACTGTAATATCCCTGAATATTTTTGGCTCTTCATGTAAATAATTCATAAGTACAGCTATGCTTCATTTTCGGAATGAGTCATGTTTTAGTAAATGTATAATTTCTCACATTATTTAAATGATTACTCGTCTTTAAATTATAACTATTATTGACAGATCTTTGATACCAAGTAAAGGGGTAGATATTTATTGTTTTATTAATTCTTAACATTACTTTTTGTAAAAAAAAAACTCATCAGAACTCTGAAATTTTCACATGTTTTTAACGGCCCCAGAGTTATTATCAATATTATTTATTTTATGAATTTTCAAGAAAACGATAAAGATTTCACTGGTTCGCAAAGTTTTTCATTTGCTTTTACCGCGCCCGTGGGTCAAAAGAGGTTGAGAAACACTGAGTTGGAGCAATGAGCACTTTTTAACTATGTTGAAAACTCTGAAATATGATCAAATGCTGTAATTACATGTTTTAATCATTTCCAGTACCGAGTTCAATGTGAAAACTGTCCAAAACGTAGAATATCATAAATCAAATCAAAACTTTAAAAAATAATAATAATAATAATACACAGCTGTATTCAAAAACGCACACAATACGGGGGAGGGGGGAGGAGGATCTATAGTAAGGGGTGCCATTTCTCTCTCCGAAGGTTCCTTTTTTTCACTCCGGCTGTCTATTTTTTAAAAGATGCCTGTTTTTCACCCTATTTAAAGGTGCGATTTCGGCTCCGTATTGGGTGCCGCTGGTGAACAAGCGTTTCTCCCCTGAAAGGTGACGATTGCATCCTGTAGTTTTAACAGTGTACCATTAGTAACCGCACATTTAAAATTGTCCACATCTGAGGAGTTTTAGCTTGACAAATGATAACGTTTAAAGCATTCAGAAAAGTTTTATTTTTTTCTTGTAAAAGAGAAACGTCAAAATTGGCATTATTTGTAATTTCCTTTAGCAACAACATTTAAAAGAAACATTTTCATATCAGTGATGATCTTAAATTTTATAATAAGCAATTTTCCCAACGGAGATCATTTATAAATAAACTTTGTTAAATGAATTTGAGAACTGTGCAAAAAATTTTGCTCAAAAGGTAAATGAAATATGTTAGTAATTTGGTTTACCATGAAAGGGTATACAAATACCGGAAGCAGTAAAAACATTGTTATCAATATTTTATTACAACGAACTTTAACTTAAAGAAATGCAGTCGGTGTATTTTGCGTTCATTCACAAATTATCCAAAAACTTAAAAATATTGGTTTGATTGATTTGAAGTTTGTTCCCGCTTCAAGGATATAAGAAACAATTTTCCACACTAAATTTTTGTGTTTAGTTATTTCCTTCTCAGTTTTCTCGCTATCTCTAAATAAAATATTCTTGAAACTTTCAATTAGCGGAACACTAAAACATCTGTCTCAGTAGATTCTAGATGAGAAAGAAAATTTGTACATCACATTTTAGAATATTTTGCATATTTTATGTTTTTATTGCCGATTAATCAAATTTCCTACTAATAACGTTGTACTACTTATAACACAGTTAATTATTGATCAATTAAAATTCGTTATTTATCAATAATAATTAAAAGTCGATATACAATATCACATTAACCAAAAAACAGAAATATTTTATTATAACTAATGTTTTTAATGTAAAAAATGAATAAAATTATCAAAACTTTTCAGAGGAAATACAGCAATGTTTAATCAACGTGAAGTTACTCTTCCTCCGTTTTTTAGCATGGCTCAAATGATACATATAGTTTTAAATATTTTTTTTTAAACTTCGATTTAAAAATAGATATTTGGACACTGAAAAGTGCATTATTTGTTAAAATGGTTTTCTTTCTAAAAAAAAATAACGCTAGCTTTTACTCTAAATAATGAATTAATATTTCAAATTTGCTAGCATAAAATTCAATAATGGCTACAAAAAAAATAATAATAATTCACTTTCAGGTACAATACTGGGGTTAAATGGCATGCCATACTTTGTTCTGCGTTTGACTACGATGAAAGAAAATTGCAGCCCATAGTTTATGGATCCTCGTTTTATCTGAAATTCACTTGAAAACCTATGTTTGTTTTTACAAAGATTTAGCGTTACAATTGCATTACAAAACTGCTCATTAACCACTCTCTTAGAATTTAAGGTCAAAATTTCCGGCAACTAATGTTCATTTTGCAGCTAAAAATAAAATACTATTTTAAACAGGAGTTACTGTTTGAACAATATAAGAAGTTGGAAAAACAGCTTTTTGAGCTGTTAAACGTTTAAATGCACGTTTTTGTCATTGAAAGTGTTATTTAGAAAACGCGCTGAAACTTTTAAATCAATGTAAGTTCTGTTTTACAATCTTCATTTTCTCTGTTAGCTAAGCTTCATGCATATTTTAAGTGAATGTTAAATCGTCAATTTTCATCAGTTTTGAAATTTAAACCTTAAATGTAAGAAGTTGCGTCAAAAAGTTTGAATATTTTTTAAAAGAATCTTTGCTACAACCAACAGTGTTGTTTAAATTCCTATTACGATAGTAATTCCCTCTGCTATCTAGATAATTTCTCGTATTTTGACTAGTGAAAATGTGTAGCTAAATTTGTTTATCAAAATTTTAGGTACTTTTAGCACATAAGAATATTTCTCATATTTTACTGTGATCGGAGAAGAATGACCGTGATGTTATTAGTCTCCTTTCGCATGTCACATGCTTCTGACTGAAGAACATATTTTTTTTTTTTTTGGCCCAGGTATTTTCTCCCAATATTTATATGTTTATAGGCATTGTCATGTTTCTCAAATTCCTTTAAAATCTTTCGTTAATAAAATATCGATTTAATAAACGATTAAACTAATTTTTAGTATTATTAGTTTTTAGAAAAAGTTTTACTACTGTTTAATTACTAGTATTTTTTTTCAACTCATAAAAGGATTATATTTACAACTATAAATGTATACGCATATGGTTTTATTTATTGCCAAACTTAATTTTATGCATCTTTATTTTTTAACCTTTTTGAAGGATTATTTGAAACATAAAAGGGGCCTGAACAATAAGCTTTCAGTTTTTTACTCATTGAACAAAAAATCTAATCCTTGTGCTAGCTTTAAACATATTTCACTTGATAGTGCTAATATACCGAATTTTACGAAAAATAATGGAATAATTTCGGCAGCATCAGAATTGTAAAACCATATTTGATATTCTAGATTTTATTGCTGCTTACTAAAGTTAATATGGACGGAAAAGGGCATTTTTAAAAATATACTCATTTGATTTGGATCAGAAAAGATTATTTTCTGAAATAGGTGCAGAATGACTTTGAAAGAATATTACTAAATTACAACATTATTATACTAAAATTTCAAAACACGTTCAAAGTCATTTTTCGATATTAACCGGGGCTGTATGACATGATAACGTTACTAATGTGCAGTATATGGATCAAGGAGGGATGGAGGAATGACTCCTCCCTCTATATAGATGATTAATTGCTGTATGGCAACTTTTTTTACTTTCAGGCATAAAGTAAATCTGATTCTATTGTTTTAATAAATTTAGCTTTAAAAATGATATTCTCCCGAAACCCTAGTTTAAGGTTTCATTTTGGGACAATTTCGAAACGATGCCAAGACATTATTATGCCTAAAAGTTTTTAGCTGCATTGCAATACTGCCGTGCTAAGCACAGATGTGGTATCTGCAGTTGAGCTCAAAATGAGAAATTGATGATTAAAGTTTTACAACTCGTTTCTTTGATTTATGACTTAATTAAATGCTCAACTTGCGGTAGTTGTTTCGTAAATAACTTATCTAAAAACCATAAGAGAGTATTTTTGTAAAAATCTTAATTTAAAATTAATAAATGTAGTTACGACAAATTTTATTTTCAAAACCTTTTCATATACTAAGCTATTTTCACCGTAAGTGACAATTACTAGGCATTTTTAGGGGTATCTTCACAGATACGACAAAAGTAGCTTAGAAAAACGTGCTCAATGTATCATTAAATAATACTAAAAACATCTGCTTCCTTTGGACTTAGCTGTTTCGCTTTATTTTGTTAATACAAATCTAACAGAATCTACCTTCTGAAAGATATCATTTTCAAAACTCCGGACAGTTAAAATCCATAACAATTTTCTGTTTTTTATATTCAAAGAATGTGTTTTTTTATAATGTTTTATTTTCTAGATTCATTTTTACCGAGCATGAAGATAATTTTGGCAGCAGACGATACTTAAATAAAAATATTACTGGCCGTAGAATGAAATGCGGTTTTTTTTTTTGCATGAACGATATACAGTGGCTCCCAAAAGTCTTCGTACACCTACGACTTTCAACGAAATAGGCCCCAAATCATTGGTTAGAATTAATATTTCGAAATAGGTATTTAATTATGAGATCTATGATCAACTTTTAACAAAACTGCATGAAAAGTTTTTAAAAATTATTAAAACTTAATTTTTTAAAAATCAAAAACCGAAAAGTGCCGGAAATTTTATCTCACAAAAGTCTTCGTACACTTCATAAAATATCTATATATTATTGACTTATCTAACTTTTGATTAAGTTATTATTTAGTAGAATATCATACAGTATTCATAACACCTTTTAAACATCTGGGAATAGATTTCATTCTTTTTCTTTCTTTTTTCAGCGTAATTTCTGAATAAGTGTTATACCACACTTCGAGTATTACTATTTCTAGCTCTATTTTCGTTTTAAAGCCCTATTTTCGTAATCTAGCATCCAGATATCTCTAAATACGTTACATTAAGTTACAATCTGGAGATTGAGGGGGTATTTTCTAAATTTTAGGACAATTTTCGAGGCACTAGACGCAAACGTTGAAAACCGTGTGTTTCTTATCGTTATCTTGATTAAAAAAAACAAAGTTGTTTCCAATAACCAAATTTTTGGCTAAGAGTTCGAAGTTGGTTTTTAAAATATTTAAAGGAACAGCATTATTCATTATTTCATCAAAAAATTACAAACTACCAAGTCCTGATGCTGATATGCACCCTCACACTAAAACACCTTCACCGTCCTGATTAACTGATGCAACTAAGTTCTTAAGATTAAGTTCCTAATTTTTTCTTCTACTTACAGTTATACAACAATTTAACCAAAAATGTTAAATTAATTTTTATCTGTAAGTAAGACATGATTCTAAACTGTTTTTAGCTTATTTATCATTGATTTTGGGACGAAAAGCGTAAGCTTTCTGTTTTTCGCACGACCAAGAAAATTTCTGCGGGAAGAGGTCCCATTTAATCCAGCTAATCAAAGAACTTGGCGAACAATTTTAGGTGAAAATTAAATGTAAAATGTTTCATTTAACTCTGCAGAAACTTTTACAGTACTAAAATGTGTATTTTTCATAAATATTTTAACTTTAAATCTACGATCACGTTTTGTCAACTTTGCCGGTTGACCTTTTCTTACCTTGTTTTCGGTCCGATTCCTTTCTTTAAAGCATTTTATCAAGCACTTTACTATACAAACAAATAAATTAACTAATTTAGAGATATTTCAAAGCAATTTACCACTACTGTGGGAAAAAAATTCAAATTTTGAATGGCGTTTGCTGTTTTTTACGAATTCCAGCCATTTTACAGTAATAAGCAATATATTATAGAATAAATAAACCAAATATTAAAGCCAAATGACTTATAAGGGTCAACACAATGCAAAAATATTAATAAAACGGCATATAATAATTTTAATCATGAATTTATTCGAAAATGTTTAAGTGTACGATGACTTTTGTGGCGTGTTATTTCTCTGTCTCTTCGTTTTCTGACCTGTTTCAAAAAGAAGATTCGTCAATATTTTGAAAAAAACCAATGGGTTATATTTAGAATGGCATAGGAATGATGCGAAAAAATATTGGACTTTATATTCGAATTCAGTTTTGAGTTATTTTGGTTTTACTAAAAAATTTCAAAGTGTACGAACACTTTTGGGAGCCACTGTAGATATGAATATTTTACATGCATTTCATGTTTAGAATTTGCATTTAAATAACCATTTAAAAAGAAAAAGCTGAATATTTACTTTAACAATTATGCAAAGTTGTATTAGTTTTTATTATCAACCTGTATCAACTATTCAACGGTAAACTAATTTTAATATTCTGTGTTACAATAAACTGTTACATTATTAAATATGCTGCTTTACTAAGGTATAAAAGTCGTATCTACAAATTACTAAGGAAAAAAGTGATAACTGCGCAGATACCACTTTAAAGGCTTAGTATTTGTCACTTACGTTCAAATTGCCTTAACAAACTAAGCAAATTTGCAGTTACGACTTTTTTCTTAAAGCTTTTTTTAATACTTTGCGTTCACAAATCTCCAAAAACTTGACATTTAGGTAAATTAAATTACTAACGACCACCTGGTGACAATAACTCAGTTTGAAATAAAATGTGCAGATACCACATCTGTGCTTAGCACGGCAGAATACTAATTAAACCAAATAGAAAACAATGGCAACTATCTGAATTTGAAGTTGAGTGATGTTGAACTTGAAGTTCATCTTCACTCATTTCGACTGCAGTACAAACTGAATAAAAAATTTAAAAACTTTAAAAAAAAAGAAAAAAAAAGTATCAAAAAATTCACCATAACCAGCACAAATTATTCAAAAAACGCCGATTCATTTTTCGTTATGATTATGTAAAGAATATCTACTATGAGTTTCAGCCAAATTAGAAATGTGAGCTATCACAAGTGTACCTCCCGCTTACAAAAATTCACTCAAATTAAGTTATTTAATAAGGAAATCCAGTAATAAAAATTATTAAATAAAAACAAAAAACCCGACTGCGTAAAAACCAAAAGGAATAATGTATAAGACCAGTAGTTTAATATGTTATTCAGTACTACTGAATAACTACACCGTTGAAATAGTTTTATAATCGTACACAGATAAGACAAATCATAAATTCAAAAGCAGAATAGAAGGATCAACAGTCGGGGTCCATTCTTTTCTAAATCAAGGAACCCCGTAAAATTCGAATGGGCCCCGACTGTTGATCCTTCTATTCTGCTTTTGAATTTATGATTTGTCTTATCTGTGTACGATTATAAAAATATTTCAACGGTGTAGTTATTCAGTAGTACTTAATAACATAATAAACTACTGGTCTTATACATTATTCTTTTTATTTTATTTATTTATTTATTTTATTTATTTTTTTTTTTGGTTTTTACGCAGTCAGGTTTTTTGTTTTTATTTAATAATATTTTATTTCACACTTTTTAGTTAATTTTCATTGACTTAGATATCATGATTATAAGACGATATATTTCGTAATCTTGTCAATTCATTGAGACAGTTTGTTTGTATCGTGAGGTCTATTAAGTAACTTGCGGTGGTGTAAACTACTGATAATTAGTCCCTCTAGGGACCTAACTTGGCTTAAAGCTACATGTGCTTGACCTTCGGCAAAAATGCGCGAACTTAAGTCAACCACAGCAAAGCTATATAAACAGTCTGTATAACACATGATGTCGCGAAATCGGAAACGTCGTCTATCAAATCTTTCTCGCAAAACTAAAAAAGCCTGTCAAGAAAGTACACGTCACGAAACTCAGTCCCTTCAATCAAGGCAAAAACAAATGCAACATGTTAGAGATGAAAATCGAATTAGTAGACTTTTTTTCTTTTGGTGCTTATTGCACGGGTTTATTTTGATGAGGACTACAATCTGAGTGTCTTGCCTTCGTTACGCATAATATATTTTTTATTACAGTACAGAATACATATAAAGAACACATGAAAGAATTAACATCAGAAAGAAGGGAAAGTACATCCGGAGCGAGGGTGTCTTGACTCACCGCCTCAAGTGGGAGAAGCAATCGCTTAGACCACTCGGTCCTTGAGACCCCAATTAGTAGACTTAGTAAACAAAAAAATTCAGGCAGCGAAAACTAACTGCATTTGTTGCACGCAGGTAACGTGTGACACAGTGTGCAACACCCAACGTGCGCCGATCCCGAACTGACAAAATATGGCAACTGGTTGTTGATATGGTGAATTCTGATTACTGTCATGAGTTTAGTGACACTCCCAAGGTTAAGACAAATCGATTGACGTAAGAATTACCAAAATTGGCCAAGGCGTTTAGCCCCTAGAACGCCACATAGGAACAAACATACATAGACTTATAAACACATTACCCTCCTTTGCGTCGCGCACGTGCAGTCGGGTAAAAAGGAAGCGTAGCCTTTTTTCAGCGATTTTCATTGAAAACTAAAAGTCTAACAGGCAGTTCGTTTCAAACATATTAGTTAAAAAGAAAAGAGAGCCCATTTTAAAGTTGCAAGTCTTGTTTATTATTATTATTTAATTTTTAAAATTAAGATTGTAGATTTAGCATAAGAAAATAAGCAAAACAAGCTAACCAAATTGAAAAACCTTAATACAGCCAACATACATTTTGCTTGTTTAACTATTTATCTATTTATTTTACTATTTAAAAACGTTTTATGTTCGAAAACATTCTTCTACTAAAAAAAAAAAAAAATCACTCAGCAATATTCTTTTCTTTATCTGTGCACTGTTTTATATCATCCTTCGTTCTTTCGTAATCAGAAGACTTTTAAGCGAGACGCGAAGTTAAGACATCAACGGAACTGTCAGGGAAAATATTTTTCAATTTTTAGAACTTTTTCTTGTGTTTTTAAACTCTTCGTACAAAGGTCACTCTGTTCAAAATAATTTCATGTACTTAGCTATTTTTGCCCCCTTTTTATCATTGTTTGATGAATGAACTTTATTTTTTTTACAAAAAGCTCTATCTCCCACTTCACAATTAAAATTATGTCTTGCGGTAAAAGAATCAACAACAACGTCAAAAAGCACAAATTGCAGATTTGGGTGTTTATTTAATGTTTTGCGGGGTTTTTTTTTTTTATTTTCTTTCTTTTTTTTCATTTTTTTTTCACGCGATAAGTCATTGATGACAAGAAAACAGTACGTAGTATAACATTAGTAAACATCTCTTCTTTTATTCCATGAGAAAACCGAAAACAAGTTTTCAAAAGACTACATTCTACCCACTCCTCCCCCCCCCCCCCCCCGCACTCTTTCTTTGGACTTCTAGCTATTGCATTCGTTTACACGTGTCTTTCGAAACTAAAGTTTCCTTTGTAATATGAAAACGCTCTCTTAAAAAAAAAATCTACGAAGTTCCTCTTTCAAATGTTATCAAATCCTGTAGAGCCTGTTTTTGAAGCATTTTTATGAGTTGGCCAGCAGCCCTTCTATGCAACTGGAAAAAAATTCAACAACCTAATTTAGACAGCTAATTTTAATTACCCAACATTATTTTTTGTAAGCTAAAGAAACATTTAGTTTAGTACAATTTTGAATCCCGAAAAAATGTCTCCGGAAAATCTCCAGATTTTTTTCCTCCATGATTCTTTAAAAGCAAACTTGAGTTCTGCTTTCTAAAATTCCCAAAATTATCCCATAACTGCAGAATTTTCTCTTGAGAAGGAATTTTTATGATCGAAGACCGAATGCCCTCCTATTGTTCATCCGAGTAAGGAATTTTCAGAAAAGATGATAACAAAGGTGGGTCTCCATTCTTACTTCAGCCTGCCCCGTTAGCCGGAGAAGGCAGCTGACAGAGACATTTCGAAAATAAATGAAAGCGATGCATTTTTATCGCTTCAGAAAGTAATTTACCGCATCCCTGATTTCGATCGGAATGCTGCAATAGGCATTATAAGGGAGACGGTGTTCAATAACATCTAAAATATTTAGATTGAATATTCGTATGAGAAAAAAAAGCCGCAATTTTTGAGGAAATATGGAATAAATTAGGGAATTTAAGAAACTGCTTGTAGGTACATAGTAGTTTGATTTTTTTTTTTTTTTAAGAAACGGAAACCAAATGAAAGAGATGAAAATTGTCTTAATTTTTTTTATCATAGAAACATTTTGTTTTTTTAATTTATGTTCTCAAAACACATTCGTCAGTTATACAATTTTATATAATTGTAAATCTTTCACTGTCCAAACATGGATAATACACCTTTTTGCAGTTCCGAAGAGTTGAAAATAACATTTAATTAAAAAATAATATCATAATATGTTGCAATGAAAAATTATTTTTTATTGTAGAAATTATGTAAAATCAAATCTTAAAATTAGCTATGATCGAGCACATTTGGCAATATATCAAAATTCTGTTGTGTCTAAACGTTTTATCAGAATTTTCAGTGTGACTCCCCCCCCCCCCCTGAAATACCACTCCTTATTTTCAACCGTATTTACACCACATTATTTTTTTTCCCCCTTCTTTCAGATTTTTGAAAAATACACTTTTGAAATTATTCAAGACCAAATAAGGCTTTTCAAGGCCTTAAAATATTTAAGTCGCATAACCTTACTGACTTACCATATAACGGCCTATTTCAAGAGCTTTAAAGCGACACCACGTGAAATGTTCTAGCTTCTACAGGAACTGAGAAAAAAAAAATGTTGTGAATACCGAGTTTCCATTTTTGCAGTTTTTCGAGTTATTTAGGAAGTAATACAGAAAAAAAACCTCTTAGATCGCTATCTTTGACAAGACATGAATAGAATCATACCTGAAGCTTTAGAATTACTAGACATGACTGTAAAATATTGTTTCGGTAATTTGACATCGAACGACCAATATGCTCGTTTCTAACGTTATAATATTTCTTATAATTTCTATAAAAAGTTTGTTGATTTGGTATTTTCGTTAAGATTATCTGTAAAACTGGCGAAAAATTCATTTGAAATTAATGAAAATATCCGTCTATATCAATGGTGCTCATGAATGTGTAAAACGGAAATTACTTAACAGTCTGTGCAATCCTTTTCATACTTTATATGTAACTATTAGAAATACCCTTCAGCTATTCTATAAACAGCTTATTATAAAACTTATGGTTTAGTCTTTGTATTAGTGGTGTAAACGACCCAAACAGCTATAGGTAACATATTTCAAAGATGAGAAACTGAATTCTTGCGGTTATCAAGATCCAGCAATGTATTATCGTGACTTCTTCAGTAGTATATAGGTGACTAATGTTTTTGGGCACTAAGCAATGGCTCCTGCAGGTGCAGGTAAAAACGCCCTAGCCTATTCCAAAAGCCCCTACAGAATAAGGAATGGGCAGATTGGGCACGGGCATTGCTGAAGTCTTGAAAAAATCGACTGTTTCTATATCGCAGTATAGCAAATAATTTAAATTTAGAAAACAACTCCCCTTAAAATATTAATTACTCATATAAATCCCAAATCCCCAGGATTAACACTATTTTTAAACAATCATTAAATTTGAAAGTTATACAATGCATACTTTTGATACTTTTTGTCCTTTTGTAATGAGGAAAAATTTTATGGCATCTTCATTATTATGTATATTTATCAAATATATTATTTCTATTTTTATGGTCACTATTCTTACTTATATTACTAAAATCATGTGATGTAATACAAAACATCTCTAAATTAGACCTCGTTCCTATATAACCCATAGGGATCAAAGTCGTTTATTACTTCGTTGCACATAACGTTGGGAGAAGGTAGGCTTGCCAGACGTCCCGGTTTTGAAAAAAAAAATCCCGGTGTCCCGGCCGGTTTACTTCACGTCCCGGTAAAATAGTAGATGGGCTATGGTAGAAAATATAGTCGGAAACTGCATTTTGTGATCAAATCATGAATCTTTGCATGCATGTAGACAATGTATTTACAAACATTTTTGGAAGGGGTGACATTTGAAAATCCCCCCAAATCCCCCTGGCGGCCAGTTTTGGTCAAGAATAAAAAACTTCTTTTATTTTTAGAAAAACGCCCACTGTATCTTCTTGTGTGAGTTCTATTATGCTTACTAAAGCGTAAAAAGCCATCCAAATATTTCTAAACCTCCTAATTTTAATAATAGTAATTTCAAAAACTTTAATTTTTTTAACAAAACTTTAACACTTAAGTCTTTAAAATTTCTGGAAAGGTTGTTTAATAAATGTTTTTTAATGTCTTTTAAAGCACTATGTTAAAGAATATTAATTCATAGTAGAACTCAATAATCCGAATCCCAAAAATCTGAAACATTTGAAAATCCGAACATGTGTTTTCAAATTTACTGATAAAAATTGTGATTATAAAAATAAAAATAAAACTAGGAAAAAAAATCATAAACAAAGCTAGTATTTTTTTCAAAACTTGAAAAAAAAAACATTTGAATTATTGAATGAATACAATACCTTGATTAGTGAAAAAGAAATCAAATTTCATTATTGGCAAAAAAAAAAAAAAAAAAGGAAACTTCAAACACATTTTTCACATTTTTTTGGAAGTTTGACTCACATTGGGCAGTTTTATAAGCCATATTTGCACTAGCAAAAGGGGGGGGGGGGGCACGGATCATTTGTTCATAGAACTTCAAAATTTATTATCGAATACTTTAACAAAAAAAATTTTTTTTTCTCATTAGACGATTTGAAGTGTTTGTTCTATGTTTTGAACGATGTAAGAATAATAAGTTATTGATAACAGCAATAAGAAGTTTAGTGCTATGTTAATAAAACTAACAATATTGTGACTATTAATAGAATTGTTATTGATTGAAATATAACTCACTATTACAAAAACTACAACTAAAACTTCAACAAATCTGAGTAAATGATGCGTACAATGATTATATAGTAGAAGGTATTTTAAAACGCTTGAATTTACTAGTAATTTACACAGATACATAGCATTTTCCATTGCAGTACTTACACATCGCTCAGCAAATAAGTCCATTTTTGAAGCACCCACAAGTTATTTGAGAGAAGTTGTTTTTTTACACTTGCATGACGTAAATTCACTTGAAACTGCGCGCAAACTCAAACAAACAAGAACGTGCTTCTCATCAGTTACTGTAAATCTCAATCATGAATTTACGTTCGGGCTAAATTTTGAGGCATACTGCCCCATTGACATCTACCTTGATAAGCCTTAAAAGAGTTGTCTAAGAGCTTAAATTGTGGATGATAAGTTAATCATTGATCTTTGTTTACTGGTGGAAAAGCATTTTCTAGCTTCATTTACGGACGGAAGTTGCATGAGGACGAGTAGCAAAGAAATTGAATTTTTGAAGATGTTTGAAACTTTTAATCAGGTATGTTTTTTTTTTTTTCTTATGTTAGGATAAGCATAAAAATGCACCAATAACGTCAGGATAGTCTTTCCTTCTTTTCCACATCGTCACTTTTCTCTGACCTGCAAAAAAAAAAAAAAAAAAAAAGATCGTGTCACATCCTGAGAATGAGTGGAACCGTCTTCGAGCAACTGCTTTTTGCTGACCGAATCTGTGAGCAAAATCTTGGACTAGTATAAATCAAAAGTGTTTTCCAGCTACAAATTTAAACCCTATCTTTTTTCTCTCATTTTTATATAGCTCATGGAAATATGATATGTCTAAAATAACAGCAGGGGCCAACAGCTCCTATGCAGGTGCGCCTGTATCCTCTTTCTGCAGCATCCAAAACATGTACGAAGATCCTGCAATCAGCTTCGTCTTGATTTGATGGATCTAGAGGTGTGGTATTCAATGAAAATCACCGTCGAATCATCAAGAAGAGAACAAGATGGTATAGGCAGTGCAATGATGAAAAACAATTCTGTCTTCTTATCTACGTTCCAGAGAAAACTGATCCAGTTCTCAGGAATAGGTTTTCTCCAAAATATCTTTCTAATATTCCTCTTATATGTCTTGCATCTGTATCCTAAATAGACTTCAGATACTCTACCAAAAAATTTTCGGTCATAGGTCGTTTTATGTGAACGATGAAAGAACCATCACAGACAATAGCATTACAATGTATCTCTGCACTTATTCTAAAACTAGCATTCATCATTTTCATCTTCGGCAACCCTTCTCAACTCGTTTTCGTCTTCTCTCGAGTAGTCTTCATCAGTAAGAATACTATTACTTAATTCATTGAGCAGGAATGTAAATGACTGCACTTATTTCTCGTTCAAAGAGCTCCAATTATTGAAATCGACGGAGGGTGCGGTTGATTTTCATAGTGGAGAAATTCATCCAGGTTTAAATTTACGATATTGCAAATAATGAAAAGCTTTGAAAATGAATCTGCATCGAATCTTAATCTTTTCATTAAGCAGACTTATTGTTTTTTTTTTTTTTTTTTGTAAAAATGAAAGACTAAAAAAGTTTTTTTTTCTACCCGTGAATATGAAGTGACTTTTGAGTCACAATTCTTTTCTCTATGAATTTGTTGTAACTGTTTTTTGTCCCAACTTGCCCAATCTTCATGCGTTGCTCCACATATTCTTCGTCTACTGCTGTATTCGTCTCTAATGAGAACAATTCTTTCGAAGTTTCTAAAAATGGATTTCCATTTTCAGCTACTTCTCTTCAAGGCCTGACTCTTCAAGACCCTTCTTGAAAACAGGCTTTGGAAACTTAACATTTCTTCAATTCAAATGTATAGCGTTTCCTTAAATGAGTAGAGGTAACTTTTTCAAATTGTGTAACTAAATCGATAACTTCAAGATCAACTAACATCCATATTCCTAACGCAGTTGAATCTGTGATAGACCAATTATACCCCCGTCTCCTTCCACCACCGCATTGTTTTGCTTGTAAGCATGGTACAATCCAATTACAGAAAACACGTTCATTGTCTTTTTTACAACAAGCGTTCCTTCTTCTAAGGCTTTGTGTACGTCTGGAAGGTTTGTGGGTTACAGAACATCTTTTATGAAAACTGGTAACCATCGAGCATATAGTTACTAAAAAGTATATGTACATCGTTTAGTATAGCGATAAAATGGAAAAAAAAAACACAGAATGAACTCCTTCAAAGTTTCAGTCAAGATACTAAAGTTGGTTGAAAGCTGTGATCTAATAAACATTAACATTAAAATCCCCAGCTTTAATACAGTGCTTCAAAATTTGAACATTGTGATGGTGCTTTCTTTCTCGGATTTTTAAGTTATAAAAACTTCTCTGTCAGAAGTGTCTTCATTGCATCGATGTGAATGTTGTAGTTAGAAACATTTTATTATACACTTTAGGCATGTTTTTCTTTCTTTTTTTATAAAATGAGTAAAAGCTTACTAATGGTCAATCGGGTAACGGAGAATGAACAACAGCAACAATAGTAATAATAGTAATAAGAAGAAGAAATTAAAAATTCAAACTTTAAATTTCTTTCTATTAGAATTATGTTGTCTTGACATTAATTTCACCCATTTTCCTTGAAGTCCTTACTCTCTTATACCCTTTGGAAATAGTTTCGATTATGCGTGTTCAGTCATAAAAAACGAGGTATATCATGGCCGGATAATTGGACAGTTCGAGCAATAATAGTTCGGATAACTGGAACTCTACTTTGATATAACCCTAATTAAATGTATTTTTAAATTCAGAAACCATTAATTATGTTATGAGGGGGGGGGGGAATTCACGTCGGAGAATTTACAATTTAAAAATATTGATATTTTTTTAAAAACCACTATTCGTGAAGTTATTTCTAAAACTGGACGTTTCATGGAGCTTTAAACGGTAAAAAATACAACTAACATCTATGGAGTGACACAACCAATGATTTAAAAATTATAGTAAAATTAAAAAAAAAAATCTCCATTTTTCGTTTTGGACCAAAAATGGCCGACAGGGGGGTTTGGGGGGGATTTTTGAATGTCTCCCCTTCCTAAAATTTTTGTATATAAAATGTCTACAAACATGCCAAGTTTCATAATTGTGTCACAAAATGCAGTTTCTTCCCCCGTAGACCCCTGACTAAAAGATTAATTTGGTTACCGATGACCAAAAAAGTCCAATAATATATAACTGTAAAGGATTATTCATGATAAATAATTTGTCATTTGTAACATTAATTTGTAGAACTAATATCAAATTAGATTGTGACCATTTTTACAAGAGGATAAAAAACGAAAAATGACTTTGTAAAAAAAAGTGCTATCCAATCAAAATTACGTGTACATTTTGTTCACATCTTTATTCATCATTCAAAGTGTTTCTTCTTAGTTCTATCATTTATTATACATATGTAATTAACATGTAGTATACCCGTGATTAACATTCATATTAACCATTTATTCATAGCATTAAGAATGAACTGTCCTCTAAAAGAGCCTAAAAAACAGCCAAGGGTGTGTACCCTTTTCAATACTCAAAACGTTGGAGGTGGGGAAGGGGGGGGGGGTATTCCTGTGTCCCAGTTAAACATTTCATAATTGTGGCAAGCCTAGGAGAAAGGTACTAAGTTACAATTCGTGCCCAGTGTTCTCCGAAATCATAATCGGACCTGTAGATGCCGCTGGAATATTCGGCGGCGAGTTTGGCCGTTATACAATGTGAAAAGCGGGTCCTGATACGAACGAGCAATTCAGTTAGGAAAGAAAAAAAACATTTAGTTAATTAAGGCGTAACTAAATTGAATATTTACATCATATAAAGTGTTAAGGAAATATGAATTATAAAATAAACGTAAAAAAGCTTTTATGTTTTCTGCTACAATTAAGAAATCACTTAAAATTTCTCAATACCTCAAGGTTTTTTTTTTTTTTTCATTATTCTCCCGGTTGTGAAAAGCATATTTATTTTCTAAGTCATCGGAGAACTCTTTCCCGTTACTCTCGTAAATAACATAATTCTCAACTGTTACATTAAGTGAAGCGTAAATAAATAAGTGCTTATTTTGATGAATCTCTTTCGCTCTAGAAATGAAACGAAGCATGAAATCCGCAAATATTTAAATATAAATATATACTGAAATTAATACGCATTGTGTGTTTGAGGAGTTAAAGTTATCTCAACGCCTCAGAACATAATCAGTAGACGTTGATAATTTCTTACTCAAACTTACATGTTCGGAAAGATACACGGTAATTTTAATTATCTGAATAGTTTCAGAGTGTTGGCATTCGAATTAACATTCGATGGGGAGAAGCTCTCGAAAGTTTAACGATAAACACTTTTAAATCGCGTGAAGAAGGTAGACGTTTCTTAGCTCTCAGATTAACATTTTAGAATGTAGTCTTTAATATAGTGTGGTTTAAGGAGTGCATTAATGAATAGGAGAGTTTATTTCCAGGATCTTTTGAATAATTAAAATGTTTTGTCGCTTGAAAACGGCAAAATAACTTCAAGTAATAATTTTAGTCATGAATAAATTGCACTCAGTTTATTTTCCCCCATTTTACGAATGCGTTTGTTTTACAGAAATTATAAATTAATTGCAAGAACATGAAATTGGTTAAAAACTTAGTAATTTAATAAAGGAAAAGATTGAATTTTAAAATGACGACATGTTCTGCTTTTAACTCTAACAGTTTAAACAATTTAAATGTAAGAGGTTTGAAGTAGGTAAAGCTTCTATAAGTTCGTGCATTTGTGGTTTTTTGCTGTAGTCATTTTCTAGCAGTGTCCTTTTCTTCAAATTAAGGAGCAAAGAATTTTTTTATTTTGTGTTTTATTAAGTTGTATAATACACAGAGTTGCATTAAAGCGGTAATAAAAATGTATTGTATACCGGAAACAAATAAAAGGAATGATTTGTGTTTTAAATGTTAACAATAGAATTCAATTTTTACAGTAACACATGTTTTTTTTTTTTTTTTTTAATCTAATGGAACTGCAAAAGTATAACCGATTATTAATGTTTTGCAGTATGTTTTGGGCAGCTAACAATAATCTAACTTTAGATTGCAAAATTCTAGACCGTTATAAGTCATCAAACAAACAACTCTACCCTAAATAACGGGTACAGTTTAGAGCTTCATTTCGTAGGATTTAATCTCATCATAAACAACCCTGTTGTAAAAATTTCCCCGCCAAGAAACCCTTTAACTTTTCCGCACAAAAAAGAAAACCTGCATCCTAAACCCAAAAACCCTCAGTCATAAAAAGTTATGATACCTAGTTTGCCCGCCAAGTATCTGCCAAACTATCATCCTCCCTCTTCTCCTTTTTCATCACAGCTACTTCCATTAGAACTTCCTCCCACCTTCAACTCCTCAGAAATATGGATAGATCTTTTAAATTGTTTATCTTGTTTGGCGGGAAGCTTTTCAAAGTGAAGTGGTTGCTTGGTGAGCAAAAAGCTTCCCGCCAAACAAGATAAACAATTTAAAAGATCTATCCATATTTCTGAGGAGTTGAAGGTGGGAGGAAGTTCTAATGGAAGTAGCTGTGATGAAAAAGGAGAAGAGGGAGGATGATAGTTTGGCAGATACTTGGCGGGCAAACTAGATATCATAACTTTTTATGGCTGCGGGTATTTGGGTTTAGGATGCAGGTTTTCTTTTTTGTGCGGAAAAGTTAAAGGTTTTCTTGGCGGGGAAATTTTTACAACAGGGTTGTTTTTGATGAGATATCACATCTTTTTGCATTGATATTATCACTTTGTCTGTATTTTTAGAATTGAGAACTTCAAGTCAGAAAATTTTCAATTGAAACAACGCTGTTTTGTGTTTTTAAGGAACAATAATGGCTAGCATAATTTTACGTCAAGTTATTTTCTGACTATTAAGATTCTATGCTCATTTTGCGAGAATTGGGTGGTTTAAATTTTATTGCAATTCTTGTATCCTCTCTGTTGCAAAGAAAACTTCTTGGATAATAAAATACTATATTTTAAATTATATTGTTTTGGAGTATTTTACAACTTCGCAATAAATTCTATTACAGTTTCTTTATTTGACAGATTATTCAACATTTTCATGAAGGTTACTTTAAATGTTTTACAGCTTGAGGACTATTTTAATCTAGCTTTTCACTTCTTGTTTAATTACATTTTTTTCTTAAATCGTGGATTATTTTACGTTTTATGGGATAATTTTAATTGTTTGGTGATTTATCTTTTTCTTGATAGAAGTCTTTGTCTTGTTTAATACCTAGTTTTGTTTAACAGTTCATTTAAAAAACGAAATAACGCATGTTATCACCAAGCAAAAAAAAAAAAAAAAAAACTAAGCCATTAAATATTTTAAATTTGAATGTGTCAGAAGATCTATACAACTTTACTCGATGTCAAATCGTGGATATCCCAAATTTGCCATAGCCATTTTTCCAGTGCTATTTTTTGCTTTCAATTAAAAAGTTATATGTGCCGTATTCATACGCGTACAGTTTCGTATAACTTGTCACGTAAAATATTGTAATGGTTTAACCCCAGTTTCGCGCCGACATTTAAAATTTCTTCCCTCCATAAATATATCAAAACTGAAAAACAGTGGGAAGAAAATTTCGTATTGGCAAAACTTTGGGGGGGGGGGGGGCGGAGGACAGCATTCTAATCTCATTCATTAATTTGTTTCTCTGCTTAAGTATAAACAAATAACGTAGAATCTGAAAACAGAAAGCCCAATGAGCTAAGTCTGCGCGCATGCGCAGTCGCTGTGGCAAATTTGGGATATCCGCGATTTAACGTCTATATGCAACTGTTAGATATGTCTTGATTGAATTTCATTTCCTAAGACAATTTTGGAATTCTGTTCTAACCTTGCAATTGCAGTCCGAGATAAACAAACCGTATGAGCTGAGAGTAAGTACATAAGAATTTAGGGAAAATTAGTGATTTTCGAACTTCAATTACTCCGGCCCATGATGTCCCTGGGGGTTGAATTTTTGTATATGTGCTCAATGGCCCCCCAAGAATATGTATACAAAAAATCATTACAATAGCCCCCCGGGGGGCTGTGATAGAACCCCGGGAAGGTACAATTTGGGGGTAAAAACGAGGGGGGAAAGGGAGGGGGGGTCAAATGGCACATCAGTAAGGCACAAGGAATGTATGTGCGAAATTTCAGCTTGATTCCTTTTTTCGTCTGAGCTGTAGCCCTGTCAAAGAAAGCGAAAACTTTTTTGAACAGCGATTTTATAACTTTAATACCTCCTCCCCCTGATGGTCCAGGGGATTGTATTTTGGTTTATGTTTTCAGGGGTCCCTAGAGATTGAGTTTACCAAAAATCAACTCCGGGGGTCTTCATGGGGCTGAGATACAGAGGGTTGAAAAACCCAAAAAAACCCAACTTATTCTGTCGTGTAATCTTGTTCTTGGTCGCTTTTATTTCTTTCGCCTTTGGCGGTGGATTTGCTTCTGTTGGCTGCTGACGTTTGGTTTCCTTGGCGGGGCGGGACGCTCCCGCGTCCCGTGATCTTGGTCGCTTTTATTTCTTTCGTCTTTGGCGGTGGATTTGCTTCTGTTGGCTGCTGACGTTTGGTTTCCTTGGCTGGGCGGGACGCTCCCCCGTCCCGTGATAAATTTAACAATATCTTTAGCTTCTTACTTATTTATCGAAGGGAAAACAACTAGCTACCGCATATGTCTTGTCATCAATTTCAAAGAAACATTTAGCAACACCTTTGGTAATTACTGGACTGGTCTCCGCAGCTATTGACACATAGGAACACCCCTAAAGGATATTTAATGACCAACACTTTTAATTCGGTTAAATGGTCCTAGTATTCGGTTGAAAGGTCCTTTAAATTAGAGTAATATAAAATTGCTGACACGTGCGAAGTATTTGCACTTTATCACGCTTCGTGTACTCTTACTCCCAGTACACAGTGCGTGTGGGAATAAATCTGATATGGAGTACTTGTACCTGAAGAATACAAAATAACACATTTTTTTCTAAATCCAATAAACATTTTAACAATTATTTAAATCATTTACACAGTTACAGCACTTTTCTTATGACAAAACTGATTAGCTTTACCTTCACGAAATTACTTTTACCGTTATTGCTACTCCCTATATGATACTTTTGATCTGCCTCTCAAAAAACAGTCCAGATGTGAAATGCTTCTTTATTTGTGGCAAATAGCAGGGACTTTAAAATGATGCCTTAGAACTGACATTTTCAGAAGTATTAAGGAAATTATGGCACACCCACAAAAAATAAATAAATAAATCTATGTAAATAAAACAGAGAATATATATGTATGTGTGTATGTTCCCTATGCAAATCTACAGTTTACGTCAGATCTCGACCAAATTTGGCAAGAAGGTACATGAGTAAGAGGGTATTTGAAGGAGGGGGCACTTAAAGGAACGTAGGGAGGGTTTTGAAAGCCAAAAATGAACCGAACCGTTCGAACTTTAATTTTAGGGGTCGAAAACGGCATTAAATGGCTCTTTCTACCCGAAATAATTATCCGAGAAGTTCGATTTGGGCGCAATCCGAAAGCACGTGAAAAGTACCCATAAAGACCATTCATTTCCTTCGAATTTAAAAAAAAGACTAAAATCACCGGGAAAAAATCAAAAAGCACTGCAAAGCCTAATGGAACACATATTTTAAATCAGAAAATTTTCGTTTGAGCGATCTAATTTTAAATTAGCGTTCAGAAGGTTACCACGTTTTTTTTTTCTCGGCTGTGACTAAATAAATTTTGTTTTCGTTTCGAGATAAAAATTTCCCCTTTAGATTATTATTTGGTGATTTATCTTCTTTTTACTTCTTTTTACAAAAAAGGAAGTATTGTATTCGCGAAAAAATTTCACTCAAAAATCGGCCTTAATTTTCATTTTTCTCACCCCGAATGAATGTCGAGTTTTTTTTTTTTTTTTTTCGACCCGATCACACGTGGATATATGCCTAAGAACGTACAGACACCCGAAATATCCATTTTGACGACTCCCGAGTTAATTACAACGAATTTTCTCGTGACGTTCGTATGTACATATGTATGTGCGTATGTGTGTGTGTGTGTATGTATCTCGCATAACTCAAAAACGGTACGTCCTAGAAAGTTGAAAATTAGTACGTAGACTCCTAGTGGGGACTAGTAGTGCACCTTCCCTTTTGGTTCCACTCGGATGTTCCTAAGGGGGTCTTTTGCCCCTTTTTGGGGGGAAATCATTGTTAATTTCGATGTAAACTCAAGTTGTGTTATAATTTGTCGGACACTTGTCGTTATAGAGCCAGTCTTTTGGTCGCCAAGTTTTGTCGCCAACTTGGTGATAAATTTGGAGATAATTCTTTTTTTTAACTTGGTTTCACTTTGTCCACTGTTGGTGATATTTAGAGAGTAAACAATTGAATCACATTAAAATTGCCAATAATGTGGAAATGACATTAAATTGGAGTAAAAGGAAGTCATGTGATGCACACATCAGCTCGTTTTTTTTTAAGGATTTTAGCTGTATTTATGAAGGGTTGCGTTTAATTTTTTCGCGAACTTTTGATTTACCGTTTTCTTTCTTTGAGAATGATCACTGACGAGAAATTTAAAAGTATTTTTTTTTTCTCTAATTGAAGCCTGATTGTTGAACACGCGTCACTTGACATAGCGTTTATTTTCGAGATAGACCGTGTGAAGCAGGACAATGCAGCCAAAAAAAAAAAAAAAAAATAGAAGGAAATAAATCTTGATCAATAATATAGGTAATAGGTAGTAGGTATAGGTAATAGGTAAATGATTCTAGGGGACAACGGGATTTCAGAAAGCATATTTTGAGACGCGAATCCTTTTCCCAATCTTTCGCTTAAAATTTGTAAATTGGATATAAATAAAACTTTCTTCTCTACTTTTACTTACTTTGAGGTTTACATAGGGGAATATCCAGGGAATTAGATATTGATTGTTTCATTTTTCTGCTCACTAATATAAAACACTCTAATCAAAACAATACCAAATTATACTCTTAAATTTGGAAATTTTAAAGATAGATAATATGAAAAGGAACTCGGCTTCTGCAAGCCTCTGTGGCGCAATCGGCTCGTGCGTTCGGCTCTTAACTGAAAGATTGGTAGAGCGAACCAACTCGGGAGTGTGAAATGGTTTTTATTTCTTAAAACTTTCATAAATATTTTTCTTAAGAACCAATTGAGCAATTCAGCTTCTGAAATCCTCCGTGGCATAATCGACTTCCCCATTTGGCTGTTTACCGAAAGGTTGGTGGTTCGAGCCCACCCGAGAGGTTAAATGTGTTTTTATGCTTTAAAACTTGCATTAATATTTTTTTAAGAACAAGTTTAGGCATTCAGCTTCTGCAAACCTCACTGGCGCAATGGGGTGGTTCGAGCTCACACGGGGGCGTGCAATACATTTTCATGCTTTAGAACTGCCATAAATATTTTTCTTTTACCAACCAATTAAGAATTTCATTTTCTTTAAGTATCTGTGGCACAATTGGCTAGCGCATTCGACTGTTAACCGAAAGGTTGGCGGTTCGAGCAAACCTGGGGGGGTGTTATGTTCTTTACGCTTTAAAACATGCGTTAATAGTTTTTTAAGAACAAGTTTAGGAAATCTGCTTCTGAAAACCTCCGTGGCGCAATCGGTTAGCGCGTTCGGATGTTAAGCCAAAGGGTGGTGGTTCGAGCTCACACGGGGGCGTGCAATGTATTTTGATGCTTTAGAACTGTCAGAAATATATTTTTTTACGAACCAATGAAGGATTTCAACTTATGGAAGCATCTGTGGCACAATTAGCTACTGCATTCGGCAGTTAACCAAAAGGTTGGTGGGTCGAGTCCACCCGGTGGAGTGTTATGTCTTTTTAATACTTTACAACTGTCATAAATATTTTTTTATGAAACTATTAAGATTTCTGCTCCTGCAAGCCTCCGTGGAGCAATCGGCAAGCTTGTTCTGCTCTTATCTGAAAGGAGGGAGGTTCGAGCTCATCCCGCGGCTTGCAATGTTTTTTTATTGCTTCGGAACTGTCGTAAATGTTTTTTTTTTCTCGAAACGATCATTGAGCCCACCCGGGCTTGTGTAATGTAATTTTCATGCCTTAAAATTTTCATAAATATTTTTTTAGAAACATATTAACCATTTCAGCTTTGCAAACCTCCTTGGCGCAATCGGCAAGCGTTCGGCTGTAAACCGAAAGGTTGGTGGTTCGAGCCCACCCGGGGGCGTGCAGTGTTTTTTTATGCTTTAAAACTTTCATTAATATTTTTTAAGGAAACACATTATGATTTTAATTTCGCAAGTCTCCGTGGCACAATCGGCTATCGCTTTCGGCTTTTAACCAATAGGTTGGTCGTTCGAGTCCACCCGGGGGCGTTAGGGATTTCGTATACCGGTATTTTTTTATTAATATATTTTTTTAAGGAATAAATTTTGGATTTTCGCTTTTAAAAGCCGCCGTGGCACAATCGGCTATAGCTTTCGGCTGTTAACCGAAAGGTTGGTGGTTCGAGCCCACCCGGGGGCGTGTAGGGTTTTTATAAGCCTTAAATCTTTCATTAACATTTTTTAAGGAAACAAATTAGGGTTTTAACGCGAGAAACTTCCGTGGTGCAATCGGCTAGCGCGGTCGACTGTTAACCGAAAATTTGGTGGTTCGAACCCTCCCGGGGGCGGGTTATATTTTTTTATGCCTCAAAACTCTCATTAGTACTTTTTAAGAGCCTAAAATAATATTTAAGTTTCACAAGCCTCCTTGGCGCCATCGGCTAGCGCGTTTTGCTGGTAATAGAAAGGTTGGTGGCTCCAGCCCATCCGGGGGCATGTAGTGTTTTTTCTCCCTTAAAACTTTTATTAACATTTCTTGGAGAACTAAATTAATATTTAAGTTTCGCAAGCCTCCGTGGCGCAATCGGTTAGCGCGGTGGACTGTTAACCGAAAGGTTGGTGGTTCGAGCCTACCCGGGGGGCGTGTAGTGTTTTTTTTTATGCCTTAAAATGTTCATTAATATTTTTTAAGGAACGAAATTAATATTTTAGCTTCGCAAACCTCCGAGGCGCAATCGGATATTGCGTTCGGCTGCTAACCGCAAGGTTTGTGTTTTTAGCCCACCCGAGGGCGTGTAAAGCTTTTTACGACTTAAAACTTTCAATCAGTTTTTTTAAAAAACCAAATTAGGTACTTATTTTCGAAAGCCTCTGTGGCGCAATTGGTTAGCGCGTTCGGCTGTTATACGAAAGGTTGCTTGTTCGAGCCCACTCGGGGGCGTGTAGTGTTGTTTTATTCCTTAAAACTTTTATTAACATTTTTTAAGGAACTAAATTAATATTTTCCGTTTCGCAAGATTCCGTGGCGCAATCGGCTAGCGCGTTCGGCTGTTAACCGAAAGGTTGGTGGTTCGAGCCCACCCCGGTGCATGTAGTGTTTTTTATGCCTTAAAACTCTTATTAACATTTTTTAAGGAACTAAATTAATATTTTAGCTTCGCAAGCCTTCGTGGCGCAATCGGATAGAGCGTTCGGCTGTTAACCGCGAGATTTGTGTTTCGAGCTCACCCGAGGGCGTGTAATGATTTTTTACCGACTTAAAACTTTCATTAATATTTTTAAGAAACCAAATTAGGATTTAAATTTCGAAAGCCTCCGTGGCGCACTTGGTTAGCGCGTTCGGCTGTTAATCGAAAGGTTGGTGGTTCGAGCCCACCCGGCGGCACGTGGTGTTTTTTCTGCCTTAAAACTTTTATTGACATTTTTTAAGAAACCAAATTACGATTTTATTTTCGAAAGCCTCCGGGGAGCAATTGGTTAGCGCGTTCGGCTGTTAAACGAAAGGTTGCAGGTTCGAGCCCACTCGGGGGCGTGTAGTGTTGTTTTATGCCTTAAAACTTTCATTAATATTTTTTAAGAAACCAAATTAGGACTTAAATTGCGCGAGCCTCCGTGGCGCAAGCGGCTAGCGCGTTCGGCTGTGAACCAAAAGGTAGGTGGTTCGAATCCAGCCAAAGACGTGTAATGTTTTTTTATGCCTTAAAACTTCCATTAATAGTTTTTAAGGAAATAAACTTCGCCAGTCTCCATGGCGCCTTCGGCTAACGCGTTTGGCTGTCAACCGAAAGGTTGGTAGTTCGAGCCCACCCGGGGGCGTGTAGTGTTTTTTTCTGCCTTAAAATTTTCATTAATATTTTTTAAGTAACCAATTTAGGACTTTCGTGGCGCAATCGGTTAGCGCGTTCAGCTGGTAACCGAAAGGGTGGTGGTTCGAACTCATTGGGGGGCGTGTAGTGTTTTTTTATGCCTTAAAACTTTCATTAATAGTTTTTAAGGAAATAAACTTCGCAAGTCTCCATGGCGCCTTCTGCTAAGGCGTTTGGCTGTCAACCGAAAGGTTGGTAGTTCGAACCCACTCGGGGACGTGTATGGTTTTTTTGATGCATTAAAACTTTTATTAATATTTTTTAAGAATCTAAATTAATATTTTAGTTTTGCAAGCCTCCGTGGCGCCATCGGCTAACGCGTTCGGCTGTTAACCGCAAGATTTGTGTTTCGAGCCCACCCGAGGGCGTGTAATGTTTTTTTACGACTTAAAACTTTCATTATTATTTTTAAGAAACCAAATTAGGATTTTACATTCGAAAGCCTCCGTGACGCAATTGGTTAGCGCGTTCGGCTGTTAACCGAAAGGTTGGTGGTTCGTGCGCACCCGAGGGCGAGTAATGTTTTTTTATGCCTTAAAACGTTCATTAACATTTTTTTTAGAAACCAAATTGGGATTTTAGCTCCGGCAGCCTCCGTTACGCAATCGGCTTGTGCGTTTGGCTGTTAACCGAAAGGTCGCTAGTTCGATCCCAATCGGGGCGCGTTGTTTTATGCCTTAAAACTTTTATTAAACTAAATTAGGACGTAAATTTCGCAAGCCTCCGCGGCGCAATCGGCTAGCGCGTTTGGCTGTTAACCAAAATGTAGGTGGCTCGAAGCCAGGCTTGGACGTGTAATGTTTTTTTATGCCTTAAAACATTCATTAATATTTTTTAAGGAACTAAATTAATATTTGCTTTCGCAAGCCTCCGTGGCGCAATCGGATAGAGCGTTCGGCTGTTAACCGAGAGGTTGGTGGTTCGAGCCCATTTGAGGGCGTGTTGTGATTTTTTATGTCTTAAAACTTTCATTATTATTTTTTAAGGAACCAAATTAGGACTTTAACTTCGCAAGCCTCCGTGACGCTTTCGGCTTCCGTGTTCGGCTGTTAACCGAAAGGTTGGTAGTTTGAGTCATCCGGGGCGTGTAATGTTTTTTTATGCCTTAAAACTTTCATTAACATTTTTTAAAAAACCAAATTAGGTATTTAGAACCGAAAGCCTGCGTTGCGCGATCGGCTAGCGCATTCGGCTGATAACCGAAAGGTTCTTGGTTTGAACCCAACCGGGGCGTGTGAGTTGTTTTATGCCTTAAAACCTTTATTAATTTTTTCTAAGGAACCAAATTAGGATTTTAGCTTCGCAAGCCTCCGTGGCGCAATCGGCTAGCTCGTTCGTCTGTTAACAGAAAGGTTTGTTTGTCGAGCTCACCCGAGGGAGCTTAATGTTTTATTACGACTTAAACCTTTCATTAATAGTTTTTAAGAAACCGAATTAGGGATTTAGCACTGGAAGCCTCCGCGGCGCAATCGGCTAGCGCGTTCGACTGTTAACCGAATGATTGGTGGTTCGAGCCCACGCGGGGGCGTGGTGTGCTTTTTTATGCCTTAGAACCTTCATTAATATTTTGTAAGGAACCAAATTTGGATTTTAACTTTGCAAGCCTCCGTGACGCAATCGCCTAGCGCGTTCGGCAGTTAACCGAAAGTTTGGTGATTCGAGTGCACTCGGGGGCGTGTAATTTTTTTTTTTTTTTTGCCCTAAAAACATTCCTTCTTTTTTAAGGAACCAAATTCGAACTTTAACTTCGCAAGTCTCCGTGGAGCAGTCGGCTATCGCGTTTCGATGTTAACCGAAAGGTTGAAGGTTCGAACCCATTTGGAGGCGTGTAGTGTTTTTTATTTCTTAAAACCTTGATTAATATTTTTTAAGGAACCAAATTAGGATTTTAGCTTCGCAAGTCTTCGTTGCGCTATCGTCTAGCGCGTTCGTCTGTTAGGTTTTATGTCTGTTAAGGTTTATGTGTCGATTCCAACCGGGGGCGTGTAATGTTTTCTTATGACTTAAAACTTTCACTAATATTTTGTAAGGAACTAAATTAATATTTTTGCTTCGCAAGCCTCCGTGGCGCAATGGGCTAGCGCGTTCGGAGGTTGACCAAAAGGTTGGTGGTTCGAGCCCACCCGGGTGCGTGTAATGTTTTTTTTTTTTATTTTGCCTTAAAACTTTCATTTTTTTAAGGAACCATATTAGGACGTTAACTTCTCAAGCCTCCTTGACGGAATTGGCTAGCGCGGTCCTGCGGTTAACAGAAAGGTTGGTGGTTCGCGTCCAACCGGAGGCGTGTAATGATTTTTTTATGCCTTACACATTTAATTAATATTTTTTATGGAACTAAATTAATATTTCAGCTTTGCAAGCCTCCGTAGCGCAATCAGCTAGCGCGTTCGCCTGTTAACCGAAAGGTTGGTGGTTCGAGCCCACCCGGGGGCGTGTAATATTTTTTTATGCCTTAAAACTTTCATTAATATTTTTTAAGGAACCAAATTAAGGCTTTAGCTTCGGAAGCCTCCATTGCGAAATCGGCTAGCGCGTTCGGCTGTTAACCGAAAGGTTTGTGTTTCGAGTCTACCTGAGGGCGTGTATTGTTTTTTGTGACTTAAAACTTTCATTAATATCAATAAGGGACCAAAATAGGATTTTGGCTCCGCAAGCCTCCATGGCGCAATCGGTTAGCGCGCTCGGCAGTTAACCGTAAGGTTGGTGTTTCGATTCTAGCCGGGGGCGTGTATTGTTTTTATATGCCTTAAAATCTTCATTTATATTTTTTAAGGAACCAAATTAGGATTTTAGCTCCGCAAGCCTCCTTGGCGCAATGGGCTAGCGCGTTTGGCTGTCAACCGGAGGGTTGGTTGTTCTAGTCCCCCCCCCCGGGGGCGTGTACTGTTTTTTTCTGCCTTAAAAGTCTCATTAATATTTTTTAACGAAATTAATTAATATTTTAGCTCCGGCAGCCTCCGTTGCGCAATCGGCTTGCGCGTTCGGCTGTTAACCGAAAGGTTGGTGTTTCGAGCCCACCCATGGGAACGTAGTGATTTTTATGCCTTAAAACTTTCATTAATATTGTAAAGAATCACTAATGTATTCGCTCTGAATACGCAGCTCGAATCAGGAAGTACTCAGCATTACAGACACCATTTATTGAAAGACTAGCCCAATAAAACATAAAGACTATTTACAAACTTGAAATGAACCAACATAAATTCTCGAAACCTTCTTAGAGGTGTTAATATCTTAATCACATCACCTTTTAAAAATCGGAAATGTAGCTCAAAACTCTGAATGAATTACCTCCGCTCGCTCAACATTGGAATTCTATGAAAAACAAAATTAAAACTCTCCGCCGTTGCCAAATAGCGATAGCAAAACTTTCGGCGGCTTAAAAAAGTGAGATATCAAAAGATGGAGGCGTAGCTCAACATCCTCCCACCTAAGTTAATGTTTATTAACTTAAAGTTCTACACATGATTGTTCTCTCAGCAAGGTCACAAACAAAGTCTTTGAGGTATTCTAACAGTACGTCCGGATCTAGTTTTTCTAGACTCAGAGATGTTATCATCAGGGACAACAGTCTCAGGAGCCGGATTTCTCGCGAATTGTCCTGATTTCTGCACAATGGGATCAGAAGAAGAAATCTCTAAAGGGTAAAGTCTTTGCACGGGCCTTAATATCTGTCCATGAGCTGTTTGAAGTTTAACCAGTCTAACAACTTCTTCTTTGCTCGGTATAACTTCAATAACTTTGCCAAGAGGCCAGTTAATACGCTTCATGTTGTCACTTCCAACTAAAACGATATCACCCACGGATATGTTCAGTTTACTTTTATGCTTGCTTCTTTGTATTAATGCTCCTAAGTATCCTGCTCTAAATCTTTGTCTCAAATCCCTTTGTACATTTTGACGGTATTTAATACGTTTATTAAGACTTTGATGGTCGAGAGCATCAATGTCAGGAACACCAGAGGTTTTAATGTCTTGCAGAAACAAATTAGGACTGAGAGAAAGCAGTTCAGCATCATCCCCAGGCATATACGTCAATGGTCGAGAGTTGATTGTAGATTCACAATCACAAAGCACTGTGATCATTTCTTCATAGGTTAAAGAAGAGCGGACTAAAACTCTCCTCGGTAGCTTCTTCAGAACACCTATCATTCTCTCCCAAAAACCTCCCCACCAAGCAGCGGAGGGAGGGTTGAATTTCCACTGAATAGGAAGGAGAGCAGTGCTAGTGACAATTTTATCCCAGTCCAAATTTCTCAATAAATTTGAAGCTCCTACGAAGTTTGTGCCATTGTCACAGTAAATTAGATTACAACGGCCTCGACGTGAGATAAATCTTCGCAGGGACAACAAAAACGCTTTGGTTGAGAGAGCAGTTACCAACTCAAAGTGTACCGCCCTGTACACCGCACAAGTGAAGATACAAACCCATGATTTTTGATTGTCCTTCAGGTACAAAGGACCAGCTAAATCTATTCCACAAATTTCAAATACTGCAGCATCTCGTATCCTATTCTCGGGAAGGGGAGCTGTAACAGTATCAAGATGGTTTGAAGAGAATCTTTTGCACACAATGCACTTAAACACAACAGATCTCACTGTTTTCCTCCCATTAAGTACCCAAAAACGTTCTCTTAGAATATTAAGCAACATTTGAGTACCTGCATGTGCATTTTTTACGTGGTAATAGAATATTAACCGTTTTACAACTTCATGCTCTGATGGAAGAATTGCTAGCATTCTAAACTCCTCGGTGTCATCTCGAAAAACAAGTTTGGTTTTCAGTCGAATAATATCGTGTTCATCCTTGAAAACTTTTAGGGTCTTCAATTTTTCGTCGTTTTCATTAACGAAACACTCTTTTTGAATCATTCCTATTATTTTCTCTTCAGATTTCATAATTTCTTCTTGATCAAGATTACCATGTTTTCTGTTCTGTTTCAAAGAACGGCAATTGAAAACAAACCGAAGGAGCCAGGCCACGAGATTTACAATCTGGTTATATTTAGAAAAATAGCGATAGTACAAATCTGTCGAAGTGGCAGTGGAAATCAAGTAGTTTGATGATACCACACTCTTCTTTTTCTCTTGGATAACTTCGTTCTCATTAAACTCAATACTACCAGAAGGCCATTCTTCACACGGCAAATATAACCAACTAGGTCCTTCGTGCCATTTCGATCTCAGCAAATATAAAGCTGTACACCCTCTACTCGGTAAGTCCCCTGGGTTTAGTGATCCAGGTACGTGGAGCCATGATTTCACATCGGTTAACTCTCTGATTTCTTTTACTCTGTTGTGAACGAAGATGCCCCATGATTCTTCTTTAGTGATCCACGCTAAAACAGTGGACGAGTCAGTCCAGAAATAAACTTTGTTGCATTCTACTTCAGCCAGAATAGTTACGGAAAGTCGAGCTGAAATTGTGGCAGCAAGTAACTCTAATCTTGCAATTGTAATTTCTCCTTTTCCAGTTGGCGCAGCTCTACTTCTTGCCTGAAGTAATTGGACTTTCACAGAGGCACAGGTTTCTATTCTTATGTAGGCGACTGCAGCATAAGCATTTTTGCTTGCATCGCAAAAGAAATGAATTGAACAGTTCTGAATGTTACTCTTAGCGCCAAAATATCTTGGGAAACGCAGAGAATCAAGATTACGACTATCCGTCACCCATTTCAAAAATTCTTTTCTAGTGTCGGAATCAACTTCATCATCCCAATTCAAGTTAGTTTTCCATGTCTTTTGAAGTAACAATTTAGGTGATAGACTAAAAGGACATGTCACTCCTATAGGATCAAACAATCGATGCGCTGCGGACAAAATAGTTCTTTTCGTTACTTTTTCAAAGCACAACTCTTTCAGACGGGCTGTATTTACACGCAACGTGTCAGATTTTTTGTCCCAAATCATACCGAGCACGTTGGAATCAACGGGCTCTGTAACATTAGGATCATTATGCTCCCACCCTCTAAATATGAATTTTCTCTCAGACATTATCTCAGTTGACACTCTTACAAAAATATCAAGCTCCTTTTCATTTTCAACACTATTAACACAATTGTCTACGTAAAAACTGTTTAAGAGTTTTTCAACAACAGACTTTGGAAACGAACTTTCACCTTTTTCAATTTCACTCAAAATGTATTTCAAATGATGCTGAAGACAAAAACTCAGTAGGAAAGGGCTGCTTGAAACTCCAAAAACTACACGGCAATGCCTCCGCACCTTCAATTCACCATCACTCGTAACCCAAAGAAACCTAAGAAAATTTCTGTCTGCAGGTGAAATTCCGATTTGCGGAAATGCTTTGAGAATATTAGATATTACGCCTATCTTCTCTTTTCGGAAACGTGTTAAAATATTTGGAATCAACTCGATAAGATTTTGTCCTTTCTCCAGATAATCGTTAAGACTAGGCAAGTCTCTTGTTTTGGCAGACGCGTCAAACACCGGTCTGATTTTGGTAGAAGAGTTCTCTTTGACAACTGCTCTGTGGGGAAGGTAAAGTGATGGAACTTGTTCATCATCTTTTACCTCTTCTATGATGCCTTCTTTCAGCCATTCATTTAAAACTGTTTCATAGACTGCATACAAGGACTCTGATTTAAGACGCTTAATTGTACTCTTCAGTCTTTTTAAAGCTAATTCGTAGTAGTCTGGCAGCAATGCATGATTTTCTAACCACGGAAGGTGCACTACAAAACGATTATCCTGTACTGAAACAGTGTCCAAAAAATGCTGCTTAGCTACTTCTTGCAGTTTCATTTGAGTTTTCTTCGTAGAAGGATCTGTAATACCAAGCGTATCAAGTGTCCACAAATCTGTGATAGTATCTGCTCTTGATAGCATTGAAGTCACTACTAATGATACATTCTTACTCTCGGAATTTTGCGGCACTCGACCCATTACCGTCCATCCCAATTTAGTCTCAATTGCAGCGAGACCACACGGCAACAGTTTGTGATGACTTGTCATAAGCTTTCCTGCGACATCGATTATAGCTCAGCAAGCCTCTGTGCCGCTATTAGGGCTCGACCGATGGCATTTTTTGGCCGATGGGCCGATGCCGATTGTTGGCCGATTGTTCAAGGATGGCCGATGGCCGATGGCCGATAGTTTTCCTCCAAATGGCCGATTGCCGATGGCCGATGGCCGATGCCGTTGGCAGATGGCAAAAAAAAAAAAAATCAAACAGAAATAAATTAATAAAATTATCAGGGATTTAAAGGATCTTTGATTCATTCACTTTATTTCCTTTCTATGAATAAGGAATTGCAATCACAAAAAAAAAAAAAAATCATATTTTGGCCTAAATTTCTGTTTTACGATCACCCAATTTAATCTTCACAAGATTTTTCGGCACATCTGTATATGCATATGTACTTAAGAATATATAGATGACCGAAATATCCATTTTGTATGTCTCCTCAGTTAATTATCGCAAATTCTCGTGTGATCTCTTCATGTGCGTAAACTTGTGTCACTCAAAAACGTTATGAAATAGTAAGTTGAAAACTCATACGTACGTAGTATAATCTAAAGTTCGAGGACAAGTTGTATAAAACCTTACCCTGAATAGTTCACATTACCGAAGCACATCTATCTACAAAATAGTCGCCTCGAACGACTATGCACTTCTGCCAACGTTCGTATAGCTTTTAGAAGCACTCCTGAAAGACATTTTTCGCAACCTCCTGTAAGGCATCTTGCGCTGCTGCTTTAACTTCATAGTGGGGAAGAAGGCGACTTTCATGTCGAGGATGCACGGTTCGATTGGTCAATACTCTGATACGACAAACAAATAACGTTTCGTCGGACTCAGCTCCGTGTGACTTTTACCGGTTCTCAGCAAAAAAACATTTGCATGGACGCCACTTTCTTCCGTCAGGAGAAGATAAAGCTGCATTATAGAAGGCTCATCGAAAAATGGCTTCCAGGAGTGCTTCCAAAAGTTATATGAACACTGGCAGAAGTACATCGTCCCTCAAGGTAACCTTTTGAAGGTGGATGTGCTTCGGTAATGTGAACTATTCTGGGTAAGGTTTTATACAGCTTGTCCCCGAACTTTTGGATCGTACTTCGTACAATCTTTATACTTTATAGGGTGTAGCTATGCTTCTCCTTTTTTACTGCTGTATGATGAAAGAGAAAGAACAACAGCTAAAAAAAAAAGAAAAAAAAGGAAGAAAAACAAAGAGATTGTTTAATAACCAATTGATTTGTTTGTTTGTTTTTTAATTGAATATTTACTAAGATTTCAGTAATATTGTACTGATGTATGGATTTAGGTACATTAAACATAGTTAAAAAATATTAAATTATGTTGATTAATCATTAAAAAAAATAAGAATAAAACTATGAAACCGTTAACAAATTACGCAATTAAAGTGGAAAGATTGCACGTAGACATTTTTTACTCATCAAATTAAACAAAAAAAGTAACAGATAAAGTTCAATATTTAATCATAATAGGAATATTTTTATACTTATTTAAAATTTATGAATAGAAAAGTTTGCATTTTTCATAAAAGCCATAACGGTGACATAAATTTTGCTGAAAAAAATAGCCATGAAAAGAGCGATGTTTTTAAAACGCAGCTACAATAAACAAACTCAATATTTACACCAAGTTAATAACTGAATACATATACTACTTGATCTGATGTTTGCACACATAATATTGAAAATGTGATTGTTTAATCTTTTATGAAGCTTTACAAATAAGTTCAAATTAAATTTTTGAACTTAACAATAGTTTTCTGAAATTTAAAAAATTGCATAAAAGAAAATCCTTGAAACTTTTCCATAAAAAACGAAAATAACTTATTCATTGATTTTATACAAATACATAAAAATAGTTACTTACAACAAAAAAAAAATCGATCGCTATTAATGATGCAAAAAAGATGGCGCATTACGAAATATAGGTGAAACAAGTATGAGAAATATGCAAAATGACATTTCTTGACTAAAATAAATAATTGCTTAATATTTAAGAAATGCTTGAAACCTCGAGAGAGGGTTAGGGAAGGGGTCACTCTCTGGTTTTGGAGTAATTCACACATCGGCTCCAACCTCGACCTAAATTTTTTAGTAAAGAACCGCTAAAACCAACGCCTCTGAAGAGTTTCTGAATCTATTTCAGCACTTCCGAAGAAAAAATTAAATAGTCCCTTCGATTTCCGAATTATGTCACCATTCAAAACGTGTTTAAACAATTTCTTACATTAATGCTCTAAATTCCTTGTAAACAATAGATTAAGTTTTTTTTTAAAAATCTCTAATTTTATGAATGGTGTTAGTTTTAAACAACTCAGAAGTACAACTAGAGTTTAATTTCAGAAATTGAGGGAGTAGAAGGAGCACGCAAGTGTTCTCGGAAATTCAAAAAATAAGACTTCAAAATAATCATAAACATTGAACGGAAAAACCCTTTCAAAACTTGCACCCGAGTTTGTTTTGACGTGCAGTGGCGGATTTAAAATATAGCAAATGTTGCAATTGCGCGAGAGGCCAAATAACCATAGGGGCACCGTAGGAGTTACAAAACTGCTTATGATAAATGTTTTACAACTTGTGTGATAGAGAAATAGGGCCCCATAATGTATTTCGACGGGCCTCAAACTTGTAACTCCGCCGAAGCGATACAGAAAAGACTGCATTACTGTGATTCATATTACAAATATCGAAAAATTAAAAATTACCGTCGGCTCAAAGGGAATCTAAAAAAATGACTCAAAAACCGGTTTTGCCATCTCATATTTGTTTCCATAGTCTCCAATTCGGCAATATATCACCAAATGATCGTCAGTCTGAGACGCTTTATTAGTTTTGCATTGAAATAAGTAATTAATAGCCACAAAAAATGAATAAAGAGGCTTTTCAGAATACCCGATCGAAAACAAAAAGGGAAGTGCACAACTGGAACGTACGCACACAACCCACATGCGAAAATTTATCCTTCTACAGCTTAGCAATTTTGAGTTATGACTTATGAGAGATACATACGTACATCCAGCTGCAAAAAACAAAGCAATAATTAACTTGTTTGGTACCTGAATGCAGTATTAAAAACTCTTTCAAAGGGGACTAAAATAGAAAGTCATACTAAAATTTAAGTAAATAATTTTATATGAAAAAAATAACTCCCTATACTTTGCATTAAAAAGTAAAACATCAAAGGGCTTTTTTTTTCCGAAAACATCGGCCAATTCCATCGGCTTTTCGATGTTTTTTAAGGCCGATGGGCCGATGTTTCCTGCAAGTTAGCATCGGCCGCCGATGCCTATGCTGATGGATAAATTGTTGAACCATCGGCTCCGATGCATCGGCCAGGCCGATGCATCGGTCAAGTCCTAGCCGCTATCGGCAAGCGCGTTTGGCAGTTAACCGTAAAGTTGGAGGTTCGAGTCCACCCGGGGCGTGTATTGTTTTTATATGCATTAAAACCTTCATTTATATTTTTTAAGGAACCAAATTAGGATTTGACTCCGCAAGCCTCCGTGGCGCAATCGGCTAGCGCGTTCGGCTGTTAACCGAAAGGTTGGTGGTTCGAGCCCACCTGGGGTCGTATAGTTTTTTTTATGCCTTAAAACTTTCATTAATATTTTTTATGGAACTAAATTAATATTTCATCTATACAAGCCTCCGTGGCGCAATCGACTAGAGCGTTTGGCTGTTAACAGAAAGGTTGGTGGTTCGAGCTCACCCGAAGGCGTGTAATGTTTTTTTTTTAACTTAAAACTTTCATTTTTTTATGGAACCAAATTAGGACTTTGACTTCGCAAGCCTCCTTGACGCAATTGGCTAGCGCGGTCGGCTGTTAACCGAAAGAATGGTGGTTCGACTCCACCCGGAGGCGTGTATTCTTTTTTTATGCCTTAAACATTTCATTAATATTTTTTATGGAACTAAATTAATATTTCAGCTTTGCAAGCCTCCGTGGCGCAATCGGCTAGCACGTTCGGCTGTTAACCGAAAGGTTGATGGTTCGAGCCCACCTGGGGGCTTGTATTATTTTTTTCTGATTCAAAACTTTCATTAATATTTTTTACGGACCAAATTAGGATTATAGCTCCGAAAGCCTCTGTGCCGCTATCGGCAAACGCGTTTGGCAGTTAACCGTAAAGTTGGAGGTTCGAGTCCACCCGGGGCGTGTATTGTTTTTATATGCATTAAAACCTTCATTTATATTTTTTAAGGAACCAAATTAGGAGTTTGGATCCGCAAGCCTCCGTTGCGCAATCGGATAGAGCGATCGGCTGTTAACCGAAGGGTTGGTGGTTCGAGCCCACCCGAGGGAGTGCATGTTTTTTTATGACCTAAAAACTTTCATTAATGTTTTTAGGTGAGCAAATAAGGTTTTTTGCTCCGCAAGCCTCCGTGGCGCAATCGGCAAGCGCGTTTGGCAGTTAACCGTAAGGTTGGTGGTTCGAGCCCACCCGGGGGCGTGTAATGTTTTTTTTATGCCTTAAAACTTTCTTTAATATTTTTTATGGAACTAAATTAATATTTCAGCTTTGCAAGCCTCCGTGGCGCAATCGGCTAGCGCGTTCGGCTCTTAACCGAAAGGTTGGTGATTTGAGCCCACCCGGGGGTGTGTAATGTTTTTTTTTTGCTTTAAAATTTTCATTTTTTTAAGGAACCAAATTAGGAGTTTGACTTCGCAAAGCCTCCTTGACGCAATTAGCTAGCGCGGTCGGCTGTTAACCGAAAGGTTGGTGGTTGGAGCCCACCTGGGGGTGTGTAATGCTTTTTTCTGCCTTAAAACTCTCATTATTATTTTTTAAGGAAATTAATTAATATTTTAGCTTCGCAAGTCTCCGTGGCGCAATCGGCTACCGCGTTCGGCTGTTAACCGAAAGGTTGGTGGTTCGAGCCCACCCGAAGGCGTGTAATGTTTTTTTTTTTTTTTTTTTTGCCTTAAAACTTTCATTGACATTTTTTAAGGAACCAAATTAAGGCTTTAGCTTCGGAAACCTCCATTGCGCAATCGGCTAGCGCGTTCGGCTGTTAACTGAAAGGTTTGTGTTTCGAACCCACCCGAGGGCTTGTATTGTTTTTTTATGACTTAAAACTTTCATTAATATTTTTTACGGAACAAATTAGGATTATAGCTCCGCAAGCCTCTCTGCCGCTATCGACAAGCGCGTTTGGCAGTTAACAGTAAAGTTGGAGGTTCGAGTCCACCCGGGTGCGTATAGTGTTTTTTATGCCTTAAAACTTTCATTAATATTTTTTATGGAACTAAATTAATGTTTTAGCTTTACAAGCCTCCGTGGTACAATCGGCTAGAGCGTTCGGCTGTTAACCGAAAGGTTGGTGGTTCGAGGCCACACTGGGGCGTGTGATGTATTTTTATGTCTTAAACATTTCATTAATATTTTTATGGAACTAAATTAATATTACAGCTTTGCACGCCCCGGGGCGCAATCGACTAGCGCGTTCGGCTGTTAACCGAAAGGTTGATGGTTCGAGCCCACCCGGGGGCGTGTAATGTTTTTTTATGCCTTAAAACTTTCATTAATATTTTTTATGGAACTAAATTAATATTATAGCCTTGCATGCTTTAGTGACGCAATCGGCAGTTAAACGAAAGGTTGGTGGTTCGATCCCACCCGGGGACGAGTAATGTTTTTTTTTTCTTTTTTTTTTTGGGTTAAAACTTTCAATTTTAAGGAACCAAATTAGGACTTTTACTTCGTAAGCCTCCTTGACGCAATAGGCTATCGCGGTCGGCGATAAACCGAAAGTTGGTGGTTCGAGCCCACACGGGGGCGTGTAGTGTTTTTTTATTCCTTAAAAACCTTCATTAATATTTTTTAATGAACCAAATTAGGATTTCAGCTGTGCAAGCCTCCGTGGCCCAATCGACTAGCGCGTTCGGCTGGTAACTGAAAGGTTGGTGGTTCGAACCCACCCGGAGGCGTGTATTTTTTTTTATACCTTAAAACTTTAATTACTATTTTTTATGGAACTAAATTAATATTATAGCTTTGCATGCCTTAGTGGCTCAATCGGCAGTTAATCGGAAGGTTGGTGGATCGAGCCCAACCGGGGGCGAGTATATATATATATATATTTTTTTTTTTGCCTTAAAACTTTCACTTTTAAGGAACAAAATTAGGACTTTTACTTCGTGCCTTAAAACTTTCATTAATATTTTTTATGGAACTAAATTAATATTCCAGCTGTGCAAGCCTCCGTGGCGCAACCGGCTAGAGCGTTCCGCTGTTAATCGAAAGGTTGTTGTTTCGAGACCACACGAGGGCCTGTAGTGTTTTTTTATGCCTTAAAACTTTCATTAATATTTTTTATGGAACTAAATTAATATATCAGCTTTGCGAGCCTCCGTGGCGCAATCGGCCAGCGCGTTCGGTTGTTAACCGAAAGGTTGGTGGTTCGAGCCCACCCGAAGGCGTGTAATTTTTTTTTTTTTTTTGCCTTAAAACTGTCATTGACATTTTTTAACGAACCAAATGAAGGCTTTAGCTTCGGAAGCCTCCATTGCGCAATCGGCTAGCGCGTTCGGCTGTTAACCGAAAGGTTTGTGTTTCGAACCCACCCGAGGGCTTGTATTGTTTTTTTATGACTTAAAACTTTCATTGATATTTTTTACGGAACAAATTAGGATTACAGCTCCGCAAGCCTCTGTGCCGCTATCGGCAAGCGCGTTTGGCAGTTAACCGTAAAGTTGGAGGTTCGAGTCCACCCGGGGCGTGTATTGTTTTTATATGCCTTAAAACCTTCATTTATATTTTTTAAGGAACCAAATTAGGATTTTGGCTCCGCAAGCCTCCGTGGCGCAATCGGCTAGCGCGTTCAGCTGTTAACCGAAAGGTTGGTGGTTTGAGCCCACCTGGGGGGCGTATAGTGTTTTTTATGCATTAAAACTTTCATTAATATTTTTTATGGAACTAAATTAATATTTCATCTATACAAGCCTCCGTGGCGCAATCGGCTAGCGCGTTCGGCTGTTAACCGTAAGGTTGGTCTTTCGAGCCCACCCGGGGGCGTGTAGGGCTTTTTTATGCCTGAAATACTTCATTAATATTTTTTAAGGAATCAAATTAGGATTTTAGCTTCGGAAGCTTCCGTGGCGTAATCGGATAGCGCGTTCGGCTGTTAACTGAAAGGTTTGTGTTTCGAACCCACCCGAGGGCTTGTATTTTTTTTATGACTTAAAACTTTCATTAATATTTTTTACGGACCAAATTAGGATTATATCTCCGCAAGCGTCCGTGACGCAATCGGCCAGAGCGTTCGGCTGTTAACCGAAAGGTTGGTGGTTCGAGCCCACCCGGGGGCGTGTAATGTTTTTTTCTATCTTAAACATTTTATTAATATTTTTTATGTAACTTAATTAATGTTTCAGTTTTGCAAGCCTCCGGGGCGCAATCGGTTAGCGCGTTCGGCTATTAACCGAAAGGTTTGTGTTTCGAGTCCACCCGAGGGAGTGCATGTTTTTTTATGACCTAAAAACTTTCATTAATGTTTTTAGGTGAGCAAATAAGGTTTTTTGCTCCGCAAGCTTCCGTGGCGCAATCGGCAAGCGCGTTTGGCAGTTAACCGTAAGGTTGGTGGTTTGAGCCCACCCGGGGGCGTGTAATGTTTTTTTTAATGCCTTAAAACTTTCATTAATATTTTTTATGGAACTAAATTAATATTTCAGCTTTGCAAGCCTCCGTGGCGCAATCGCTAGCGCGTTCGGCTGTTAACCGAAAGGTTGGTGATTTGAGCCCAACCGGGGGTGTGTAATGTTTTTTTTTTTTTGCTTTAAAAATTTCATTTTTAAAAAAAACCAAATTAGGAGTTTGACTTCGCAAAGCCTCCTTGACGCAATTAGCTAGCGCGGTCGGCTGTTAACCGAAAGGTTGGTGGTTGGAGCCCACCTGGGGGTGTGTAATGTTTTTTTCTGCCTTAAAACTCTCATTATTATTTTTTAAGGAAATTAATTAATATTTTAGCTTCGCAAGTCTCCGTGGCGCAATCGGCTACCGCGTTCGGCTGTTAACCGAAAGGTTGGTGGTTCGAGCCCACCTGGGGGCGTATAGTGTTTTTTTATGCCTTGAAACTTTCATTAATATTTTTTATGGAACTAAATTAATATTTTAGCTTTGCAAGCCTCCGTGGCGCAATCGGCTAGCGCGTTCGGCTGTTAACCGAAAGGTTGGTGGTTCGAGCCCACACGGGGGCGTGTAATATTTTTTTATGCCTTAAAACTTTCATTAATATTTTTTAAGGAACCAAATTAAGGCTTTAGCTTCAGAAGCCTCCATTTCGAAATCGGCTAGCGCGTTCGGCTGTTAACCGAAAGGTTTGTGTTTCGAGTCTACCTGAGGGCGTGTATTGTTTTTTGTGACTTAAAACTTTCATTAATATTTTTTACGGAACAAATTAGGATTACAGCTCCGCAAGCCTCTGTGCCGCTATCGGCAAGCGCGTTTGTCAGTTAACCGTAAAGTTGGAGGTTCGAGTCCACCCGGGGCGTGTATTGTTTTTATATGCCTTAAAACCTTCATTTATATTTTTTAAGGAACCAAATTAGGATTTTGGCTCCGGAAGCTTCCGTGGCGTCTTCCGTGGCGTAATCGGATAGCGCGTTCGGCTGTTAACTGAAAGGTTTGTGTTTCGAACCCACCCGAGGGCTTGTATTTTTTTTTATGACTTAAAACTTTCATTAATATTTTTTACGGACCAAATTAGGATTATAGCTCCGCAAGCCTTCGTGACGCAATCGGCCAGAGCGTTCGGCTGTTAACCGAAAGGTTGGTGGTTCGAGCCCACCCGGGGGCGTGTAATGTTTTTTTCTATCTTAAACATTTTATTAATATTTTTTATGTAACTTAATTAATGTTTCAGCTTTGCAAGCCTCCGTGGCGCAATCGCTAGCGCGTTCGGCTGTTAACCGAAAGGTTGGTGATTTGAGCCCAACCGGGGGTGTGTAATGTTTTTTTTTTTTTTTTTTGCTTTAAAAATTTCATTTTTTAAAAAAACCAAATTAGGAGTTTGACTTCGCAAAGCCTCCTTGACGCAATTAGCTAGCGCGGTCGGCTGTTAACCGAAAGGTTGGTGGTTGGAGCCCACCTGGGGGTGTGTAATGTTTTTTTTTGCCTTAAAACTCTCATTATTATTTTTTAAGGAAATTAATTAATATTCTAGCTTCGCAAGTCTCCGTGGCGCAATCGGCTACCGCGTTCGGCTGTTAACCGAAAGGTTGGTGGTTCGAGCCCACCTGGGGGCGTATAGTGTTTTTTTATGCCTTGAAACTTTCATTAATATTTTTTATGGAACTAAATTAATATTTTAGTTTTGCAAGCCTCCGTGGCGCAATCGGCTAGCGCGTTCGGCTGTTAACCGAAAGGTTGGTGGTTTGAGCCCACCTGGGGGGCGTATAGTGTTTTTTTATGCCTTAAAACTTTCATTAATATTTTTTATGGAACTAAATTAATATTTCAGCTTTGCAAGCCTCCATTGCGAAATCGGCTAGCGCGTTCGGCTGTTAACCGAAAGGTTTGTGTTTCGAGTCTACCTGAGGGTGTGTATTGTTTTTTGTGACTTAAAACTTTCATTAATATTTTTTACGGAACAAATTAGGATTACAGCTCCGCAAGCCTCTGTGCCGCTATCGGCAAGCGCGTTTGGCAGTTAACCGTAAAGTTGGAGGTTCGAGTCCACCCGGGGCGTGTATTGTTTTTATATGCCTTAAAACCTTCATTTATATTTTTTAAGGAACCAAATTAGGATTTTGGCTCCGCAAGCCTCCGTGGCGCAATCGGCTAGCGCGTTCAGCTGTTAACCGAAAGGTTGGTGGTTTGAGCCCACCTGGGGGGCGTATAGTGTTTTTTTATGCCTTAAAACTTTCATTAATATTTTTTATGGAACTAAATTAATATTTCATCTATACAAGCCTCCGTGGCGCATTCGGCTAGCGCGTTCGGCTGTTAACCGTAAGGTTGGTCTTTCGAGCCCACCCGGGGGCGTGTAGGGTTTTTTTATGCCTCAAAACCTTCATTAATATTTTTTAAGAAATCAAATTAGGCTTTTAGCTCCGGAAGCTTCCGTGGCGTAATAGGATAGCGCGTTCGGCTGTTAACTGAAAGGTTTGTGTTTCGAACCCACCCGAGGGCTTGTATTTTTTTTATGACTTAAAACTTTCATTAATATTTTTTACGGACCAAATTAGGATTATAGCTCCGCAAGCTTCCGTGACGCAATCGGCCAGAGCGTTCGGCTGTTAATCGAAAGGTTGGTGGTTCGAGCCCACCCGGGGGCGTGTAATGTTTTTTTCTATCTTAAACATTTTATTAATATTTTTTATGTAACTTAATTAATATTTCAGTTTTGCAAGCCTCCGGGGCGCAATCGGCTAGCGCGTTCGGCTATTAACCGAAAGGTTTGTGTTTCGAATCCACCCGAGGGAGTGCATGTTTTTTTATGACCTAAAAACTTTCATTAATGTTTTTAGGTGAGCAAATAAGGTTTTTTGCTCCGCAAGCCTCCGTGGCGCAATCGGCAAGCGCGTTTGGCAGTTAACCGTAAGGTTGGTGGTTCGAGCCCACCCGGGGGCGTGTAATGTTTTTTTATGCCTTAAAACTTTCATTAATATTTTTTATGGAACTAAATTAATATTTCAGCTTTGCAAGCCTCCGTGGCGCAATCGGCTAGCGAGTTCGGCTGTTAACCGAAAGGTTGGTGATTTGAGCCCACCCGGGGGTGTGTAATGTTTTTTTTTTTTTTTTTTTTTTTTTTTGCTTTAAAAATTTCATTTTTTTAAGGAACCAAATTAGGAGTTTGACTTCGCAAAGCCTCCTTGACGCAATTAGCTAGCGCGGTCGGCTGTTAAACGAAAGGTTACTGGTTGGAGCCCACCTGGGGGTGTGTAATGTTTTTTCTGCCTTAAAACTCTCATTATTATTTTTTAAGGAAATTAATTAATATTTTAGCTTCGCAAGTCTCCGTGGCGCAATCGGCTACCGCGTTCGGCTGGTAACCGAAAGGTTGATGGTTCGAGCCCACCCGGGGGCGTGTAATGTTTTTTTATGCCTTAAAACTTTCATTAATATTTTTTATGGAACTAAATTTATATTATAGCTTTGCATGCCTTAGTGGCGCAATCGGCAGTTAAACGAAAGGTTGGTGGTTCGATCCCACCCGGGGACGATTTTTTTTTTCTTTTTTTTTTTGGCTTTAAACTTTCAATTTTAAGGAACCAAATTAGGACTTTTACTTCGTAAGCCTCCTGGACGCAATAGGCTATCGCGGTCGGCGACAAACCGAAAATTGGTGGTTCGAGCCCACACGGGGGCGTGTAGTGTTTTTTTATTCCTTAAAAACCTTCATTAATATTTTTTAATAAACCAAATTAGGATTTCAGCTGTGCAAGTCTCCGTGGCGCAGTCGGCTGGCGCGTTCGGCTGTTAACCGTAAGGTTGTTGGTTCAGGCGCGTGTAGTGTTTTTCTATGCCTTAAATTCTTCATTAATATTTTGTGAAGATCCAAATTAGGATTTTAACTACCCAAGCCTCCGTGGCCCAATCGACTAGCGCGTTCGGCTGTTAACCGAAAGGGTGGTGGTTCGAACCCACCCGGGGGCGTGTATTTTTTTTATACCTTAAAACTTTAATTACTATTTTTTATGGAACTAAATTAATATTATAGCTTTGCACGCCTTAGTGGCTCAATTGGCAGTTAATCGAAAGGTTGGTGGATCGAGCCCAACCGGGGGCGAGTATATTTTTTTTTGCCTTAAAACTTTCACTTTTAAGGAACAAAATTAGGACTTTTACTTCGTACCTTAAAACTTTCATTAATATTTTTTATGGAACTAAATTAATATTCCAGCTGTGCAAGCCTCCGTGGCGCAACCGGCTAGAGCGTTCCGCTGTTAATCGAAAGGGTGTTGTTTCGAGCCCACACGAGGGTCTGTAGTGTTTTTTTATGCCTTAAAACTTTCATTAATATTTTTTATGCAACTAAATTAATATATCAGCTTTGCGAGCCTCCGTGGCGCAATTGGCTAGCGCGTTCGGCTGTTAACCGAAAGGTTGGTGGTTCGAGCCCACCTGGGGGGCGTATAGTGTTTTTTTATGCCTTAAAACTTTCATTAATATTTTTTATGGAACTAAATTAATATTTCATCTATACAAGCCTCCGTGGCGTAATCGGCTAGCGCGTTCGGCTGTTAACCGTAAGGTTGGTCTTTCGAGCCCACCCGGGGGCGTGTAGGGCTTTTTTATGCCTGAAATACTTCATTAATATTTTTTAAGGAATCAAATTAGGATTTTAGCTCCGGAAGCTTCCCTGGCGTAATCGGATAGCGCGTTCGGCTGTTAGTTGAAAGGTTTGTGTTTCGAACCCACCCGAGGGCTTGTATTTTTTTTATGACTTAAAACTTTCATTAATATTTTTTACGGACCAAATTAGGATTATAGCTCCGCAAGCCTCCGTGACGCAATCGGCCAGAGCGTTCGGCTGTTAACCGAAAGGTTGGTGGTTCGAGCCCACCCGGGGGCGTGTAATGTTTTTTTCTATCTTAAACATTTTATTAATATTTTTTATGTAACTTAATTAATGTTTCAGTTTTGCAAGCCTCCGGGGCGCAATCGGCTAGCGCGTTCGGCTATTCACCGAAAGGTTTGTGTTTCGAGTCCACCCGAGGGAGTGCATGTTTTTTTATGACCTAAAAACTTTCATTAATGTTTTTAGGTGAGCAAATAAGGTTTTTTGCTCCGCAAGCCTCCGTGGCGCAATCGGCAAGCGCGTTTGACAGTTAACCGTAAGGTTGGTGGTTCGAGCCCACCCGGGGGCGTGTGATGTTTTTTTTTATGCCTTAAAACTTTCATTAATATTTTTTATGGAACTAAATTGATATTTCAGCTTTGCAAGCCTCCGTGGCGCAATCGCTAGCGCGTTCGGCTGTTAACCGAAAGGTTGGTGATTTGAGCCCACCCGGGGGTGTGTAATGTTTTTTTTTTTTTTTTGCTTTAAAAATTTCATTTTTTTAAGGAACCAAATTAGGAGTTTGACTTCGCAAAGCCTCCTTGACGCAATTAGCTAGCGCGGTCGGCTGTTAACCGAAAGGTTTGTGTTTCGAGTCTACCTGAGGGTGTGTATTGTTTTTTTGTGACTTAAAACTTTCATTAATATTTTTTACGGAACAAATTAGGATTACAGCTCCGCAAGCCTCTGTGCCGCTATCGGCAAGCGCGTTTGGCAGTTAACCGTAAAGTTGGAGGTTCGAGTCCACCCGGGGCGTGTATTGTTTTTATATGCCTTAAAACCTTCATTTATATTTTTTAAGGAACCAAATTAGGATTTTGGCTCCGCAAGCCTCCGTGGCGCAATCGGCTAGCGCGTTCAGCTGTTAACCGAAAGGTTGGTGGTTTGAGCCCACCTGGGGGGCGTATAGTGTTTTTTTATGCCTTAAAACTTTCATTAATATTTTTTATGGAACTAAATTAATATTTCATCTATACAAGCCTCCGTGGCGCAATCGGCTAGCGCGTTCGGCTGTTAACCGTAAGGTTGGTCTTTCGAGCCCACCCGGGGGCGTGTAGGGTTTTTTTATGCCTCAAAACCTTCATTAATATTTTTTAAGAAATCAAATTAGGCTTTTAGCTCCGGAAGCTTCCGTGGCGTAATAGGATAGCGCGTTCGGCTGTTAACTGAAAGGTTTGTGTTTCGAACCCACCCGAGGGCTTGTATTTTTTTTATGACTTAAAACTTTCATTAATATTTTTTACGGACCAAATTAGGATTATAGCTCCGCAAGCTTCCGTGACGCAATCGGCCAGAGCGTTCGGCTGTTAATCGAAAGGTTGGTGGTTCGAGCCCACCCGGGGGCGTGTAATGTTTTTTTCTATCTTAAACATTTTATTAATATTTTTTATGTAACTTAATTAATATTTCAGTTTTGCAACCCTCCGGGGCGCAATCGGCTAGCGCGTTCGGCTATTAACCGAAAGGTTTGTGTTTCGAATCCACCCGAGGGAGTGCATGTTTTTTTATGACCTAAAAACTTTCATTAATGTTTTTAGGTGAGCAAATAAGGTTTTTTGCTCCGCAAGCCTCCGTGGCGCAATCGGCAAGCGCGTTTGGCAGTTAACCGTAAGGTTGGTGGTTCGAGCCCACCCGGGGGCGTGTAATGTTTTTTTATGCCTTAAAACTTTCATTAATATTTTTTATGGAACTAAATTAATATTTCAGCTTTGCAAGCCTCCGTGGCGCAATCGGCTAGCGAGTTCGGCTGTTAACCGAAAGGTTGGTGATTTGAGCCCACCCGGGGGTGTGTAATGTTTTTTTTTTTTTTTTGCTTTAAAAATTTCATTTTTTTAAGGAACCAAATTAGGAGTTTGACTTCGCAAAGCCTCCTTGACGCAATTAGCTAGCGCGGTCGGCTGTTAAACGAAAGGTTACTGGTTGGAGCCCACCTGGGGGTGTGTAATGTTTTTTCTGCCTTAAAACTCTCATTATTATTTTTTAAGGAAATTAATTAATATTTTAGCTTCGCAAGTCTCCGTGGCGCAATCGGCTACCGCGTTCGGCTGGTAACCGAAAGGTTGATGGTTCGAGCCCACCCGGGGGCGTGTAATGTTTTTTTATGCCTTAAAACTTTCATTAATATTTTTTATGGAACTAAATTTATATTATAGCTTTGCATGCTTTAGTGGCGCAATCGGCAGTTAAACGAAAGGTTGGTGGTTCGATCCCACCCGGGGACGATTTTTTTTTTCTTTTTTTTTTTTTTGGCTTAAAACTTTCAATTTTAAGGAACCAAATTAGGACTTTTACTTCGTAAGCCTCCTGGACGCAATAGGCTATCGCGGTCGGCGACAAACCGAAAATTGGTGGTTCGAGCCCACACGGGGGCGTGTAGTGTTTTTTTATTCCTTAAAAACCTTCATTAATATTTTTAATAAACCAAATTAGGATTTCAGCTGTGCAAGTCTCCGTGGCGCAGTCGGCTGGCGCGTTCGGCTGTTAACCGTAAGGTTGTTGGTTCAGGCGCGTGTAGTGTTTTTCTATGCCTTAAATTCTTCATTAATATTTTGTGAAGATCCAAATTAGGATTTTAACTACCCAAGCCTCCGTGGCCCAATCGACTAGCGCGTTCGGCTGTTAACCGAAAGGTTGTTGTTTCGAGCCCACACGAGGGTCTGTAGTGTTTTTTTATGCCTTAAAACTTTCATTAATATTTTTTATGCAACTAAATTAATATATCAGCTTTGCGAGCCTCCGTGGCGCAATTGGCTAGCGCGTTCGGCTGTTAACCGAAAGGTTGGTGGTTCGAGCCCACCTGGGGGGCGTATAGTGTTTTTTTATGCCTTAAAACTTTCATTAATATTTTTTATGGAACTAAATTAATATTTCATCTATACAAGCCTCCGTGGCGCAATCGGCTAGCGCGTTCGGCTGTTAACCGTAAGGTTGGTCTTTCGAGCCCACCCGGGGGCGTGTAGGGCTTTTTTATGCCTGAAATACTTCATTAATATTTTTTTAGGAATCAAATTAGGATTTTAGCTCCGGAAGCTTCCCTGGCGTAATCGGATAGCGCGTTCGGCTGTTAGTTGAAAGGTTTGTGTTTCGAACCCACCCGAGGGCTTGTATTTTTTTTATGACTTAAAACTTTCATTAATATTTTTTACGGACCAAATTAGGATTATAGCTCCGCAAGCCTCCGTGACGCAATCGGCCAGAGCGTTCGGCTGTTAACCGAAAGGTTGGTGGTTCGAGCCCACCCGGGGGCGTGTAATGTTTTTTTCTATCTTAAACATTTTATTAATATTTTTTATGTAACTTAATTAATGTTTCAGTTTTGCAAGCCTCCGGGGCGCAATCGGCTAGCGCGTTCGGCTATTAACCGAAAGGTTTGTGTTTCGAGTCCACCCGAGGGAGTGCATGTTTTTTTATGACCTAAAAACTTTCATTAATGTTTTTAGGTGAGCAAATAAGGTTTTTTGCTCCGCAAGCCTCCGTGGCGCAATCGGCATGCGCGTTTGACAGTTAACCGTAAGGTTGGTGGTTCGAGCCCACCCGGGGGCGTGTGATGTTTTTTTTTATGCCTTAAAACTTTCATTAATATTTTTTATGGAACTAAATTAATATTTCAGCTTTGCAAGCCTCCGTGGCGCAATCGCTAGCGCGTTCGGCTGTTAACCGAAAGGTTGGTGATTTGAGCCCACCCGGGGGTGTGTAATGTTTTTTTTTTTTTTTTTTGCTTTAAAAATTTCATTTTTTTAAGGAACCAAATTAGGAGTTTGACTTCGCAAAGCCTCCTTGACGCAATTAGCTAGCGCGGTCGGCTGTTAACCGAAAGGTTGGTGGTTGGAGCCCACCTGGGGGTGTGTAATGTTTTTTTCTGCCTTAAAACTCTCATTATTATTTTTTAAGGAAATTAATTAATATTTTAGCTTCGCAAGTCTCCGTGGCGCAATCGGCTACCGCGTTCGGCTGTTAACCGAAAGGTTGGTGGTTCGAGCCCACCTGGGGGCGTATAGTGTTTTTTTATGCCTTGAAACTTTCATTAATATTTTTTATAGATTTAAATTAATATTTTAGCTTTGCAAGCCTACGTGGCGCAATCGGCTAGCGCGTTCGGCTGTTAACCGAAAGGTTGGTGGTTCGAGCCCACACGGGGGCGTGTAATGAATTTTTATGTCTTAAACATTTCATTAATATTTTTTATGGAACTAAATTAATATTTCAGCTTTGCAAGCCCCGGGGCGCAATCGGCTAACGCGTTCGGCTGTAAACCGTAAGGTTGGTGGTTCGAGCCCACCCGGGGGCGTGTAATGGTTTTCTATGCCTTAATTTCTTCATTAATATTTTGTAAAGAACCAAATTAGGATTTTAGCTATGCAAGCCTCCGTGGTGCAATCGGCAAGTGCGTTCGGCTGTAAACCGAAAGGTTGGTGGTTCGAGTCCACCCGGAGGCGTGTATTGTTTTTTTTATGCCTTAAACATTTCATTAATATTTTTTATGGAACTAAATTAATATTTCAGCTTTTCCTGCCTCCGTGGCGCAATCGGCTAGCGCGTTCGGCTGTTAACCGAAAGGTTGGTGGTTCGAGCCCACCCGGGAGCGTGCAATGTTTTTTTTTATGAATTAATACTTTCATTTTATTAAGGAACCAAATTAGGACCTTAACTTCACAGGCCTCCTTGACGCAAGCGACTAGCGCAGTCGGCTGTTAAACGAAAGATTCGTGGTTTGAGCCCACCCGAAGTCGTGCATTGTTGTTTTATGACTTAAAACTTTCATTAATATTTTTTATGGAACTAAATTAATATTTCAACTTTGCAAGCCTCCGTGGCGCAATCGGCTAGCGCGTTTGCTCTGCTAACCGAGAGGTTTGTGTTTCGAACCCACCCATTGGCGTGTATTGTTTTTTTATGCCTTAAAACTTTCATTAATATTTTTTAAGGAACCAAATTAGGTTCGAATTTCGCAAGCCTCCGTGGCGCAATCGGCTAGCGCGTTCGGCTGTTAACCGAAAGGTTGGTGCTTCGAGCCCACCCGGGGGCGTGTAATGTTTTTTTATGCTTTAAAACTTTCATTAATATTTTTTATGGAACTAAATTAATATTACAGCTTTGCATGCCTTAGTGGCGCAATCGGGAGTTAAACGAAAGGTTGGTGGTTCGATCCCACCCGCGGACGAGTAAGGTTTTTTTTTCTTTTTTTTTTTTGCCCTAAAACTTTCACTTTTAACCCATTAAGCGCCGCTATATGAACCACATTGAAAATACTTAAGTTTTCATATGTTTTGATGTTCAATGCACATCTCTAATCATATGTAGGTGAAATTTCGCAAAAATATTTATTAGGTTAGGAGATATGGTAAGGTCCAGCAAAAAGGTTTAGGATTTTCATACGCAAAAAGATAAGAGGCAGATTTTTTCTATTAACCATGTCGGGTATCGAGCAACGGTAAATGACAATTACCCGAAGCGATTTCCATTAAAGTTTGTTTTCTCAACTATCTGAACAAAATTTGGCAATTTACAAGCAAGTGATACTGCACTCATCTTCTTGTTTTAAGCTTAAATATATTATTTTAATATTGTTTGAAGCTCGTAGCAAAGTCAAAAATTCTAACGACATTTTTGATTAAAAAAAAAGTGAAGAAATTTCTCTATTGAAATTCAACCTCCCTTATTGAAGGGGGAGCCCTCAAGGAGGAGGGGAGCATGGTGCTGACTAAGATACAAAATATTTTTATTGGGGGGGGGGGAGGAATAGTTTTAAAGGGAATTTTGATGTCCTTTTACGGGAATGTCTTTCGTGATCTGTAGAAATTCAGAGAGATGCGTCATTCTCCTTAGGGAGGATTGGCACCCCTGTTTTTCCAGAACTTTCTTCTAAACGAATGGAATGTCATTTGTTTTGATAAAAGCACCTGCTCTTGACCTTGAACAACAAATGGGTGTTTACAATGAGAAACTACGAAGGGGGCTGTGGCTTCAACCGGAAAAAAGGGGAGAGTTCATTCATACAAAATAGGTGAAGACAATTTCTACTAGGCATGACTTGCTCTGCTAATCAGAACACGCCAAGTCTCCCATTTTGGGACTTTAGTAAATAAAGTCATATAAAACTCCTTTAAATTATTTTTCTTGGCCCCTGTTTGTTGTGATTTGAAAAAAGGTCTATTGAGCTTCATATTCCATGTTTCTAATTTCCTGCATTCACATTAATTATTTTTAGGGAATTTTTTTCCCGTGTAATGCGAAAACAAGAAATTTTTGCAAAATTAAATTTTTAAAAAAAAAATAATTTAAATTCCAAACCTTTTTGAAAAAATTACCAATAAAGTTTGGTTCTCTATCATTCATTTTTAAAAATTTCAAAATGATATCTTAATTACTTGATGAAGAAAAAAATCTTAATTGAAGGTTCCCAAAATGGGAGACTTGGCGCTTAATGGGTTAAAAATTAATATTGCAGCGTTGCAAGCCTCCGTGGCGCAATCGGCTAACGCGTTCGGCTGTTAACCGAAAGGTTGGTGGTTCAAGCCCACCCGGGGGCGTGTAGTGTTTTTTATACCTTAAAACCTTCATTAATATTTTTTATGGAACTAAATTAATATTTCAGCTTTGCAAGCCTCCGTGCCTTAATCGGCTAGCGCGTTCGGCTGTTAACCGAAAGGTTGGTGGTTCCAACCCACCCGGGGGCGTGTAATGATTTTTATGCCTTAAACATTTCATTAATATTTTTATGCAACTAAATTAATATTTCAGCTTTGCAAGCCTCCGTGGCGCAATCGGCTAGCGCGTTCGGCTGTTTACCGAAAGGTTGGTGGTTCGAGCCCACCCGGGGGCGTGTAATGTTTTTTTTTTTTTTTTTTTGCCTTAAAACTTTTTTTAAGGAACCAAATTAGGACTTTGACTTCGCAAGCCTCCTTGATGCAATTGGCTAGCGCGGTCGGCTGTTAACCGAAAGGTTGGTGGTTCGAGTTCACAAGGAGGCGTGTAATGTTTTTTTATGCCTTAAACATTTCATTAATATTTTTTATGGAACTAAATTAATATTTCATTTTTGCAAGCCTCCGTGGCGCAATCGGCTAGCGCGTTCGGCTGTTAACCGAAAGATTGGTGGTTCGAGCCCACCCGGGGGCATGTAATGTTTTTTTTTTTTTGCCTTTAAACTTTCATTTTTTTAACGAACCAAATTAGGACTTTGACTTCGCAAGCCTCCTTGACGCAATTGATTAGCGCGGTCGACTGTTAACCAAAAGGTTGGTGATTCGAGTCCACCCGGAGGCGTGTAATGTTTTTTTATGCCTTAAACATTTCATTAATATTTTTTATGGAAGAAAATTAATATTTCAGCTTTGCAAGCCTCCGTGGCGCAATCGGCTAGCGCGTTCGGCTGTTAACCGAAAGGTTGGTGGTTCGAGCCCACCCGGGGGCGTGTAGTGTTTTTTTATACCTTAAAACCTTCATTAATATTTTTTATGGAACTAAATTAATATTTCAGCTTTGCAAGTCTCCGTGCATTAATCGGCTAGCGCGGTCGACTAAGGTTGGTGGTTCGAGCCCACCCGGGGGCGTGTAATGTTTTTTATGCCTTAAACATTTCATTAATATTTTTTATGGAACTAAATTAATATTTCAGCTTCGCAAGCCTCCGTGGCGCAATCGGCTAGCGCGTTCGGGTGTTAACCGAAAGGTTGGTGGTTCGAGCCCACCCGGGGGCGTGTAATATTTTTTTATGCCTTAAAACCTTCATTGACATTTTTTAAGGAACCAAATTAAGGCTTTAGCTTCGGAAGCCTCCATTGCACAATCGGCTAGCGCGTTTAGCAGTTAACCGTAAGGTTGGAGGTTCGAGCCCACCCGTGGCGTGTATTGTTTTTATATGCTTAAAAACCTTTATATTTCTTAAGGAACCAAATTAGGATTTTGACTCCGCAAGCCTCCTTGGCGCAATCGGCTAGCGCGTTCGGCTGTTACCCGAAAGGTTGGTGGTTCGAGCCCACCCGGGGTTGTGTAATAGTTTTTTATGCCTTAAACATTTCATTAATATTTTTTATGGAACTAAATTAATATTTTAGCTATGCAACCCTCCGTAGCGCAATCGGCTAGCGCGCTCGGCTCTTAACCGAAAGGTTGGTGGTTGGAGCTCACCCGGGGGCGTGTAATGTTTTTTTTTTTGCCTTAAAACTTTCATTTTTTTTAAGGAACCAAATTAGGACTTTGACTTCGCAAGCCTCCTTGACGCAATTGGCTAGCGCGGTCGACTGTTAACCAAGAGGTTGGTGATTCGAGTCCACCCGGAGGCGTGTAATGTTTTTTTATGCCTTAAACATTTCATTAATATTTTTTATTGAAGTAAATTAATATTTCAGCTTTGCAAAGCCTCCGTGGCGCAATCGGCTAGCGCGTTCGGGTGTTAACCGAAAGGTTGGTGGTTCGAGCCCACCCGGGGGCGTGTAATATTTTTTTATGCCTTAAAACCTTCATTGACATTTTTTAAGGAACCAAATTAAGGCTGTAGCTTCGGAAGCCTCCATTGCACAATCGGCTAGCGCGTTCTGCTGTTAACCGAAAGGTTTGTGTTTCGAACCCACCCGAGGGCTTGTGTTTTTTTTTATGACTAAAAACTTTCATTAATATTTTTTACGGACCAAATTAGGCTTATTGCTCCGCATGCCTCTGTGCCGCTATCGGCAAGCGCGTTTAGCAGTTAACCGTAAGGTTGGAGGTTCGAGCCCACCCGTGGCGTGTATTGTTTTTATATGCTTAAAAACCTTTATATTTCTTAAGGAACCAAATTAGGATTTTGACTCCGCAAGCCTCCTTGGCGCAATCGGCTAGCGCGTTCGGCTGTTACCCGAAAGGTTGGTGATTCGAGCCCACCCGGGGGTGTGTAATAGTTTTTTATGCCTTAAACATTTCATTAATATTTTTTATGGAACTAAATTAATATTTTAGCTATGCAACCCTCCGTAGCGCAATCGGCTAGCGCGTTCGGCTCTTAACCGAAAGGTTGGTGGTTGGAGCTCACCCGGGGGCGTGTAATGTTTTTTTTTTTTTTGCCTTAAAACTTTCATTTTTTTTAAGGAACCAAATTAGGACTTTGACTTCGCAAGCCTCCTTGACGCAATTGGCTAGCGCGGTCGACTGTTAACCAAGAGGTTGGTGATTCGAGTCCACCCGGAGGCGTGTAATGTTTTTTTATGCCTTAAACATTTCATTAATATTTTTTATTGAAGTAAATTAATATTTCAGCTTTGCAAGCCTCCGTGGCGCAATCGGCTAGCGCGTTCGGCTGTTAACCGAAAGGTTGGTGGTTCAAGCCCACCCGGGGGCGTGTAGTGTTTTTTATACCTTAAAACCTTCATTAATATTTTTTATGGAACTAAATTAATATTTCAGCTTTGCAAGCCTCCGTGCCTTAATCGGCTAGCGCGTTCGGCTGTTAACCGAAAGGTTGGTGGTTCCAACCCACCCGGGGGCGTGTAATGTTTTTTTATGCCTTAAACATTTCATTAATATTTTTATGCAACTAAATTAATATCTCAGCTTTGCAAGCCTCCGTGGCGCAGTCGGCTAGCGCGGTCGGCTGTTTACCGAAAGGTTGGTGGTTCGAGCCCACCCGGGGGTGTGTAATGTTTTTTTTTTTTTGCCTTAAAACTTTCATTTTTTTAAGGAACCAAATTAGGACTTTGATTTTGCAAGCCTCCTTGATGCAATTGGCTAGCGCGGTCGGCTGTTAACCCATTAAGCGCCGCTATATGAACCACATTGAAAATACTTAAGTTTTCATATGTTTTGATGTTCAATGCACATCTCTAATCATATGTAGCTGAAATTTCGCAAAAATATTTATTTGGTTAAGAGATATGGTATGGTCCAGCAAAAAGGTTTAGGATTTTCATACGCAAAAAGATAAGAGGCAGATTTTTTCTATTAACCATGTCGGGTATCGAGCAACGGTAAATGACAATAACCCGAAGCACTATATAAAAAGGCTCTTACAAAATGGAACTAAGGTATTTTTGGGCTCCCTGACGGTGTATTTGTGTTATTATAAGCAAATGTTTTTTTTAGTCAACATTTCGGTTGCTTCACAACATGTTTGATGCCAGATGATTTATGCATCATCATAATGTTTCTAGAGATAAATGTCCATCATGCTTCACATTGAGGATTTATCAACGGTTATAGCTCCGATTTCATCCAACAAATTACGATAAGTTGTAAAAAAGTAAATTTACTGTTTTCGCATTATCTGTGATCTAAGCGATTTCCATTAAAGTTTGTTTTCTCAACTATCTGAACAAAATTTGGCAATTTACAAGCAAGTGATACTGCACTCATCTTCTTGTTTTAAGCTTAAATATATTATTTTAATATTGTTTGAAGCTCGTAGCAAAGTCAAAAATTCTAACGACATTTTTGATTTAAAAAAAAGTGAAGAAATTTCTCTATTGAAATTCAACCTCCCTTATTGAAGGGGGAGCCCTCAAGGAGGAGGGGAGCATGGTGCTGACTGAGATACAAAATATTTTTATGGGGGGGGGGAGGAATAGTTTTAAAGGGAATTTTGATGTCCTTTTACGGGAATGTCTTTCGTGATCTGTAGAAATTCAGAGAGATGCGTCATTCTCCTTAGGGAGGATTGGCACCCCTGTTTTTCCAGAACTTTCTTCTAAACGAATGGAATGTCATTTGTTTTGATAAAAGCACCTGCTCTTGACCTTGAACAACAAATGGGTGTTTACAATGAGAAACTACGAAGGGGGCTGTGGCTTCAACAGGAAAAAAGGGGAGAGTTCATTCATACAAAATAGGTGAAGACAATTTCTCCTAGGCATGACTTGCTCTGCTAATCAGAACACGCCAAGTCTCCCATTTTGGGACTTTAGTAGATAAAGTCATATAAAACTCCTTTAAATTATTTTTCTTGGCCCCTGTTTGTTGTGATTTGAAAAAAGGTCTATTGAGCTTCATATTCCATGTTTCTAATTTCCTGCATTCACATTAATTATTTTTAGGGAATTTTTTTCCCGTGTAATGCAAAAACAAGAAATTTTTGCAAAATTAAATTTTTTAAAAAAAAATAATTTACATTCCAAACCTTTTTGAAAAAATTACCAATAAAGTTTGGTTCTCTATCATTCATTTTAAAAAATTTCAAAATGATATCTTAATTACTTGATGAAGAAAAAAATCTTAATTGAAGGTTCAAAAAATGGGAGACTTGGCGCTTAATGGGTTAAAAATTAATATCTCAGCGCTGCAAGCCTCCGTGGCGCAATCGGCTAACGCGTTCGGCTGTTAACCGAAAGGTTGGTGGTTCAAGCCCACCCGGGGGCGTGTAGTGTTTTTTATACCTTAAAACCTTCATTAATATTTTTTATGGAACTAAATTAATATTTCAGCTTTGCAAGCCTCCGTGCCTTAATCGGCTAGCGCGTTCGGCTGTTAACCGAAAGGTTGGTGGTTCCAACCCAACCAGGGGCGTGTAATGATTTTTATGCCTTAAACATTTCATTAATATTTTAATGCAACTAAATTAATATTTCAGCTTTGCAAGCCTCCTTGGCGCAATCGGCTAGCGCGTTCGGCTGTTTAACGAAAGGTTGGTGGTTCGAGCCCACCCGGGGGCGTGTAATGTTTTTTTTTCTTTTGCCTTAAAACTTTTTTTAAGGAACCAAATTAGGACTTTGACTTCGCAAGCCTCCTTGATGCAATTAGCTAGCGCGGTCGGCTGTTAACCGAAAGGTTGGTGGTTCGAGTCCACAAGGAGGCGTGTAACGTTTTTTTATGCCTTAAACATTTCATTAATATTTTTTATGGAACTAAATTAATATTTCATTTGTGCAAGCCTCCGTGGCGCAATCGGCTAGCGCGTTCGGCTGTTAACCGAAAGATTGGTGGTTCGAGCCCACCCGGGGGCATGTGATGTTTTTTTTTTTTTTTTTTTTTGCCTTAAAACTTTCATTTTTTTTAAGGAACCAAATTAGGACTTTGACTTTGCAAACCTCCTTGACGCAATTGGCTAGCGCGGTCGGCTATTAACCGAAAAGTTGTTGGTTCGAGTCCACCCGCAGGCGTGTAATGTTTTTTTATGCCTTAAGCATTTCATTAATATTTTTTATGGAACTAAATTAATATTTCAGCTTTGCAAGCATCCGTGGCGCAATCGGCTAGCGCGTTCGGCTGTTAACCGAAAGGTTGGTGGTTCGAGCAAATCCGGGGGCGTGTAATGTTTTTTTTTTTTTTTTGCCTTTAAACTTTCATTTTTTTAAGGAACCAAATTAGGACTTTGACTTCGCAAGCCTCCTTGACGCAATTGATTAGCGCGGTCGACTGTTAACCAAAAGGTTGGTGATTCGAGTCCACCCGGAGGCGTGTATTGTTTTTTTATGCCTTAAACATTTCATTAATATTTTTTATGGAAGAAAATTAATTTTTCAGCTTTGCAAGCCTCCGTGGCACAATCGGCTAGCGCGTTCGGCTGTTAACCGAAAGGTTGGTGGTTCGAGCCCACCCGGGGGCGTGTAATGTTTTTTATGCCTTAAACATTTCATTAATATTTTTTATGGAACTAAATTAATATTTCAGCTTCGCAAGCCTCCGTGGCGCAATCGGCTAGCGGGTTCGGGTGTTAACCGAAAGGTTGGTGGTTCGAGCCCACCCGGTGGCGTGTAATATTTTTTTATGCCTTAAAACCTTCATTGACATTTTTTAAGGAACCAAATTAAGGCTTTAGCTTCGGAAGTCTCCATTGCACAATCGGCTAGCGTGTTCTGCTGTTAACCGAAAGGTTTGTGTTTCGAACCCACCCGAGGGCTTGTGTTTTTTTTTAATGACTAAAAACTTTCATTAATATTTTTTACGGACCAAATTAGGCTTATTGCTCCGCAAGCCTCTGTGCCGCTATCGGCAAGCGCGTTTAGCAGTTAACCGTAAGGTTGGAGGTTCGAGCCCATCCGTGGCGTGTATTGTTTTTATATGCTTAAAAACCTTTATATTTCTTAAGGAACCAAATTAGGATTTTTACTCCGCAAGCCTCCTTGGCGCAATCGGCTAGCGCGTTCGGCTGTTACACGAAAGGTTGGTGGTTCGAGCCCACCCGGGGCTGTGTAATGTTTTTTTTTTTTTTTTGCCTTAAAACTTTCATTTTTTTTAAGGAACCAAATTAGGACTTTGACTTCGCAAGCCTCCTTGACGCAATTGGCTAGCGCGGTCGGCTTTTAACCGAAAGGTTGGTGGTTCGAGCCCACCCGGGGGCGTGAAATGTTTTTTTATGCCTTAAACATTTCATTAATATTTTTTATGGAACTAAATTAATATTTCCGCGTTGCAAGCCTCCGTGGCGCAATCGGCTAGCGCGTTCGGCTCTTAACCGAAAGGTTTGTGTTTCGAGACCACCCGAGGGCGTACCTTGTTTTTTTTTTTTTTTTTGACTTAAAACTTTCATTAATATTTTTTGGGGAGCAAATTAGGATTTTGGCTCCGCAAGCCTCCGTGGCGCAATCGGCTAGCGCGTTCGGCTGTTAAGCGAAAGGTTGGTGGTTCGAGTCCACCCGGGGGGTGCAATGATTTTTATGCCTTAATTTAATTTTTTTAAGGAACCAAATTAGGACCTTAACTTCACAAGCCTCCTTGACGCAATCGGCTAGCGCGTTCGGCTGTTAACCGAAAGGTTGGAGGTTCGAGCCCACCCGTGGCGTGTATTGTTTTTATATGCTTAAAAACCTTTATATTTCTTAAGGAACCAAATTAGGATTTTGACTCCGCAAGCCTCCTTGGCGCAATCGGCTAGCGCGTTCGGCTGTTACCCGAAAGGTTGGTGGTTCGAGCCCACCCGGGGGTGTGTAATAGTTTCTTATGCCTTAAACATTTCATTAATATTTTTTATGGAACTAAATTAATATTTTAGCTATGCAACCCTCCGTAGCGCAATCGGCTAGCGCGTTCGGCTCTTAACCGAAAGGTTGGTGGTTGGAGCTCACCCGGGGGCGTGTAATGTTTTTTTTTGTTTTTTTTGCCTTAAAACTTTCATTTTTTTTAAGGAACCAAATTAGGATTTTGACTCCGCAAGCCTCCTTGGCGCAATCGGCTAGCGCGTTCGGCTGTTACCCGAAAGGTTGGTGGTTCGAGCCCACCCGGGGGCGTGTAATGTTTTTTTATGCCTTAAACATTTCATTAATATTTTTTATGGAACTAAATTAATATTTCAGCTTTGCAAGCCTCCGTGGCGCAATCGGCTAGCGCATTTGGGTGTTAACCGAAAGTTTGGTGGTTCGAGCCCACCCCGGTGCGTGTACTTTTTTTTGCCTTAAAACTTTCATTTTTTTTTAAGGAACCAAATAAGGACATTGACTTTGCAAGCCTCCTTGACGCAATTGGCCAGCGCGGTCGGCTATTAACAGAATGGTTGGTGGTTCGGGCGTGTAATGTTTTTTTATGCCTTAAAACTTTCATTAATATTTTTTATGGAACTAAATTAATATTTCAGCTTTGCAAGCCTCCGTGGCTCGATCGGCTAGCGCGTTCGGCTGTTAACCGAAAGGTTTGTGTTTCAACCCACCCAAGGGAGTGAATTGTTTTTTTATGACTTAAAACTTTCATTAATATTTTTTATGGACCAAATTAGGATTATAGCTCCGCAAGCCTCTGTAGCGCAATCGGCAAGCGCTTTTGGCAGTTAACGGTAATGTCGGTGGTTCGAGCCCACCCGGGGGCGTATATTGTTTTTATATGCCTTAAAACCTTCATTTATATTTTTTAAGAAACCAAATTAGGATTTTAGCTCCGCAAGCCTCCGTGTCGCAATCGGCTAGCGCGTGCGGCTGTTAACCGAAAGGTTGGTGGTTCGCTCCCACCCGGGGGCGTGTAATGTTTTTTTATGCCTTAAAACATTCATTAATATCTTTTATGGAACTGAATTAATAATAGCAGCTTTTCAAGCCTCCGTGGCGCAATGGGCTAGCGCGTTCGGCTGTTAACCGAAAGGTTGGTGTTTCGAGTCCACCCGGGGGAGTGTAATGTTTTTTTTTTTTTTTTTTTTTTTTTGCCTTAAAACTTTCATTTTTTAATTCATTCCATGATCTGCCCGAAACCCCTTAACGCGCATGCCGCTGATAACGAACGGAGTTGCTTTTTGCTACGTTGTAATAGCGCTTTTCTCCCCATTTTGCTATCGGGATTTTAATGTTGTTTTTGTTGTTCAGCTTGCATTCCAAAATCGCTTCGTTTTATTAGTTTTTTGGCACTGAATTAAATAGTGCAATAAAATACAAGGTTGCTAATATGTGCTGAAATATTCATTAAATTTAGTCATTACATAACGGGAAAATAATAAACAATAGAGGATAGGACGAAAAGCAAATATTTTTATAACACTAATTATTTTATTGATTTATTTTTCGTTTTGCTTTTATCTCAGTATATCATATTTTTTTTTATACACTTAAGAAATGAAAACTGTTAAATGTAAGATGATCTATCTTTCAAAAGGGCTCAACAAAACTCATGTTTTTTACGAAACAGTTAAGAATTCCAGCTTTTTGAAACGTCTGTGGCACATTTGGCTAGAGCATTCGGCTGTTGAACGAGAGGTTGGTGGTTCAAGCCCGCCTGGAAGCGTGTAAAGTTTTGTATGCTTTAAAACTTTCATTAATATTTTTTTAGGCACCAGTTTAGGATTTCTCTCTTGCAATTATCTGTGGCTCAGTCGGCTAGCGTGTTCTGCTGTTGATCGAACGGTTGGTGGTTCGATCCCAAGAGGGGGGTGAAAATATGTGTTAATGTTCTAAAACTGTCAAAAAAATGTGTATAACTAACCAGGTAAGCAATTCAGCTTCTGCAAACCTCCGTGGCGCAATCAGCTACCGCGTTCGGCTGTTTACCGAAAAGTTGGTGATTACATCCCACCTGGGGCGTGAAAAGTTTTTTTCATGCTTTAAAGCTTTCATTAATACTTTTTTTGGAACAAGTTTAGGATTGCAGATTTTGCGAGCCGCCGTGGCGCAATCGGCTAGTGTATTCGGCTGTTAACCGAAAGGTTGGTGGTTCGAGTCCGGGCGTGATACGTGTTATTAAACTGTCATAAATATATTTTTTTATTAACTAGTTAAGCAATTCATCTTCTGCAAGCCTCCGTGGCTCAATCGGATAGAGTGTTTGGCTGTTAACCGAAAGAGTGTTGTTTCGTGCCCACCTAAGGCGTGTAACGTCTTTTTAAGCCTTAAAACTTCCATTAATATTTTTTATGCAGCCAGTTTAGGATTTCAGATTTTTTAAGTCGCAGTTTCGCAATAAGCTAGCGCATTCGGCTGTTGACCGTAAGGTTGTTGGTTCGAGCTCACCTGGGTTGTGTAATTTTTTTTTATTGTTTAAAATATTCATGAATGTTTTTTTAAGGAACCAATTTAGGATTTCTCTCCCTACCAGCCTCCGTGGCGCAATCAGATAACACGTTCGGCTGTTATCGAATAGGTTGTTTATTCGAGCCCTACCGGGGGCGTGAAATGTAGATATCTGCTTTAAAATTTTTATTATAATTTTAAATTACCGAGGGCTTTTATCAATTGCAGAACTTAATATATGTAGATATAAAACCAAGTGCCCTCGCCCCTCCCCCAGAAAAAAACAGATAACTTTCGTAAATTTAAACCCTCCACCCCCCCCCAAAAAAAAATAAGCGCGACTTTTCATTAAAGAGACTAAAATCCGTTTAAAATAATCAGTGGCGAAGTCTTTTTCATTATCACCCCCCCCCCCCTCCGAAGCACGGGTACTCCTACTTCAGGTATTATTATAAGAATAAATTACTGAAGTATTTACGGATCAAGTTTTCCGATGACTTTTCAATACTGCAGATCATACAGCTAGGGATACCCAATTCTCCCCCCAGTGCGTTACCCCTCCTCAATTTAGCCCCCACCCCAAAAAAAAACAGGATCCTCTTTAAAGAAACTAAATCCTTTTAAAATAATATCTCTAATTCTTTCAGTTATATAATCTGTCTCATGCATTCCCCCCCCCCCCCTTCCATGGACATATCTCTGCTTTGGCAATTATTTTTGGGATAACCTGCAACTCTATAACAAAAAATCGAAGTACCAGGAAGGAGTGTTCCGATTGAGACGAAAATTAGTGGATAGAAAGACAATGCACAGAATAGTAAATGATTATAAATTCTCAGAACAATTGAATTATTTATGTCAGAGTTAAAGTAACAAGTTTTATATGGTATTGACCCACCTCTAGCCTGGATACAAGCTTAAGTACGGTGTGGTAAACACCGATAAAGCTCCCAGGGGTTGTCCTGCGGTATTTCCGTCCAAAGTCGCTCCAACTGTCGGACGAGGTTAGTAATATTCCTTGCCAAATGCAATCGCCATCCCATCATATCCCAGACATGCTCAATGGGAGAGAGATCTGGCGATCTGGCAGGCTACGGAAGAGTTTGACAAGGTTGCAGACAGTTCATAGCAACACGTGCCGTATGTTATATGGAATTGTCCTGATGAAAACCAGCTGAGGGTACTGCAAAAGGAACGGCTGCAAAACAGGTCTTAGGATGTCGTCGACCGTACCACTGTGCAGTAAGTGTATCTCTAATTACGACCAAAGGTGTCCAGTTATCAAAGGAAATAGCACCCGAGACTATAATGCCTTGTTAAGGGCCAGTGTGGCGTGCAAATGTGAAACCAGGATCCCCCTTCTGCCCTGGGTGTCTCCAAACACGTCTTAGATGATCGTCATGACACCGTTGGAAGCGAGATTCTTAAGACTATACGTCCCCAGTCGGCACCATTCCAACCTGATCGAGCTATGCACCACTGTAATCTGGCTCGGCAGTGTGTAGGCGTCAGTGGCAGGTGGCGTAATGGTCGCTGCGAGCGTAGATTTCGTTGTCCCCAACCGTCTGTAAATGGTCATGATGGACATTGGTGTTTAGGTTGAACGTCTGATGGTTCATAGAGATGAAGAAAGCGCTGTGACAGCTGATCGGAGAATCACTTTGTCATCTCGATTTGTTGTGACCCTAGGTCGACCGCTACCATCCTGACGCTGAACTCTGCCATTTTCCACCCATCCTTCCCAGCATCTTCAAATCGCTACATCGCTTCGACTCAAATGACTTGCGATTCTCCGATTTGACCAACTGGCCTCTTTCAATCCAATGATACAACCTCTTTTAAACTCTGACAGTTGCTCGTAATGAGCACAAACCATGCTGCGAGGCATTTTTAAGTTGTTGAAAGGTAATCTGAATCGCAATCAAACCGAAAGTTTTAACAACTGCTGAAGAACTGCTCTTTAGATACATCTGCTAGATGCGCAGTTTCGATCAGGAGATCAAACTATTCATTCATTGAACACCAAATTTTAATCACTTGCATATCTGGTCAAAACACTCATTCATACAAAATTTCAAAGCATTTGGACGATTGCTTTGAAAGTTGTCTGGTGCGTCGATTTTTTTGTTATAGAGTTTACTTTAATATTCATCTTTCAAACTGTCTGATGGCTTTTTTATACTCAATGTACAAGAAAAAAAAATTAAAGAAGCCCATCCCCCCAAGTGCGACGGCTCCCCTCAATTTCACCGAGCGTCTCCCCCCCCTAAAACGGGCTCCCCTATTAAAGAGTCTAAAATCCTTTGAAAATAACTTCCCTGATAATTTCAAAGGTATAGTCAGCCTCATTTCCTCCCCCCCCTTTCAAATGGGCACCCCAGCTTTAGCTATTATTAGAATAAATTGCTGGAATATTTACATTTCAAGGTTTCCGTAGGCTTTTCTATGTTGCTGACCTTAATGTATAGATAATAATACTAGGGCAGCCAATCCTTAATAAGTGCGACGTCCCCCTCATTTTTATTTTTGCCGATCATACCCCCCCCCCCCAAAAAAAAAACCCCAAGACTCCCTACTTAAGTGGCTAAAATCCTTTTAAAATAAGTTATCTGATAATATCAATGGTATATGCAAAACATTCCCCCGCCACCGAATGTGTAGCCTGCTCTAGCTATTATTAGTCGACTAAATTGCTGGAACACTTGCTTATCAAGATGTTTGATGACTTTTTTGTATTGCAGATATTATAATGCATATGAAGTAGCTAGGTGTGACTATTTTCCTTCCCAAGTGTGGTGACTCCCCTCAATTTTTTTCACACCCGACTAAAAAACTGGTTATAAAAAAATTACGTCATCTTAATTTAACCCCATCAAAGTAAATCTGTTGTTTTGCTTGTTGCATCGTTTCTTGCCTTGTTTGATTTGAGTGAGACAAAATTGCATTTCATTTTTATTTTATTTTTCTTTTGCGTGAATTCGTAGATTTTTCTAAACCAACTTTTATAATACCTATTACACACAGTGACACATATTATAGAATTACAAAGAAATTGATTTCAATGTTTTTTCATAATAAAAATGTGTTTGAATTTTTCCGTTTCACTGTACCCACTCTTCCCCTATTTACGATAGTTGAAGGGGAGAAGTTGGTACAGTGAGACAGGGAGCACAATAAGACGAATGCAATATATTTTCTGTTTGTATATTTCTAGCCTGGTATAACTTTTGAAAAGTCAGGTGGCGATACTGTGAAAAACATTAAAGAAAAAAATTGCTTTCAAGTATCATAAATAAAAAATTACTATGTCATTATAGTTTGAGCCCATCGAAGTAAAATTATCTATATTGTGTGTTGCACTGTTTTTAAACTGTAAGATAAACTTTACATATTGGTATTATTAATCTTACATTGGCTTATTAATTAACGCTCATTTTAGCAAAGGATTGGGTTGTTAATTTTCTTTGTCTGAGATAGGCAGGCATTAAGTTTATGTTTTGAAATGAGGGAACAGTGAGGCACCATTATTTGTTGCTCACTGCTCCCATGGCAGTTTTACATTAAAAGTGGATACATTATACAATGAATTGCATTTAATTACAACTAGACTATTGAGGCAAGTTATAAAAAAAAGTCTGAAAGCCCTGCATCAACACAATAAGGATACTCGAATGAAATTATGACTTTCATTGCTATTCTATATCACATAAATATTTCCACTTCGTATTTATTCTATTTATATTACATTTTTTATTGTTTTACTGCAATATTCTAAATGTAATGATATTTTTTCACATTTCAAAATTTCAACATGCCTAGAAAAGGGAAGTCAGACAATTTTTTTTGAAGATTTTCTGAAAGAAACAGAAAGAAGCTGTTGTACTAGTAATAGACGAAGGCTATAGTGAAATCATTCTATACTTATCTAAAAATACATTAAAATATGACATTTTAGGTAATTTTACCTACCCAGAGTCATCTAAATCATTCTATCTCAGTCACAAACAAATTCGTGGTGGCTGTCACAACTGTGTGTCAAAACGGCATGAAAATTCATCTTGCCAAATACAATAGCTCATGCCATAACCAAACTATAACAGACAAATTTGCTAATTCAAAAAAAAAAAAAAAAAAAAAAAAAAAAAATAAATAAATAAATAAATAAATAAATAAAAATAAAAATTCTCTTTTCCCACTTACCAGGACAACAATGACACAAAATTGCATTTCGTTTATATTTTGTTTTCCCGTTTTTGTGAATTTGTAATTTTTTCTAGATCCACTTTTATAATAAATATCACAGTGACAAGTATTGTACTATTTGAAAAAATGTTATTTCTGTATAAAATAATTGAATTTTCGTGTCTCACTGTACCCACTCTTCCCCTGTGTTACATTCTTATGATTTTACAAGGGATCAACTAATTAGTTTTGATTTTTTTAAATGAGGGTTTTAAACATCAAACTTGTTTCAAACGTTTTCCATTACTATGAACATATTACATTTTTCGCCCGTTGCGAGTCATTGTTACGGAGATTCACAAGATTTGTTTAAAAGTTTACTGTTTATTGTTTTCTTCTACTAAGTGTAACTAGTAATAGTATCATTTTTGCTATTATACATGCCATTATTTTGTAATCACCAGTAAAATTCAAAACTAAAACAAAGTAAATAAATAATGCTAAGGAATGACATGTTTTCTAAGTGTTTATTTTCCCGTCATGTAAATTTTTCAAGCGATTTTAAACCTGTATTTAATGGTAACAAGAAAAAAACTCTCAAGCAGCTTTATTAACTACAGAAAACTTTTTTTTTTCAGATTTCTCTAACATAGATCTTCAGATTTCTCTAACATAACTTTGATCTTAAATTTACATTTATGTATAGTTATATATATCAAAAATTTTTTTTTTACAGTTCCAGTAGGGGTCGTGGTAGCCCGATCGGTAGAGTGTCGGATTTGGGGCCGGAGGGTCCTGAGTACCTGGAAGTTCTCAAAGGGGCTTAAACAATTGTCGCCTCTTTCGTTTGATTTTAAAAAAAAGGCTTATCAAACAACTTCAATAATGAGAACGTTTATAGTTGTTTTCGCTACGACGATAATGTTTTCATTATGTTTAAATCACATAATTTTCAGAACTATATTTTAATTGAGCTGAACCTAACGGAAATTTCCTTAGCAAATGAAAAAAAAAACGCATTATTTCCATTTGAAAAATTGTTCGTTTTTCTTGTTTTTCCTTTAAAGGATTAATTAATTTTGAAGTACTCATTAAGTTTAAGTAAATAATTAGTAAAAGGAAAAAATATTATAAATTACTACGCATAGACCAGAGATGGTCTTCTTGCACCTTTATAGCTGAAAGTTTCCGATGCGTTAAACCTCTATTGAAAAATGAATGATTTTCCTCAAGAAAGAGCATATTGTACAGCTATTTTTTTTCTTTTCATGAAAAGAAAACACAGCCTTATTCATCATTTTAAACTGTACTGATATCAATCTCAAATCTGTACTTTCTACAGAACGTAAAGTTCACTAAATTTCCCACCTAAGTGAACATGTAAAAAATGCATGAAGATTCGTTCAATACTAATTAACAAACTTCGTTGGAACTTTTTTCCTATGCTCCCCGATTACAAGACTACACCTGGACTGATTAGGAAACTTCTTTTTCTGTTTGATACGGTGTTTCAATCGTATAAAATGTAATGCGCATTAAGATGTTTTCTTTTTTCAACCAACTTCAAAAAGACGTTCTCAATTTGTCGGAATCTTTTTATGTATGTCCCCCGATAAATCGAACACGCATAGACCAATTTGAAAATTCTTTTTATTTATTTTTTTGTTTGTTTGTTTGAAAAGGAAAACTTCCCAGGTGATGCCATGGTCAACAGGTCAGTATCTCAAGATGTGATCCTTGAAAAAACAAGAAAACTCTTCAAGTTCTATTAGCAAATAAATCGATTTCTGTTAGTGACTCGTGATTTTTTTTCGGAAAGTATATTTTGATAAAGTCAAACTGATGATGAAGACAATTTTCTTTGTAAATAATTGCGCGTTTGAAAAAGCCTTTCTGCACAGTCTTCCGAAGAGTCCGAGACGCTGTGCTCTATTTGTTTCTCAATTTTGCTCATCTTGGCTGTTTTCAGACTCCTGTGCTCGACGCTTTTTCACTCGAGATGTACGTAAGGAGTGTACCACATACTCTACATTACGTACTTACTTTATATTTACACCACTAAAAAGTACACAATAAATTATTTTCAAATAAAAATAGAACCGACTTCAAAAAACAAAGATGAACTAAAATGTAAAAAATAATTGGTCATACCTGCATACGATTTCCTACCCAAACGTATATATCAAATTTTTTTTTACAGTTCCAGTAGGGGCCGTGGTAGCCCGATCGGTAGAGTGTCGGATTTGGGGCCGGAGGGTCCTGAGTACCTGAAATTTCTCAAAGGGGCTTAAACAATTGTCGCCTCTTTCGTTTGATTTAAAAAAAAGGCTTATCAAACAACTTCAATAATGAGAACGTTTATTTACATGCTATTTAAAAAACTTTTATTGTGAAAGAATAAGAAAGTTCTTCATTTAACTACATTTTCATAACTTGTGAATTGCTTATTAAAAAGCTTCTGCCTCGTTTAATTTATTTTCAATTTAGCTTCTATTTTCCTTTCTAGCTAAAAATGCATTAAACAAATATTAACTCCGAATCAAACAAAGATACAGTTGTTTTCGCTACGACGATAATGTTTTCATTATGTTTAAATCACATAACTTTCAGAACAATATTTTAATGGAATTACTTAACTGAAATTTCCTTAGCAAATGAAAAAAAAGAAAAACGCATTATTTCCATTTGAAAAATTGTTCGTTTTTCTTGTTTTTCCTTTAAAGGATTAATTAATTTTGAAGTACTCATTAAGTTTAAGTAAATAATTAGTAAAAGGAAAAAATATTATAAATTACTACGCATAGACCAGAGATGGTCTTCTTGCACCTTTATAGCTGAAAGTTGCGATGCGTTAAACCTCTATTGAAAAATGACTGATTTTCCTCAAGAAAGAGCATATTGTACAGCTATTTTTTTTTCTTTTCATGAAAAGAAAACACAGCCTTATTCACCATTTTAAACTGTACTGATATCAATCTCAAATCTGTACTTTCTACAGAACGTAAAGTTCACTAAATTTCCCACCTAAGTGAACATGTAAAAAATGCATGAAGATTCGTTCAAAACAATATTCGTTACTGCTAATAATGGTTTCTGTATTTTTAACATAACAAAAATGAGCCGTTCTTTTTTGTAGATTTCTGCAACAAAGAGAACAGAAGTTCAAATAATAATTATAGCAATGCTAATTATAATGACGCAAAATGTTTAAGTATATTGAAAAGAAGCATTTCAATTTAAAAAAATGGAAGAAAACAAAATTATATTCCATTTTCTGTGTTTTAAACCCTGTAAAGTGCAATTAATTTAAAGTGCAAATCAAACTTCATAAGTAGGGCATCATTTTGAGGTTTTTGTTTCCAACGGTTTTGGTTTTTTAATACGCATTGAGCTAATGTAAAATGCCCCATGAGTGAAGGATTATGGCTCAATTGGTTAGAGCGTTGTGCTAAAAAAAGCGAAGATCGTGGAATCCATCCCACTGCCGGTTTTGTCGTTTTTGAATGACTTTTGCATTAGAATAATTTTGATTGAAATTTCTAAGAATATGTAATCTTAAGTTATTGCAAGATTCTGAAACACAGTGGTACTGTTGCATTAAAATCAGAAAAAAAACCGCAACATTATTAATAATGTGTCTTAAATGTGGTTTATCCAATGCGAAAGGATTTTATTCCTTAATACTTCATAAAATTACAAAAGCAAGGCATAATTTTATATTCTTTTTCACCGCCTTTGGTGAAAAGTAAACGAAAAATTCCTTCTTATTGTTTCTTGAGTAGTTTCCGCAAAAAAAGGACTGTCCTCACTTAGTTTGGCTCCCTCGTTAGTTTGTGTTCCTATAATCTATACCTCTCTGTTCTCACTACTGGGGGAACAGTGCGAAAAAATTGTATCTCGTTTTTCTTTTATTTTTCATTTAAGTGTAATCGTATTTTTTCTTGATCCATTTTATAGTACCTATTATTAACCGACTTCAAAAAAGGAGGTTATGATTTCGTATTGCGACTTTTTATGTATGTTTTCGTATTAAGCCTAGAAGACTGGACTGATTTGAAAAATTCTTTTTTTTGTTTGGAACTGTATACTTTCCAGATGATCCCATGATAATTTTGTCTGGATCTGATGAGGGGTCCCGGAGAAATCTAAGAAACTTTAAATTACACGTGGTGTGGCTACGTAGACATGCTTTCATCAACTGCGCGACACGTGACGGGTCACGTGGTTTTGGCGTGAGCGGTGCATTTTTTCGATGGAGGAATCTTAACTTGAACAATATTCTCACGCGTCGAGATGTTTGATTTTCAGTGTCGCCTGTTAATTTTAATTATAGTGTTACTAATGTATTTATTACTTATGTAGCTAATCAGTAAATTAAATGTATTTTGTTACGAAAATAGTTGAATTAATTATTTTAGTATAATTTTTTTTTTGCTAATAAATAACTTCATTTAGTAATTAAAGTTTTTTTGATTTTTTTAAAAATATTTCAGTTTTGAAATATATTTAGTAGGGTGGGCGGAAAAAACTTTTTTTTAGAAATCTGTTTTTGGATAGTACGGAAAAGTTGCTATATGGGCCCGTTATTATAAATAAAAAATTTCGCTAAATTTGTTGAATATTTAGCCGGCGCTATTTGATCTTGAAAAACTGGAAAAAAGGGCAAAAATGCACTTTTTTTCAAAAAAAAGAGGGAGGGGGGGTTCAAAAATAAAAGTTTGAAGCTAGTTTCAGCAAACATTAGAAGTATCTGTCTGTGAATTAGTTGAAATCCTCGAAGTATTTTATACATTTCATAGAATATTTACCTACGCTCCTTTAAGACTGAAACATGGGAAAAATGAAAAAAAAAAAAAAAAATTAAAGTAGTTTCGAAATAAGTAAATACTGAAATATGACGCAATACGTTACTTAGAAAAAACAGTGAAAATTCAATCAATTTTATGCGACATTTTTTACGCCAATTTTAAAAATACACACACTCAAATAAAAAATAGTTACATAAGATGCTAATTTTTTAATCTTCGGTTCCAATTGTTTCGACTGGATAATAAACGGCGCTCAACTGCTTCTATTATTCCTAAGATTATTTTTTTTACTATTTTATACATGTTTGACATATAGAGCCCTTGAGTATTAAAAAAATGTGAATCCTCTGAAGTCCTTTAAACTGACCAATGAATTGAACGCAAATATTCTTCTTTTTGTCAAGAAGCAACCATCTTCTGCAAGTGTGGCGTGGCCGCTGTAGTTGCAAAAAAAGTTATTGATATTTGGGAGAATGCTTTCCTTCCCGTTGTTTCGATAAGGAGAGTGATTACCATAATTTTATCATATTATTCTAAATATAATAACGCAACAAAAAATGCTATGAATATGAAGACTCAACTTTTACAATCAAAGCTAGGCAAATTTAAAGCAGAGACTACGACTTTGTTTGACATTTGTGCCTTCAAATGCGCAGATTTATATTCGTGTAATTGCAAAAAAAAAAGCAAAAGTCCCTGATAGAGAAAAACAATTTCTAATTGATCAAAGGACAGTAAGAAAAATGGCTATTGGAAAAGTGGATAAGGTAACAACCCAAAAACTACAAAAAAGAGAAAAAAGATGCCGGGAAATTGAAACAAGTGTTGCTTTGGATGAGAAAGACATATCAGTACCCAGCACAAGTGAATTGAGGGTTAAGGAAAGTCATATTACATTGAATGAACCTGAAACAGAGCTTGAATCAGGAGAAAGCACAGAAAATACAGATGACGATTTTAAATTGAATTATCCGCTTTCAAGAAAACGTAAGCGAACTGATGCGCCATCAACAACGACAAGTCAAATGAGACTTTCTATGCCTCATACAGCTTTAGCAGCAGATCTAACTGGCGCTACAAATAGAGCAGTGGCTAAAATTGCTACAGCAGTTCTCGCTGATTTCGACTTAGTTTCTCTTAAGCAAAACAAAAATATATAGTCGATAAAGCAAAGTAAGGAGGGATGTCGATAAAAAAAGGAGCGAGCTAAGAGAAAGGGATTTAAGAGCAGTTAAAGGGGCAGCTGTAAAAAGAGTTTGTATTTTGACGGCTGCAAAGATCACAGACACCCTTCAAAAGACATCTGGCCATCAAAAATTAGCATCTGAAGCACATGTAGCACTGATAGAAGAAGCAGGTAGCAAGTACATCGGTCATTTATCACTAACAGGTGGTGAAAGGGCAAAAGAAATTTCGCAAGGTATTATAGGCTTTGCAAAAAAGTATAATATGAGCTTGCTTAACTTATCGGTTATTGGATGCGACGGAGCAAATGTAAATACGGGATGGAAAGGTGGAGTAATTCGTTTATTTGAGACATATCTCAAAAGACCTTTACAGTGGAACATATGTCTGCTGCATACTAATGAGCTGCCACTGAGGCATCTTATTCTGGAATTGGACGGTTGCACAAATTGGCCACATTCATATTCTAGAGCTATCGGACAACTTCTTAGAGATCGTGAAAAAAATCCGGTGGTCAAAGTTCATAAAATTGACTGCAATCTTCTGGTTTTGGACATGGAAGATATAAAAAATGTAAGTACTGAACAAAAATATTTGTATAGAATCTGTCTTGCCGTAAAAGATGGTAGTTGTCCTTTCAGCGTGGCTGACAGTAGCCTAGGCAAACTCGGTCATGCGCGATGGCTGACAACTGCAAACCGTTTGTTACGCTTGTATATAGGCACTCCATCAGAAAATCTTACAATGCTTGTAAAGTATGTAATGTTAGTTTATACTTCAATGTGGTTTTAAATAAAGATGAAACTGAACTGCCAGCATGGTGCCCAACATTTTTGGAAAATGATTTCGCTTGCAAGGCAGTTTCCAGACAACGTTAATGAGATAATTTCCGAAGTTCTCTCAAATAATGCATATTTTGCTCATCTTGAACAGTTACTGCTGACAATGTTGTTTGACTCAAGAAAATACATTCGGGAATTAGCTGTTAGGCACATTCTAAACTCTAGAAATAAGAAGACGAAGAGCTCGGATGGTGTACGATTTTTTAAGCGTCCTAAACTCAATTTTGAAGCCGTTGATTATGTTGATTTAGTTGATTGGGCAAACTGTGTTGTAACAGAGCCACCTCTTACAATGCATCTAAAAGACCAACAATTAAAAGAAATGTGCAAAGAACAGCCTACAGAGCTCACTTTCGAGAAATTTCCCTGTCACACGCAAGCTGTGGAACGTTGTATGAAACTAATAACCAAAGCTGCAATAAAAGTTCGTGGTGAAACTACAGGAGATGGAAACATTCGTTCCAAACTTCAAGCTAGGAAAGAACTTCCATCATTTGATAACAAGGGATATTATTATTCCAAAAAATAATATTCATTATGCGTGGGGTATTATAAATCAAATTTGAGGATTTCTTTTTCAAAATTTTATTATCTCTATATGTAATTCTAGAAAATGTATGATACTATTGCGTGATAATAACTATGATTAATGGTGCTATTTAATTAATTCGTCTATGATTTAATTTTGAAAAATAATTTTCACATTGGTTTTTAAACAAATTCAATATTTTTTCATTTTTCTCCAATTTTTGATGTCGGAAAGGAGCATTTAAATGCTCATTAAAATCAATGAAACATTTTATGGGCTCGAACTGGCTGATTATATAACATTTTCGGTGCATTCCAGCAAAATATTTGGAATTTAGTTTTTTTAAAAAAACTTGGACAAAAACTCATTTTTCTCTTTTTTTTTCGGTTTTTCAGTGTCAAATTGCGCCGGCTAGATATTTTTTAATATCCAAGAAATTTTTTGCGAGTGCGAACTAGCTCACTATGCAACTTTTGCGCGCTATCCAAAAATGGATATCGAAAAAAAAATTTTTTTTCGGCCTATTTCGGCCCACCCTAATATTTAGTGTTTAATTCAAGAGAAACTGAAGACCCCCCCCCTCCGACGGTAAAATTTATATTCCTTATTAAATATATCGTAACTGGTGTCCAATTTCTGAAGTTTGACAAGTATTCTAGATTTAATATTTCATGACGCCGTCAGTTTAATTTACAGTTATGGCAATACTAATTAACAGACTTCGTTGGAACTTTTTTTCTATGCTCCCCGATTACTAGACTACACCTGGACTGATTAGGAAACTTCTTTTTCTGTTTGAAACGGTGTTTCAATCGTATAAAATGTAATGCGCATTAAGATGTTTTCTTTTTTTAACCAACTTCAAAAAGACGTTCTCAATTTGTCGGAATCTTTTTATGTATGCCCCCGATAAATCGAACGCGCATAGACCAATTTGAAAATTCTTTCTTTTTTTTTTTGTTTGTTTGTTTGAAAAGGAAAACTTCCCAGGTGATGCCATGGTCCACAGGTCAGTATCTCAAGATGTGATTCTTGAAAAAACAAGAAAACTCTTCAAGTTCTATTAGCAAATAAAGCGATTTCTGTTAGTGACTCGTGATTTTTTTTCGGAAAGCATATTTTGATAAAGTCAAACTGATGATGAAGACAATTTTCTTTGTAAATAATTGCGCGTTTGAAAAAGCCTTTCTGCACAGTCTTCCGAAGAGTCCGAGACGCTGTGCTCTATTTGTTTCTCAATTTTGCTCATCTTGGCTGTTTTCAGACTCCTGTGCTCGACGCTTTTTCACTCGAGATGTACGTAAGGAGTGTACCACATACTCTACATTACGTACTTACTTTATATTTACACCACTAAAAAGTAAAAAATAAATTATTTTCAAATAAAAATAGAACCGACTTCAAAAAGCAAAGATGAACTAAAATGTAAAAAATAATTGGTCATACCTACATACGATTTCCTACCCAAACGTATATATAAAAAATTTTTTTACAGTTCCAGTAGGGGCCGTGGTAGCCCAATCGGTAGAGTGTCGGATTGGGGGCCGGAGGGTCCTGAGTTCGAACCTCGATGGTCGAAGACCCACCGTCGTCATTAAAGGGGACTGTGCGACGTTAAATATGCTCGTGGTCTGAATGTCCTCCAAGTGAAACTATACCTCTGGGGGTGCTAGCACCATGCAGCTATTAGCTCCTGATCTAGTTCTAAATTCTCATTAACTGTTCGATCCGGTGATGGTGCTGCCATCTATCGGTATAAAAAATAATGGAGGCAAGGCACTTGCAGTCCTCGACATAAATACAGGTGTAGTCAGTTGTGACTCGGAATCGGAACAGTTCCAGTACAAAAATCAACTGAACTAAACACCCAATTATAAAATAAAGACTAATTTTAATTACTATACGATGAATTTTTTTAATACCTAACTAATTATATGCGATCTCTTAACTTTTAATAACCATTTGAAGTCGGGACCTCCTATAAACTACTACCAATCGTAACTGAGTAGGTGTAGTTTTAAAGACTTTCGCGTTTTGTTAAATTAGTGTTCAAACTCAGGATTTGGTAGGCTGTCAGTTGTAATATTGCTAAATATTGCACTATTGGAAATAAATTAATTTCTATGTTTCTAATAATAAAAATAGTAACTGAATTTTCATGCCTTACTTTACCCACTCTTCCTCCACGTGGCTTTGGACTACTTTGTTTTATACAAATATAAAATCTGGAAGAAAATACATCTGGTTGGGTATAAATGGTTTTGAGCGAAATTCAAATACTTTTTAAATAAAACTACTTGTTTGTTGGCCAAAATGCCAAATGAAAAATTTTCATTGCTTTGCAATCGAAGGATGGAAGCTTTGCTCAATTATCTGACTATCATACGATATTTAAATTGCATTTTTTGTATACGATATCGGATAAAAACCCTTTATTCAGCGAGATCCTGATTCATAAAATACTAAGTATTGATATGCAAAGTAATTCTTAAAAAAAAAAAAAAAAAAAAAAAAAAAAGTAAATAACTATGTCAATACAACTTAGTCAAAAAATATCGCCCATTCAGTTTCGATCTATTACTGGCCCTAGGTAATTGTTACAAGTATGAGTGTATTTTGTTAAAAATAATATGATCTGGTTGCATATTGGATTCAACAATCGAGATATAGTAGGTGAAAATAATTTAAATTCTAAAATTTCATAAAATTTTCATTCAATCAACTTTATTTTGGCTCTTGTATAGAAAAGAATCAAGAATAGACGAAACCTACAGAAACACATTTTTTAAGTAAATCAATAAATAACTTCTAGTTTAACTTTAAGGACTAGATGTATGGAAGTAGCAGTTTATTATGTGAATTATCTCTTCCAAACTTGCTGACTGTTTAGCAAATGCGTTTTATATCCTGCGTATTCATACTACTACACAAGAACTATCGAATGAAGGACAGCCGAGATGAGCAGGGGAGTTTATGCATGAACGTGGTTTATAATAAAATCGAATCACAATTGAACAGAAGGATCATGAAATACTCAGAATGCAATACAAACATTATGTTATCTTACACGCAAAGCATCTTACACGCAAAGAATTTCAAGCTAGTTCTGTATACATCACCATTTGAAATGATCACTAATTCGGTCATGATGAAACGATCATTATTGTAGTGCTACTTGGCTTGGAATTGAATATGCTAGAATTTGAACTCCTTGAGATTTTTAATACAAGAGTTGACATAGGAAAAAAAGTTTATACGTTCAGAATTTCTGTAATCGGCACAATTTTTAGATGCCTATAAGTCATTTTTTAACCGAATTCAAAAAAGGAGGTTATGATTTCGGCTTGCGGCATTTTATGTGTGTTTTCGTATTACTTCAAGAATACTGGACCGATTTGAAAAACTCTTTTTTTGTTTGGAAGGGTATGCTACCCAGATGGTCCCATGTTAATTTTGTCTAGATCTGTTGAGGGGTCTCGGAGAAATCTAAGAAACATTAAATTACACACGTTGTGGCTACGTAGACCAGCTTTCGTCACTGCGCGATACGTCACAGGAGGTCACGTGGTTTTGGCGTGACCGGTGCATTTTTTCGAATCTTGTTTTAAACAATACGTATATAATTCTCTCGCATCGGGGATTGATTTTCACAGCGCCGCCTGCTAATTTTAATTTTGTCTTACTAATGTATTTCTTACTCATGTAGTAAATCAGTAAATTAAATGCATTTTGCTACGAAAATAGTTGAATTAATTAATTTATCATAATATTTTTTGCTAATAAACAACTTCATTTAGTCATCAAAGTTTTTTTTTTATGTTTCAGTTTTGAAATATATTTAGTGTTAAATTCAAGGGGAATTTAAGACAAAAATCCCCCCGCCGCTCCCTCCGAAGGTTAAATTTATGTTCCTTAATAAATATATCCTAACTGGCGTCCGATTTCTGAAGTTTGACTAGTATTCTGGATTTAATATTTCATGACGCCGTCAGCTTAATTTACAGTTAGGGTAATATTAATTTACAGACTTAGTTGGAATTTTTTTATGTACTATGCTCCCTGATTACTAGAAGACACCTGTACAGATTAGGAAAATTATTTTTCTGTTTGAAACGGTATACTTCTCCCTGTTGTCTAATGGTCTTCAAGTCCGGGTATAAGGGATCCTGGAGAAATCGAGGGAGAGGATAGATTTAAAGACTAATTTCGCGTTTAGTTAAATTAGTATTCAACTCAGGTGCGTTGTCAGTTACGTTATGTAGTACTTTATAGGAGGCCCCGACTTCAAAAGGTTATAAAAAATTAAGAGATCGTATATAATTAGTTAGGTATTAAAATATAATTCATCGTATAGTAATTAAAATCAGTGTTTATTTTATAACTGGGTGTTTAGTTTAGTTGATTTTTGTACTGGAATTATAAAATAAATTTCATACTCGCGCTTTGTTGTTTGTAAACTCATAGCGTCTCACTTAAAGAAACGATTTTTATGGCTTTTTCTTTTTCGTTTAATGCAAAGAAGGGATCTAACTTAAGACCCAAACCTTTGGTTCACCATATTTGTTCTTTAGAAAAATGTTATGGGCAAAAAACAATGAACTTCATTCAATTTCAATATCAAACGATTAAATATAAATTCCATTGTTAAAGAAAGTGCTCCCCCATAAAACAAAGGTACTTTCTTTACTCAGTGTTAAAAAAAGTACCATAAAACATTAATATTAGTCAGGGGTGCCCCTTTATGGGCTAGGAAGGGTGCTTTGAGGGGTATTTTTCCTTTTTAGGGGGCGCTTCCTTTGGGGGAGTACCCTCATCCCTAACTATTTCCCCTGCATTAATCATTCGTAGTCATATCGCAATTTTTGAATAAAGACTCCTCTGAAGCAAACAGGAAATTCATTTAGCATCACTGTTCCAGTAGTATTTTGATCTTCATATATACAACATCACAGTAGATACTTTGTTTCTAGTTGTGGTATTGATCTATAATGGGGCCTAGTAAAGAGAAATGTGATTTTTTTCACGCGTTACGTGACACGTATTATTGTGAAATATAAAATAGTTAGGAAAATCATTGATATTTGAATGGCTCTAACTAGATTAACGCACAAATAAATCTTGTAGAGGAACAAAGATTAGTTTTTAGTGCCAATCGTATGAAATGTTATGCGCATTAAGAATTTTTCTTTTTTTAACCGACTTCAAAAAGGACATTCTCAATTCGTCAGAATCTTTGTCCCCTGTAAACTCAAACACGCATAGACCAATTTGGAAAATTCTTTTTTTTTTCTCTCGTTTGAAAAGATATATACTTCCAGGTGATCCCATGGTCATCAAATCAGTATCTGAAGCTGGAATCCTTGAAAAATCAAGAAAACTCTTCAAATTCTATGGGCAAAGTCAAAGCGATTTAGGTTGTTTTTTAGTGACTCCTGAATTGTTTTCGGAAAGCATACTTTAATAAAGTTAAACTGATGATGAAGACAATTTTCTTTGTAAATAATTGCACATTTGAAAAAGCATTTCTTCGCAATCTTCGGAAGTCTCCGAGACGCTGTGCTCTTTTCCTTTCTCTATTTTGTTCATCTTAGCTGTTTTCAGACTCCTGTACTTTCTCACTCGAGATGTACGTAAAGAGTGAACCACATACTCTACCCTACGTACTTATTTTATATTTACGCCACTAAAAAGCAAAAAATAAATTATTTTCAAATAAAAAAAGAACCGACTTTAAAAAACAAAAAGGAGCTGAAAAGTAAAAAATAACGGATCATACTTACATACGATTTTTTACCCAAGCGTATAAATCAAATTTATTTTACAATTCCTGTACAAAAATCAACTAAACACCCAATTATACATTAAACACTGATTTTTATTACCGTACGATGAAATATTTTAATACCTAACTAATTATATACGATCTCTTAACTTTTAACAACCTTTTGAGGTCAGGGCCTCCTATAAACTACTACCTAACGTAACTGACAACCCACGTGAGTTGAACACTAATTTAACTAAACGCGAAATTGGTCTGTAAATTTAAACCTACTCAGTTACGTTAGGAGGCCTCGACTTCAAAAGGTTATTAAAAATTAAGAGATCGTATATAATTAATTAGGTATTAAAATAATTCATCGTACGGTTATAAAAATCAGTGTTTAATTTATAATTGGATGTTTAGTTTAGTTGATTTTTGTACAGGAATTGTAAAATAAATTTGATTTATACGTTTGGGTAAAAAATCGTATGTAAGTATGATCCATTATTTTTTACTTTTCAGCCCCTTTTTGTTTTTTGAAGTCGGTTCTTTTTTTATTTGAAAATAATTTAACGTGTTATAGCTTTTTTAATTCACATTTTTTTCGCTGGAAATAACGCTGAAGAAATTTGAAATATGCCTGGTAATGGGGGGGGGGGGGGGGGGTGGTATATGTGAACATAGTATGTTCTACCATGATAACTTGGAGCAAAAAAACTTGAAAAGTCTTCCAGTAATAGCAGTACTAGTCTTACCTAATGGCAAAACTTTTAGAGTTTTGGGATATGTTGTGTTGTTGTGGCGACAATGTCTTTGTTGTAGCAGTTGTTGTATGAAATTTCATCACAGTCTCCTTCAAGTAAAAACAGACTTTAAACTGTCGAATAAGCTAAACCTAATTATTGCCAAACATTGTATAAACATTCAAACAATATTTTTTGCAATATTCAAATTTTATTTCAACGTTTTAGTTTTTTTATTGAACCAAAAATGCATTACTTTTTGCAAGTAAGTCTAAAGTTAATGATAGGCACTTGTGAACGTAACATCTGGGGCACATTTGAACAGTTCCCATACCCTCTTCAAATTCTGAACGTAAGATTAGGTTCCTATAAGTTTTAGAAAAAATCCAAACAACATATATATAATTTCTCAATGGTGTTTTTTGTGACAACGCCATAACTTCACCTATACTTTATCAAAATTCACAAAACACTCATCATTGAAAATGTTTTTTCACCACTTTTGGCAGACAACTAAAGAATCAATTCGTAATTTGGTTGTTTTATCAAAAAAAAAAAAAAACCGTGAGTTTTACTTTTGTAATTTTAACCGAACATTGCTTCAATGCGTAGCGTTGTCGAAATGGACTCTTTGACTCGCTTGGTTAGCGCGTCGTGCTTAAAATGCGAAGGTCGTGAATTCAAATACCTATGGGTTAAAAAATGTTGTGTCTTATTTTCTTCAGCAGAATTTTGAACCATGACTATATAATTCAAATTCATAACAGGATTCAGAGCTACAGTTCTGATGTTAAAATCAAGAAACAGGACATTAATTTTAACATGGTAAATCGCAGTATAAATTTTGAAATATATATTTTAACAAAAACTATCTATTTACAAATGTGACGAAATCGATCCTCTTATTGAGCTGAAAATATAGTTTTTAAAAGACTACTTTTCACCAGCTGAATAACGATTTTAATTTATATTAATATATAACCTTCTGTTCTATAATATATAACTACTCATTGGGGGCAGGATTCTAAACCACAGTTGTATTTCATTGAAATCAGGGGGGGTAGGGGATAGTAATTTTAACATAGTAAATAATAAAATCACTTACACTATTTTTCAAAAGTGCTTTTTTTTGGAGGGGGGGGGGATGGATGCGTTATAATTTCCTTATTACTTCATCAAACTTCAAAAGAAAAACTTCGTTTTAAATATTGTTTTCACCTCTATTAGCAAAAAGCATCAAACACACACATAAAGTCAAATTTTCGCTATTATTCAAAAACAAAAAACAAAAGAGGAAAAAAATACCATTAAAAAAACTGGAGTTTTTAAATTCATCTGTCGAGCGCGAATGCTTCTCACGGGTCAGCTAATTTTTTAGTTATTTTTCTTTTTTTTTTGGTTGCTTAATAGTTAATCAAGTGTTATAGAACAGAAACATAAATAAAAATACACAAAATATTTTAATTTAATTAAAAATATAGGTTTAAGATCATTTTATTTACAAAATCATATACTGTATGAAGTTTGAAAGCAGTTTATAAGGGGTCTGTCTTTTAACGTTCTTGGGGTCTTAGAGTGACCATTTTTACAAAAATAAAAATTACTTGGCTTTTAATTTTGGTTTTCTGAAGAATATATTTTTAGGGCCCCAAAAATATTTAATTTTGTTTCTACCATAATTTGAAACGAAGTTACAGCCTTTTAAGTACACCGGAAGTGATATCGTATAAACCGGAAGTTGAACTTGTAGATACATAAACACCCCAAGAAGGATCAGGGGGGGGGGGGGAATCCTTAAAAAAAAGTAAAGTTATTGACAAGTATAGTCAAACAGTGTATAAGATACTAACATTGAGAATTTTAGCCTCAAAAATTGTCTAGAACATAATATTAAAATAAGAGAAATAGTTAAATGCGTTATTTGAAAAACTACTTTTTTCGATAATTTTATTTGCAACAAATCTCATGAGTTTTATACCTATTATCCCGTTTTTTTCAAATAATGTTTTTCACATTGTTAGCTATGTTTTAAACTATAATCTCAACTGCATGTAAGTATTTTAAAATTTTACGGGTGAACCGTAAAACATTAATTATTTTTCGGAAGAAAATCTGTGAATTCCAGTAAAATTGCAACATTTTTCGTAATTTTGGGACTGATATGAATTTTTTTGTTCTGAACACAGGTACATAGTAACTTACATTAGTAGGTAGTTTTAAATATATCGATCAGAAATAAGCATACAGTGTTTTGCGTGAACTGCAGAACTCGCTTTTTTATCTTTTGCTCAAATTTCTCATTTTTTCCCAATTTCAGAAGAAAATAATAATTTGTTTTGCTTATTTTAAAAATTGCAATCACTCTTTCAGTCAAAAAAAAATATACAGCGAGTCAATATTTAAAAGTTTGGAAAAAAAGTATTTTGAACGTAGGCTACTTAACAAGAATACTTATTAGTCTTTAAACTTTTCTAGTTTCATTAGTATCGTCTTTGCTCAACCATGTAGAGTTACATGCACCTGTATCTTTAAGACATTAACGTATAAAAATACAGTTGGGAAGAAAAAGGGTCATTCAAAATTTGCGCAATGAACAGAACTAAATATCCAGCATGAAGTGGAAGAAAAACACCAATAAAATTATGGAGTAACATATATAAATGTTAGTAAGCAATCCTGTCATTTTTTGAAATTTCTGAACCACTACTGAAGCCTATTTTATTTAACATGACATATTGTTTATTCATTGCTCATGAACATAGCCATAAACTCTAATCGTATTTTAATGGCATTACAGCATTTGAAATTACCTAATATATGCTAATGCAATTAATCATAGCTGAAGTGGTAAAAATTAGACAAAAAACTCATACTGTGTTAATTAATTGATTTCAGAAAAAAAAAAAAGCTAGTGAGAATTTCGTATTGTGGAAAAAATTCTCATGGGCTTTATGAGGAGAAAAATTGCTTAGAAACAAATGTTTTTTTTTCTTCTTTTTCTTTCGATCCACTTACAAAAACTATGTGGAACTAACTCTTGCTATTTCTATTCAGTTGATGATTAATTGCACGGAACATTTTTTACTTCTATTCTCCAGAAGTATAAAGTGATTTGCTAAAGAGACAGGTTTTCCCACTTAGAAGTTTCCGGAAGGCTGCTTTCTACTTTAAAGTTTTAAGAGCTGTAATGAAAACATTTTCTCATAACCTTAAGACCTATTCCTAAATAATTACAAATTTAATATTTTGTAACTGGGTTATTAAGATCAATGTTTTGTTCAATGCTTCTTACACTAAAACTTCCGTATTTTGAAATGGTTAGTTTGTAAAAATAAAGGTCTTAAAAACATGCTTTAATAAAATCTTATCATATTTAAAAACAAATATCCAATAAACTTTAATTTTCTTTTGTTTAATTATCCTTTGTGATGTACTATTTGAATAAGGGCAAGATACATTTTCAAGGTGGTAGAAGATAGCTAAGTTTTTAGCGCTAAATTATCAATTTATAAGTTATACTTGCATAAGAAAATTACATTAATGAACCCATGCGAAAGTAAAATGTATATTTAGATAGCTTAGTTTTTGCTGTAGGTCAGTTAAAGTCATTTAAAGCTTCAGACCGGATATGTTCTTAAATAAATTATCGGGTGTACTTGAGAAATAAATTAAAAATTTCTACTAATCTTTGCTAGTATAGTGAAACCTGTGTAAGCCGATCACTTTAGGTTCATTTCTTTAGTGGTCAGCTTAAGCAGGTGGTCAACTTAGAGAGGTTGATTTATATGATAAAGGATTAATTCTGTACCTAAAAAAAGCGGCCAACTTAGACTGGTGGTTAACCTAACAGGTATCACTGCACTAAGAAAAGTTATTAGGGTCATTTGGGGTAAATGTAAGCAAATTGTATTGTTAACTTCTTGTTGATTTTGAAACTAATAAATTAGGTTAGTAAACACTATACGCTAATAAAAATGTGTGAGGCTAGCAGTTTTAATTGGTTTAACGTTACAAGACTCTAAAATATGTAGTATCCTTGTTTTAAAAACTCAAATTATTCGAGGAAACTTGCATTATGGTTTCAGAAGAACTCAAAGCGCATGCGTGAAGCTCAGAATCGGAGTGGAACATGTAAACCTTACTAGTGAAATGAAAACCGTCCTTTGTTGCCGAGCGGTAAAAGCTCTTGCGTTACGACCTGCCTGTGAGATTCGCATTCTGTGTTCGGACAACACTCAGGTTATTTCCTCTCTTACTACAAAACAAATGTATTGTTTCTGCATTAAAATAAATAAATAATTCGTGTTATTTGGTTGGGGGGGGGAAGCAAGAACTTAATAAATATTGAATTAACGAATAATTAAAAGCAAGAGCTGTAAAGATGATTTTTTTTACTGTTAAAACGTAATTTCACGTATTGTAACCTACAAATTTAGTTTTCAATTTTCAATTTAAAACGTGTAGAAAGAAATTATTACTTGATTATTTAATATAACTGTATAATTTAAACCATCGATAGTTTACTTGAAGTAGGGGAAAGTGGGGTAAAACCGGGAAGTCAGGAACAAACCGGGTACCCGCTTCTAGCTTCTGTAAGCACTGCTATCACGTGGACAAGAGAGGAACTACCTTTCACCTTGATGAAGAAGCAACGGCCATTAAATTAGAACGCAATAGACTCGCTTCTTTCGTTCCTGTGAAGAACATTCTGTTTGAGTGGTTTTTCCTTAAAATGCTTGAACAAAACTACACCGATTGTACTACGTTCCTGTTTTTGAAACAGTAAAAGTATGTATCTTTCTTTGTGCAAGATTAAATTACCTTCATTATCATTCTAAGTAATTGTAGCGTTCTGTATTGTCATATGACGGCATTTTTTATGAAAGCTGTACGAGCGGGGTAAAACCGAGTACTAACCAAGTGGCAAAACCGAGTACCTCCCCGATACACTGCGAGAAAGATACAACCGAAGGAGGACAAGAGAAAAGGAAAAACTGTCACTTTTACGGGCTCCCCATACAGGCTTCATTTTCAAGAAACGAAAAAGAAAAATGATGGAAAGAAGACCCAAGATGGACGGAAGAAATAAAAACCTGAAGGAAAGATAAACGAATCAAAGAAACGGCAACATTATAAAGGTGCCAAAAAGGAACAGACAGAAAATAAAAGCGTCAAAAAAGAAAAAAAAAAAAAAGAAAAGAAAAACCGAAGGAGTAAATGAGGGATGAGTCCAGTGATTAGGATGATAATACTGCCTTCATTTACTGCAATTTGCTTTACTCGGACTCCAAGGGTGGTGAGAGATGGATCCAATGCATACAATGTCCTCGTTTGGCCCATGAAAGCTGCTCTGGGGCGAAGGAGGAAGATAACTAATTTTACTTGCGACTTGTGTCAATAGGCCTTATATTACAGCAAAAAATTAAAGGTAAAAACAATTAAATTTACTGACAACTCATTTAATATGTGTCTTTTTATACTTATTCTATTATGTCATAACAATAGTTAACGTAGGTCACTAAACAAAACTTGAATTTTGTAGAAAGTTTAAAAAAATTTATTTTTCCATAGAAATAACAGGTCTACCCGATTTTACCCCACTAGCGGGGCAAAACCGAATAAAATGACAATTTTTACGCACAAAAAATTAAAATAAAAAAAAAAAACCTATGTTTTTGAAACTTTAGTTACATTAATAGATAAGTAGTGCATACTTTTGCAAAATTTCGTTCCTTTATGCTAAAAACTGTTATTTCTCGCAGCCTGCAAACCTTACGGTCCCGGTTTTACTCCACTTTCCCCAATAAGTCTTCCCACAATTAAAAATAGTTACCTGTTCAAGAAAGTCAGAAGAAAACTAGTGATTGCAATACCAATATACTGGTGTACCGAATGCCGGTATTTTGAGAAAATTTGCAATTTTGTAATACCTCTGTTTGCTGCGGTAAAATACCGGTATTTTTGGTATTAGCTGAAAAAAACAAATAATTTCAGTTAAATAATTTTCAATTGAACTTAGTAAATATCTACTTATATTTTAAATGTATATTTCTTTTTCCATGATACAGAACCAAAACCAATCTATTGATGTAAAAATTTGGCTCACGAGCTAATAGAATGTCATTAAACAAAAGGAGCGGAAAGATCGCAAAGTGATACCGTCATTACTAGATGGTGAGATGATTCGTATTTTCGTGCGCTTTTGTGCACCATATTTTTATTTTTTTCATTTTTCTGATCACTCACTTTCCCCTTTGTAAAAGTTAATTTCGAGAGTAATTTTGAATGCATTTGTCCAGTGAAAAATTTATTCGAACCATCAACTGCAGTAAAACTTTATGATTTTTTTAATAAAATGTTTGTCTCAACTGTACTAAATTTTTGCAAAAGCTTTTTCTTGTTTGCAAAACAAATGGTAATTTGTTGTCACCAGTATTCTGCCGTGTGCAGATAAACGGCAGTATCTACAAGAATTGGTTTTTAAGATATTTGAAGAAACGCGTTTTTGATTTTCCACAAACATCATAGACTTTTGACTGGTATTTAGCAGAAACTGCATAATATACTATTGAATGACCAATAACTACAGATTCGACATAATACGGAGAAGATACATTATTACTAGGAATTGCAAAACCGGAACAAAAATTTAATACTGGTATTTGGTATTTTTAAAACGTCATACCGGAATACCGGTATTCGAAATTTCTCAAAAAACAAAACATTGTTTCGTTGCCACATTTCATAATTTTGTAATAAAACGTATTATTTATGAAAACATATTGTGAACAAATGTAAAATGAAAGAACAAGTTGATATTAAAGGACGAGTAGCGATATTTTAATTCAAAAAGAAAACACATTTATGAGGAATAAAAACAGTTCTTTCTTAAGCACATGCAGGACGCAGCAGCCCCCCTTCCCCGCTCCTCGAAACTCTCATAAGTAAACACACTACACATTAATTAATTTTGTATACATGACAAAGTTCATATATTTACAGACTATATTAAGCAAAATGCAAACATTGCGGCACATTTTTACAGCTGGGATATTATCTCTTTCTCTTTATGTTAAAAAAAAAAAAATAAGATCATAGACAATTAAGAAAGGAAGTCTGTGGTGGGCTGGCGTCCAGGATACCCCAAAGCACCTACTGCCTTGAAATTTTGTATAAAATTACTTCGAGCCCCGGTAGTTTGCACCTGGGGTTTTGTTTTCTAAATTTCGAATTAGTTATTTTGTAATTAATTTTTTTAACTCAAATTTCGCGTGAATTGCCCATTCAAGGGGTGAAAATTACTTGCATATATTAATATTATATCTCGTTGGAAAGGGTGGAATTTTCCATGTTCTACGCAATTTGATTCGATGCTCTAACTTAATTATGGCGAGAGTTATTTGCGTTTTTAGCTCGAATTATTTTAGGCTTAGCTGAAATTTGGGCACTACTTTCTTCATTAAATCTATCAGTAAAAAGTAAAGGAATTGTCTCACAGTTTTCTTTTTGACACCACTAGAAAGAGCGACTTTTATTTCTCCAGATCTAACTCTATGATTGAAAAACTAAGCTTCTATCTCTAAAGGAATGAAAGTTACAAGCCGTTAAAAATCAAGTTTGAATAATCTCACCTATATTAAAGTTATTGATGTTTTGACGTTGCCATTGTTACGTCTTTTAGATTCGCTTATTTCTTTTTTCTTATTCACAAATTTTAAAGGTTTCGATTTTAACGTAAAATCTTAGGCTCAACTCGATTTAAGCCCCGAGCTAGAGAGCAAAATATATTACTAGAGACCACGAATATCAAAGCGACTATTCAAACGTACAAAACTGCAGTTTTGTAATGCTCGGGAGCCCCTTAGCCCTTACGACTCTGCAAGTTGGTACAAGTTATTTTGAAACCCGGAGAAAGGGTGCTTTTTGTTCCAAAGGGAACTCATAATGTGTTTTTTATCTGTCTCTTTTTAATTGACGATTTAAATCTTTGCGAATCAAATAAGATTGCGAAGCAATCTTCGGGGTTTGGCGACGTCATCGAACAGGGGGCAGAGCCCCCTAGTACTAACTTTTGCTCCAAAATTTTCAAGACTAAATTTAATAGTCAACATTCAAAGTTTCAAGCAAAGGCTGAAGTAGATCAAATGCTATAGTTTGTAGTCAATTTTAATAATTATGGAGCACCACTGTTATAAAATTTAATGCATAATATGCTTGCGTTTATTGAGAAAAATCTTTTGAAGTGAAAGGAACCGTTTGACGCTTGAGATTTCCATACAGTCACCAAATTTTGGGCAATATTTTAAGAAAATATCATAAAGTTATTTCAACACTGCAATTCATGGTTGGAATAAGTTATTCGTAGAGCAAATACATTCGAAATTACACTCGAAATTAACTTTACAAAAGGGAAAGTGAGTGACCAGGGAAATAGAAAAAATAAAAACATGGTGCACAAAAACGCACAAAAATGCGAACCATCTCTCCATCTAAAAATGAAATTATCATTTTTCAATCTTTCCGCTACTTTTGTTTCATAATATTGTATTAATTCATGATTTTGAAGTCAAATTTTTACATCAATACATTGATTTTGGTTCCGTATCATGGAAAAAGAAATGTAAGGGAGACTGGGGACACTTGGTCCCTAGGGATACATGATCCAATAGCCAAAAATGTACCAAAATTATTAAGTAGAGATTTGAAACCTGACAGTTATATTAAAGTTATACTTGTACATTAAAACTGGCAACATTTTGTATTTTTCAACCATTTTGTTTTAGCTCAAGAAATGATCGTCTGAATGTGTCAAGGGTAGAAATGTAAAAATTCCGGAAATTTTGAAGTAGTGGCAAAAACTGTTTTTTTACCGAGTTTTTTCGGGAAAAATTGAAAAAAAAAAAAAAAATGGAAAAATTGATCTTTGAATAAATATAGAGTTTCTTAATAGTTCTTTGTTTCTTGAAATATATAAAGGATTAAGCATTAAAAAAATATGCATTCCACACATCTTTGTTTTTTTTTTCACTTGACAGAAATACATATAAAAGTTAGTTATAAAACGAAATTTTTTTTCTAATTAAACTGAGAGCTTTCTTGGTCAAACACCAGAAATAAGTCAAGTCGTCATTCAACCAATAATATTGGGTAAGGTGTGTTTAGTCATAAAACTTACATTTTCTATTTTAGATTAGAATTTGAAACTTGAAAAAATAATTGTAATTTTTGACTTTCAAACATAATTGATAGGGTCTGGTGGGGTAAAGTGGTCATAAAATCGTAGGTTTTCAACTTAGGTGGATAGTTAATACAATAAATTCTTTAAATACTTCAACTTTTTTTGTTGTTATTTTACATTGCATTATTAAGAACACAATACATTGAATTTTAGGAAGAAAAATATTGATTTTAGTAGTCTTATAGCACTTTCTTTTCCCTTTATGTTTTTATGACCACTTTACCCCATGGGGTGGGGGAAAGTGGTCATAGCATGGGGTAAAGTGGTCATAGTTAGAAATAGATGCAAAACCATCATAAATAACCCTAATACTTGCATATTTCGGTTTTTTTGTGGTTACAAGTATATTCACGAGTACTGCGTGTATACACGAATATGTACGTGTTGTGTTATGCACGAGTAAAAACGTTTTTATATGAGTAGATACATGTATACATCAGACACATGCATGCACGTGCCTACTCAAGTATATATACGTGCATATAAGAATGTGTAGAAGCATGTATACGTAATTACCTACAGGAGTGTATACGTGTCACATGTATATACGTGTCACGTGTATATACGCGTATAAACGAACATCATATGCTCGTATGTACTTGTATCTCGAGAAAATATGTGCATACTTGAGTATATACGTATATAGTAGATGTATATACGCGTATATAAGTGTACATACATACATATACGGGTATACACGAGTTAATTCGTGGATACATCCAGTGCGTCTTTGGGGGTACGTGTCTACTCACGTATATATAATATGGAAGCACGAGTATATACGCATGAATAAGTGTAAACACGATTATATACCTGTATAGACGTATATACGTGCATTTACGTGTATACACTAGTGCATGTATGTATACACGAGAATATACGCTTATATACATGTCAGCCTAAAGAGTGAATCTAAGCTCTTGCGCAAAAATCAAAGGGATGTGAGGGGAGAGGATAAGAAGCAAAGAATCATAAGGAAGTTATAATCACTGACGCACTACATGCACACAAAGCCAGAAACTGTTGGATGGAAAACAGGACACAAATTGTTTGCACAAAGATGATTTTACCTAACATTTTAGTTTTTAAAAAATATTTAGAGCAGTTGTTAAAAGTTACGGCCTGTATTAGCTCTAATACACGCATCGCAATAAAGGTGCAGCGGCTGATGAAAGTTTTTCAAAAGTCTCGTTATTGCAACAGAGAGTGATCAGTGAATGCGACGCATGTATTACAGCTGCAGGCCGCAAATTTCATCAAACGCTTTAAAACTTTTCTAAGACCTAAAATGTTGTGTAAAATTGTCTTTGTGTAATAAATTTGTGACCTTTTTTGCATCCATCAGCTTCTGGCTTTGCGTGCATGTAGCGCGTCAGCATTGTGTTTGTGATCATATGTTCCTTATGATTCTTGCTTCTTATTCTCCCCTCTAACACCTTTTAATAATGTGCTCAAGAGTTTAAACTCACCCTGTATACTTGTATTTCTTATGCTTGTATGTAAGTGTCTACTCGAGTACGTACGCATATATACGTGTATACCTAAGTATATAAGTGTTCTTATATACACGAGTATAAGCGAGCATATACGTGTATGCTCGCTTATACTCGTGTATAAGCGAATACACGAGTGTAGCGTATACATAAGCGAATGTATAGCTGTATGGATAAAATATACTTGCAGATACCCATCTACGTATTTATTGGTGCATTTATGTGAATACGTCTATGTCCGTGCCTACACGAGTATATATGCGTATATATACGTATGTACTCGTATATTTAACCCCATTTCCTGAAAAAACAATACATATTAAATAAAATTAATATTTAATTTGTATCTGCCTTATACTTGAAGATTCAATGACATTAGAAGAACAATATTCGTTAAGCCTAAGATTATGACCACTTTACCCCATCTTAATTAAATTGTTCTAAAAAATTATCTAACATAGATTCAGCTAACTGCTAATGAGTAAGAGTTCTTGAGACATGTAGGAAGCTTCCTGTGCAGTCAATCTGTTCATAACTCTAACCAACAAAATTTCCCAAGGAATTTAAAAGAGGTGTTTAGATTTTTAAAATTTTCATATTCACGCAAAATAATTTTTTTTACCAAATAAAATTTTGCCAGTTGTAAAATTTTATATTCAAAATGTAGTTTCTAACTGCCCTACTCTAAAATAAAATTTTCACATTCTTTCGAACATTTTTTCCCAAGCTGTTGCCTATTATTTGACGTATGACCACTTTACCCCATTGACCACTTTCCCCCACCAGACCCTATCATTTGAAAGAAAAATAAGTATCCCTTCCTTACAATGTAACTTTACTGTCTGAAAATAAAAGCTATTGAGTTCTGATTTTTTCCAATCCAGTCTAAGTCCAAATCAGAACTAAATTAGATTTTATTTTTCTTTCCAGCAGAAACCCCAATCCAAACCTGCGTAATGATTTCTAAAGCTGAACCAAAACCTGAAGTGGAGTTTTAGTTTATTCATACGGCCGTGCTAACACAGTAGTCAAAGTAGTCATACCTGCACTTTTGAACAAAACTGAATTATTATAACCAAGTTTCTCTCTGTTTCGTATTTTACTTAATGAATAAAATGTTTTAGGATCATTTGATCAGGAACTTTTTTTTTTAATTCTGAAAAAAAGAAAGACATCTGAATCAAATATATGGAAGAGCCAAACTTTAAAACACAATATCTCAGCTTGAGCTAAACTGCAGATTCCACTTTTGTGTTTAGCACGAAAGTATGTGGGGTGCGGCAAAAAAAAAAAAAAAAAAAAACTCGGACAAAGAATGCATCATCAAATGAATGTGAAGTAATTTCATTTTGATGAGCGTCTTATTTATTTTTGTCTCTCACTTCATTATAAAGTAATTTAGAATATATCTCTAAGTTTGTGTGTTATTTTTCGGTTTTCTTACAATTTTCAGCAGAAGATCTGCTATTAGTTGTTTAACCAAGTATAAAGACAGTTCGTTTGCTTGTTGTGCCTCGGCAAACAGTATTTAAAAGGTGAGTTATTAATAAGGGAAGGTTGCCTTCAATGAACCACATAACACTTATGACCTTTTTTAGGAAAAAGTTCAAACTCAAACTTTATATTGACGATGGGAATAACTACTCAGTATATTTCTCCTTAAATAATGTTCGCTTTTATTTTAAATATATTCAATAAAGAATCAAAATCAAAAATAAATATTTTAGCATGTGGTCCATTCATGGGAACCAGTTACTATGGATGGACCATTGAGTTTCCATCGATGGACCTCATTCTAAATAAGAAAATCAAACCTTAAAATATAAATAGTTATTACAGGGGATAAACAAACACTACAACTAGTAGGTTATTCAAAAAGAGAAAATTAGTTTTTTTAATTATTTTTTATCACAGGAGAAACATAAAAACCCCTCAGAACTCACACAACACAGCTGTTTTCACCACACCTCACTCACCACTTGATATTTTTTAACACGTGACTTACTCTTTGTTAAAATTTCATGGGGACTTCTTTGAACAAATAGGAGTCCTGCTTCATCCAAGTTCAAAAATATTGATCCACAAAGATTTTACTTGACGACAAATATTTTTCTATAGCACGTTGCATGCCCTCAGTTATCCACTGACTTTATTTTACTAATTTTGGTATTTTTCTTGAACAACAAATGTACTTGAAACTGCATTGAAATTTACTTTAACAAATACTGAATCGATTATACAAATTTTTAAGTTGAAAATATAACTGAGGGGAGTTTCCAAAGCTTAATTTAAAAATATTTTTTCATCATTTTATCACACTTATTTAAAAAGATTGATGAATTATTACAGATAATTGAGCTGGAACTATTTGTAAAATTCCATGAATGATCCACTTTTTTAGCTGGTTCATTCATAGAAACAATTAGCGATTTAGTGATAGCAACAGCGTCATTTTGAATGTTCACATAGTTGTCACTGTTGAGATGATTCATGATAAAACTTGAAATATGGGGAATTTTACTTAAAAATGCACTCTTTCAAGTCAATGTTCCTATTTAGTTGTTCAGTAATATTCAAAGCATGTATAAACAAAATATAAATGTCAATCATTAGTAAGTGGACAGTAGAGATCATGCTTGGACGTTTAACAATATATGATTTATTGATTCAAGCTCTATGACGATTCTGCATTGGGCAGTTTTGTGACAAAAGAAGACACTAAAACTGATTTTGTGCCTGAGAAAGTTCTGGCGGGGAAAATCTATTCGAAATCCAGTCATAGAACCGGTTCATTGACGGCAACCTTCCCCTACTATATTTTTGTTGAAAACAAATAAAAAGCTTAACACACATTGCGTAAACTTTCAAAATATTATTGTCTTTTTAACCGATTTCAAGTTTTAAGAAAGTCGTAAGAATTCCCCTGCCAAATTCGCCAATCTTGTAATGTGTAATTTTTTTAATACGTTCTGAAATAAAGAGTCAACAGTCAAAAATAAAGAATGATCAAGAGTGGGAAATGTTTCGAAATGTTTCTGTATCCCACTATCGAGTAGAAGCTAATGTATTAGTCTCAACCCTTTTCTCTCTTCTCGAAACATTTTTTAAGAACCAAAATGCGTAGTAACCATGCAGTAAAAAAAAACTTTTGAATTTCCAATAAAATATAATCATTATTACTTTAAGTTAGGCTATAACTAATTAGAAACTTGAACATTTGATAAAACAGGTGGAACTGGAGAAAAGGAGACCCTGTGGGGAATGATACTAATATTTTTAGTCACCACTTATCTTAGTTTAGTCGCTACATGGCGATGTTTAAAATTGATCTTTAGTCTGAATTGTCTTGCAGATTTTCAATCATGTCATAGCTGCAAGCACAAGTGAGACGAACAGCAAGTAGTTTCAGTCTTCTTGTTTATTTTTTTTATCTCAGCATTAAAGTATTATTTCAGCATGACTTTTTTTTTTTCATTTTTTTTTTCATTTTTTTAAATGTGCAAATGTTATGAGTAAATTACAGCTAATATATTGACACAATTTGCTTAAAAATTGATCCTATCTTTTATTTGGTATACTTTTAAAGTTGCCAAATGTTGTTGAGCACTTTACTAAACAATACTTTCTTTCCCCTTTCGTATTCAAATTTAATTACATTTTTTAAAAGACTAACTTTTATGACTAGCATTCGTCTAAATGACAATCAGTTTATTTTATACCCATCAGCAGGAGTGAAATTTTAAAAGATATCATTCAAGGCTTGAATTTAAATGTTTGGTGAAGTTGAAATTCTTAAAATTATGATCTGTGGATTACCTGTGAAAATAATGTTCATAATAAGCTAATAAGAATTATACTGCTAAAGGATCATGTTCTCCCAAATCGAAAAAAGAAAGAAAAAAAAACTCCAATAAATTAGCTAATCTTTTGTAGCGAAAACAAGTACCGATTTTCAACTTAATTTACAAAGATTTATGTTAGAAAAAACTGTTTAAGGGGAAAAAACGAAAACTGTTCGAGGGGAAAAAATGGATTTCTTCTAAGAAGCAAATGATTTCCCTCTTGGGATCAACCAAGGAAGCAGAATGTAAGGAACAAACTCTGAAGTATCCACTTTCTTAATGATATATTGTTAAAGATAATTAGCAGAGTGCTGTTTTTACTCGATTTCTCACGTACTTTGGGCGATTTACACTAGGAAAAGAATTACCGTGCTTTTAAGCTTTTAGAAAACTTGTTACTTAATGCGAACGTTCCATGAACTTTCAGTAGAATGTACCTGTGTAAAAATAAAATCCCAGCCGTAATGCTTTTAAGTAGGTAATTATATCACTTAACGTTACTTTGAATGTAGGTAGGTTTTCTACATTTTTGGTGCTTCAATAAAATGAGTTAGAGTGGATTAAAGTTTTAATAAAAGAAATGTGATAAATAAAATTTGCAATTTTCGATTGATTGAGAAAAAAATACTTTAGCTAAAAGTAATTGCTAAGTACATTAAAAAATAAGTTTCATACTAAAAAATATATTATGAAGATACATTTGCGTTAAAAAAAGTTTCATTGTAAAAAACTATTTTAAACATAGTGAATTGTTATGGACCTTTTCATTCATGAAAAAGATTCATTCAAGAACAGATTAATAACAAAACATACTTAAAGCGCTAAAAATTTCAGGCCTTCAGTGCAATAAAATTTTTTGCAAGCTTAACCGAAACATGGATATTCGTTTCACAAAGTTGCTTCAATATTTTAGACCCCTTAGTTTGGCGGATCCTAGAACCCTAGGATTTGCATCTAGGAAGCTGAAAATTTGCATATCTCAACCATTTCACACTCAAACCTGTTTCTGCGCGGTATATGATAATTTCGATCAGATTAGGACTCCATTGACGAAATCATTTATAAAACGAACGAGGTTATTTTTAAAACGGACGAAGTTATGAACGAGCGATTTTTTTTAATATTGTGCCTATCCGCCGAGTGTAGTTAGTTTCAAAGGAATGTATGCACCTCTAAATGTTATAAGCATCGGAGATAGCCGGATGGGAACCACTTGACATGAAGTGACTCATATACGATTTAACATTTATTTAATCTTTACTTCATTGTAAAAATGATATTACTTTCCTTTAATTTAGTGTCGTAAAACATTTTGAATAACACACATACACACACACACACACAAAAAAAAAAAAAAAAAAAAACAGTAATAACCAAAAACAAAGATGGATTTAAACCGGGTTTTATAACTACGTAATTTGAAGTGTTTTTTTTAAGAACATTTAAATTTGGTTTTAATATAGTCAAGCCTGCTTATTAGAATATTGGTGAAAAAATATCCCGCTTAGTGTAATACATTTTCCATGAACCAAACCTTAGTTGTCTATTATTTTAATCCCTTTTCATGGAATATTTCGCTTATTAGAATAATGACGGAAAACTGGCTGTTCCATTAAGCGGGCTCGACTGTATTATCATTTTAATTTTTTAAACTGGATTAAAAAACGTAATTCAGCTACAATTATTTTAATTAATAAGTATACAAAAATTTCGTAAAATCTAAATGAGATATATCAACTGTTTGTTTTGACTGTATCATTAATCCCTGAATGGAAATGTTCGTGTAGTTAAGAAAATGTGAGATATTCATTCTTCGGAGATCTTACGCCAAGGAAATATTCTGCATTCGCTATTCAAACTAATTACTACGCTCATTTTACCCATAATTAAAGCACAAAAGCGGTTAATCTTTACTTTTGGTAATAGAAATTGAGCTTCGGTGAAAGTTAACCTTTTTTCTGTAATGAATGATATAAAGTAATTGCCTTTGTAAATACAAAAATGCAGTGAAAACTTTTGCACTACAAATAAATGTTCTTTTCTTTTGTTAAAGCAATTTGTGCTGAGTAAAATTGTTTTTGCAAAAAAATCTCATTCCTCAATTGTTTTAAATCAACAAAATGTTTAATTAACAAAATCTTAAAATATATTTGGAGCCAACCCAACCTGGCAGCATTGTGAAGGCTACGCAAATCCGTATCCCAGCATTATGACGCCGCCATGTTAGGTTTGCCCCAACTATAGTGAAAAAAGATTTTTCACTATAGTTGGAGTCGGATATGTTTATTAAAATAGAAATAAAAATAAGTGTAAACGTTAAATAATTTTAAAAAATATATATTCAAATAAACAAGTTAAGACATAAAATAACTGCAAAGAACGTTCAAAGCGAAAGTACTTTTAGTGGTATTTGTAAATTTAATGTGATTACCTCAGATAAGTTTTCCGCAAAACCGGAAACATTTGTTTTAAACTATCAATACTACGAATAAGAACTGTTAATGGATGAAATGTAAAATTCTAAATTATGTAGACGGGTTTTTAAGTCTTTTCTTTATTTCTATTTATTTATTACTATTTATTTATTATTATTTTATTTTGTAACATTTAAGTTTTTTTTAGATAATACGTCAGTTTTCTGCGTGCTAATCAGGTGGCACGAAAATAAATTTTAATATGAACATTTCATTATAGATAACCTCGAAATAAGGTGTAAACAGTAGAATTATTGAATAAAACATTTATTTGAAGACTAATAATATCACATAACGGTAACAAACACAATTAACAAAATTTGGCTAGTTAAGCCAGGAATATATCTAGAAAAACAACTGAAAATCAATAGAAGTACAAAACAACGGAGTTTAAATTTAAAAAAATGTACACAATCTAAGGAACAGTTCGAGTAATAGTTGTTTGTACTCCGGACCTATCTTGGTCAGCCGCAGCATCCTTTTCTAGCGCGGAAACATTCCGTAAAATTTTAAGGCAGCAAGGAAACCAAAATGCTGCTACCCGACAAGCTCAGAAACAACTACATAACGGGTTGAAAACAGGAGAAGGTGAGGTTGCTATATTTAAGCCTTATCGAAGCAAATTTTTTTCGTAAAGCGTAGTAGTAGTATGTTTGCAAGATATACGTTTCATGTGAAAGTTCGCTGATAATGCATAACCATTGAAAATCTTGGTTTCCTCATCGCGTTTACTGCCCTCTATATTTCTAGAAGCTCGGTGCTTTTGACTCTTACCCCAAGTCCCACCAAAGTCAGGCAGGCTAAATTAAAAATAGGGTTAAATTGTCATATTTTATCCCCGTGTAAATTTCGCTCACCTTAGTTTCTCTGATTTTGACACTAGATGTCGATAATGGTAAATTTTTTTATTAGTTGCAACCAAGAACACTGTTTATTTGTGGCAGTTTCATGAGTCAAGCCCTCTATGCTGCCATTTAAGAGACTTATTCTAATTTTTGAAAACGTGAGTTATCATGATACTATTTGTAAATACTCCTTTTGATTTATTAACCTGTGTTTATTTGGCACCCTCTGCATGACACCGTCTGCATGAAAGACTTGGCACCGTCTGCATTGGCAAGACATTTAACTGCAAAACCGTGTGAAAGACGGCTACTCATCGAAATTCTCTAAATTTGGCAACTTTTCTTAAAAATTGTAGCAGACTTAAGGACCTCATATTCCGATTACATAGATACGACGGCAAATAATTTATGTTACCAGAGACATGTTTTACAATGCTCTTTTAATTACTATTTTTTTAATCATTCAAAACTATAGTACGGTTTCCTGGTTAGGAGTTAACTCAGAGTTACAAAGACTTCCTAGTTAAGACCTAATCGCTAAAAAGAAGGAATTCCTTCGTGGAATTTGCTTCAGAACTGTTCCAGAGATCCCTGGAATAGCACTGCCCCATTCGAACGATCGAACGAACGGGCGATGCTACAGGTGTTCTACGACATCCACATTGTTGGAAACTGGCTGTTCACAATGCTGGTGGCTGTATTGAAGGACAGTATACCTTGGTGGCATGTATCCCCATTTTGTATTAGGTGTAAAAAATAGCTGCCACTATTCAAGTCCAAACCCTCGTATTTTCATACAGCACTGCTAGCGAAATGTAAACACTTTGTTGAAATAAACTGGAGATGCAACTCTACTTTTGTTTTACCATCTCGATATCCGGTAACGAATCAAGATGAAAGTGCAAATGATTCAAATAATATAAAAGGAAACTGCTTGGATTTAAATCTTTTACGTAAGGAAATTTCTCCTTACACATTAAAAAAAAGTAAATGTGTTCAGTGCTTCCTTTAATTACTATTACTGCCCTGTTCCTTAATTAATCAAACTTGAACAGAGTTGTAATATAAACTAATGATGTACAAATTTCGAACTTAATAGCTTCGGGTTGACATTTTGCCTGCAACTTTTAATACTGTAAAGATGCTTAAACTTGAAACAATTTTTCATAATAAATGACCCTCTTTTAGATCATTAATGTTTATGTACACATCCTAAAGTGTTCTTTTATGTTTTGTTTTCTTCCGTAAGTAGAGAATTCCCAAAAGATAAAAGTGAATCTCTTAAAGTTTCTCTGCTGACTAGGGAACTTTAAACGATTTGCTGCATAATATCTCTTCTAATTGAACAGTTTTCCTAACTGCTTTCTAATTATAGAAAATTAATTGGTGTCAGAGTGTACATGATGTAACGTGTAATTTAGAATTTCCAAGGAAATCTTTTGCAGCGGATTTTCAAAAAATATATCATATGCCATAAATATTTAATTTGAAGTAATGGTTATATTTAACATTTTTGAGCGAAGCAATTTTAAGTTTGATGCTTTAGAAAAAAAATCTACTTGTTAAAAATAAAACATGTTAATCAATGAATGATACACAATGAAAAATGATTACTTTAATGCTTTTATAAAAAACATCTTTTTTTTTTTGTTAAGTTTGGACATGGTATACTTTTCTAACTAGGAAACCATGCAACAGTGTAATAATGAAGAAAAAATATTAGCATTCAAGAGAGCATAATGAATCACGTTTATGAATGGTTAAACTATTTGCCCTAGTGTCCTCATCAAAATATGAGGTGTTAAAACTTACAAAATGTTGAGATATGTCATCAAATTTATCAAGTTTCGGTGAGCAATGGAAAGCATATCTCACATGCTTTTGACGTGAGTATCTTACTTAAAGCAGACTGTAAAATTGTCCACAAAAAATTGGTATTTTCAAATTTTCGCCAAGTATTTAAATTTGACAGTTTTCTTCAAATTTCGGAAGATTTTTAGACTTTTGTGTAAAGAGAAAAACAAGTCTCAATATAATTTTTCGATTTCTACCAAATGCAAATTTTTTCATTAATACAATATTCGTGTGGTTTCCTGGTACACTGTGAATTTTTTTTTAATGTAACCTTACTCTATAAAACTGGTGACAGTTAAGCTGCCTCCACTGCTCTGGAGTATCCTTACTGATTTGATGTTTTAAATTATCCAAATATATTAAATGATCAAGTAATAATTTATTTCCATACGTTTAAATTGAAAGTACAAAAATAAATGAGAAGGTTAAGGGGACACTGGACCTTGAAAACAAACTTTTTTAATTATTGATGGGTTTGCGTGAAATTTTAACCATATACTTTAAACACTAATACAAGCTTAGTTATAAACTTTCATTAAAAAATTTCAATTAGAAGACCAATTATTTAAAAAATTGTAAATAACCTTAACGATAATTAACAAAACTTTGAAAAGTCCCTTGCGTAATTAATTTGATTTCACAACACTGAAACTTATTTTAAGTCATTCTCTAAACTATAATTAATAAAACAAAACTCACAAAATTGTCCTCATATTCAAATAAATTCAAAAAATAAAAATTTCAAAAATTTGACAAAGATTTCTTCTTTTTGAACGTCCAGTGTCCCCTTAAATGATTAAAATTTTTTACATAACAATATAAAAAAAAATCTCAGAAACTTATTTTCTACAGCTTTTAATTATTCGTTTATTTATCAAGTTCATACTTTTTTACAACTAGTATACACCAGATAGGTATTTATATATTTTAATATACAAACGAGGCATTTTGATTGCACTAAGAGAAGTAATAACATGAGTGGTGTCCGAACCTACAACGAACGATTCTCACAGACCGATCGCGAAGCAAGAGCTCGATCCCCAAAGGCCGGTTTTCGTTTCCCTAATAAGCGTTCACTTGTTCTGAACCGATTCTGATCGTTACGCTTGCGCTTTGATATATACTATAACCATAGTGCAGGGTTCCTCCAACAATTTGAGTTTTTAAAATAATGATACTACACACTTCAGAATTCGTGTAACCTTACACCCATCATTAGTAGTAACCTTTTCCCACTTTTTTACAGAGTAAGGTAACTTCAAGTAAAAAAGATTGACAATTTCTCAAGTGACAGCCTTATAGTCGGATTGCGGACAAATGCATCTTGAAAAATCGAGTTCATTTCATAAAATAGGTAAAGAAGGAAGAAAAAACTCTTTCCTTATTAACAAGGTTAGGGACATTTTAACATGCTAAAAACATGTAACCTCCCCTGAGAGCCTTAAAACACGAACAGAAAAGGGACAAAATCAAGAACCTTCGACAACATTCCTAAATGGATAAGCACAAGTTGTAGTTACAGGAGACGCAAGACGCCAGGTAAGAAAACTGTAATAAAATTAAGAGAAAGAAAGGATTAACGTGATATAAAGAGCATTGAAAACAAATTGAACTAAAAAAAAGCAAAACAAAAAGCTACATTAGATATTTTTAGGATAGATCCCTTCAGACTTTTATAGCTTAGGTGGTTTTCTGCAATTATACAATTGCACTATAATTCACTCTAATGGGAAATTATCTAATTGTCTAATGTAGCACACATAAAAAGAATACGGGACATTATTATTATCTAAAGCACTTTTCAGAAAATTAAGGTTTTTACAAACAAAATCTTTTCTGTTGCAAACAATTTTTTGTTCTACTGATTTGATTAATTGACGTTTTACGAAACATTTTAATGGAGATATTTGAATTTCATAATATTGACTAACATGGTCAACTAACATGTCTACTAACATGAAATTCAAAAGAAAATCTTTTAAAAAATATCTACGTAAGCAACATTGTCTGAAGGAGAGATATTTAAATCAAGGATCTCAGCTTGGCTGGTATTGTCATGGGTATGAATAAGTTCTAAATCAGGCAGAAAAATATTTTTATATGTGATGATTGAAAATAATTACGGTACTATCGAAAGCCTTTAGAATAGTTGAAGTAAAACTTTTTTCGAAGTACGAGTGCAAGTAGAGATTTGCGGTCGCAAAGGAAAATTTAGAGGACCGTGAAAAACCGTTAATTTGTATGAAGCATTGCTCTTCGGTGTAAATGTAGTTGTTAAAAATACCAATATTAATTAAATCAGATATGATTGCAGAAAGGCAACATAAACTATGAGAGTCTGATGGTGGCTGGTCTGAAAATATCTAATATAGTGTTTGCTTTTGTGCTATGTTGCTTTTCCCAGTTAAATTACTTTTTCAATATTCTTCATATCATGTCAATTGATTCCTTTTTCTGATTTTATAGCTTTTCCTATCTGGTATCTTCCGTTTCATGTAACCACAGCTTCTGCTTAATTATTTATGGGCCGGATTTCTTAATTGGGCTATTGTATTTTGAGATGTAATATTTTGGCAGCTTATTGGTGTTATTCCATTTCTGTTCGTGTTTTAAGGCTCTCTAAGAAGGTTACATGTTTTTGGGAACTTACCATATTCTTGTGAAGTAGAGTCTGGTCTTCTCCCTGATAACGTACCAGTCTCTGCTTCACAACCTTTTTTTTTAATTATTTATTTATTTTTTTTTTTGGTATTTCCCCATTTGTTTTCAAATTTTGGTATCATATTTCTCTTTCTTAATAATTTATGTAAATGTTTCCTGAATATTTTGTAGCGTTTTTATTTCTAGCAGCTTAGCGGTGACACTACAGAACATATTTGGTTTATTTTTAGGTTGTTAAATTCCTTTACATTCATACACGCACAACACACACTTATATATATCTATATATCTATATATCTATATCTATATATATATATATATATATATATATATATATATATATATATATATAGATAGAGAGAGAGAGAGAGAGAGAGAGAGAGAGAGAGATAGAGAGAAATAAAATTTGAAAGTAAATGTAACAACAAAAAAAAATGTTTCAAATTTTACTTTAAATCTAAATATTATTTCTTAAATGCTAAAAGAAATTCATAGGTTGCGAAACAAAAATTCCTTTCTTTAAAGACAAAAACATAAATTTCACATAATTTTCTTTTATCACTGAATTATAGAAGTATTTTAAGTGACACACTACTTACGTATTGCTCAAAAAAAAGTTGTGAGCATTTTCTCATTTTATAATGCAATTTTAATTGCTGTCAAAAATAGAAAAAGTATTTGCTTTAATCAAGCAAAGAACAAATTACTTAATATTTTATTTTTGAAGGAATAGCTAAGAAGGAGAATTCAAACGTTAATTAAAAAGTAATGAGACATTTTTCTCTTGACTCATTAAAATCAAAGTTATTCTATTTTTATTAAAGCGGCATCAAGCATTGAAAATTAATGAATTAAATAATTCATACTTTATGAGAGCTTTAATGTGTGTGATGCATTTATTTGAAATATAGACTTGAAGTTGAATTTTTTTTTTTGTTTTATTTTTTAAATGTATTCTTTCCCAGATAATGTTTTTACATTGTAGATGCGATTAAATGAGACAACAAAAATAAAATTAATTTTTCTCTGAAATTTTTTGTTAAACAAAAATTTTCAAAAAAATATAGTTAAAAACTGGCAAAATGAAGTTTGTCTAAATATACGAGTAAATTGCGTCGTCTATAGTTTGCTATATCTGAGTTATTAACGAAAAAATGTGGACCGGGAAGGACATTGTTTATTATTTTACGCAAAACAGTAAGATTGATTTAGCCAGTTGCTCTAAATGTCATAGGGTCAACGCGATTACGTTAAAAACTATAGTAAAATAAAGATAGTAATAATAGTTAACTCTTTTAACATTCGTTACTTTAAATAGTAGAATCATTGCTAGCATACAAAAAAAAAAAAAAAAAAAAAAAAAGAACTGACAAAAACTACATTTTTTTTTTTTTGGAAATGAAAATCAACTAAAATTTATAGACTTTTCAAAACGCGTTTTGGCCATAGGTTAAGTCCTAAAGAAACTTGCGGATCAAATATATTGAAATCCAATAAATTTGGACGATTACTTAGCTCGCAGCTTTGTCCAAAAATTGACATCTTTGGTCATGCAATTATTGCCACTTTCCAAATAATTTATATCATACCCAAGGTTGAGAGTGTTACTGAATTTCGTGATAGATTCCACTGTAATAGGACAGAGTGCCATTGCAAGTCTAAATCAAGAAAAAAAATCCATTTGTATTATAATTTGTGTATCTTATCTAAAATAAGATACAAAAATCACTTTAAGAGAAAAAAAATAATAATTGAGCAGTTTTTTTGTTTATCATATTTATATATGCTTTGAGTTTTATTTTTTCTTTCTTCTTTCTTTCTTTTTTTTTTTTTTTTTTTGATGACAGAGTTGCGAATTTAATTTTATATTTTGAACAGTCTTTTTTCAGACTACTTAAAAATAAAGTAGTGCAGATCGAGAATCTAAAAAAATAAAAGAGAGAATATACCTGTATGTACGTGCAAATATATGTATGTTCCCCATACAAATCCTCAGTTTACGTCGGATTTCGTCCAAATTTGGCAGAGAGGTACTTGGGCACCCGATAAGGAACGTAGGTGGATTTTAGAACGCCAAAAAGAACGTAACCGTTAGAATTTTAACTTTAGGGCCTAAAAATGGCATTCAATAGCGCTTTCTACCCGAAATAATTATCCGATTTTCTTTATATAAGTCTCATTCGAAATCCCGCGAAAAATACACCTGAAGCTGTTTTACTTCCTTCGATTTTCCAAAAAATTCAGGCTGGAAAATCCCCAGGAGAAAAGCTAGAGGCATTTTAAGTCAAAGAACAGCAATATTAAAAATCGCAAAGTTATCATCTGCTGTTAGCTCAGTTTTAATTAGCGTGAAAAAATCATCGAGAAGAAAGATCTGTTGCAATTTCTTCTTTACTGTGAACGAATAAATTTCTTGCTTTTGGATTGAGGTAAATGCCTCAAAAAGTTAAGCTACAACCAGTTTTTTGAGTCTAATTTGAAAATGAATGAATGTAGAAACAAAAAATTTGGATGATATTTGCATTAAATGGTTTTTGATTGAATGCATCATAGAAATTTGTATAAGTATATTGCAATAAATTACTTTTATATAGAAAAAAAAAAAAAAAAAAAACCCGCCTTCAAAAATACCCAGGAACTAAAAAGCAAAAAATAACTGATTACACTTACATTCTATTTCCTAACCAAAAATAGAAATGAAATTTATTTTACAATTCCAGTACAAAAATCAACTAAACTAAACACCGAATTATAAAATAAACACTGATTTAAATTACCATACGATGAATTATTTTAAATACCTAACTAATTATATACGATCTCTTAATCTTTAATAACCTTTTAAAGTCGGGGCCTCCTATAAACAACTACATAACGTAACTGACAACCCACCAAATCCTGAATTAAACACTAATTTAACTATACGCGAAATTACTCTTTAAAACTAAATCTACTCAGTTATGCTGACGTAAGCTGGATGTATCCACAGCGTGTGAAATTCAAATTTTTTGGATTTCTCCGGGACCCCTTATCAGATCCAGACCAAATTACAATGGGACCATCTGGGAAGTATACCCTTCCCAACAAAAAAAGAATTTTTCAAATCGGTCCAGTAGTTTTGGAATAATCCGAGAACACACATAAAAAGCCGCATGACGAAATCATAACCTCCTTTTTTGAAGTCGGTTAAAAACGATTTATAAGAAAAGAAAGCAATCTTTGCGGCAAAGTTCATTCTTCAAGAAAACAGATTATTACAGTATTATGTAGTAAAATGTCATAGAAACAATACAAAAATGGGTTCGAATAAGGAATGTGTTTCTCCTAACTTGAATTCATTGGCGACATCGGTTTTCCATGTTGTTTATTAAGTTGGAAGACACTGGAATAGGAAGCGAAGACCATACACATAGTAAGCCTTGTTCCAGCTTATTTAACGACCTTGGAGGAGGATTTAAAGCATTAACCTGTCTGCCAAGACAGTCCCAAAGATGTTCTATCAGATTCAGGTCTGGAGATCCAGTTGGCCATTCCATTCGTACCAAAACGTGATCCTCAAGATACTCCTCAACAATCTGAGCTCGGTGAGGTGTTGCATTAAAATCCATCAGAATAAAGCCGTTATCAATAGCACCAGCGTATGGGCAGACATATGGATCAAGGATCTCATCCCAATATCTCAGACCAGTCAGAGTTCCTCCATGGAACACATGCAGGTCAGTGTGACCACCGAGCGAGATCCCAGCCCAAACCATGATTCCACCACCTCTATAGCTGTGGTCTTTCAACAGTGTTGGATTGATGGTGTCTATTGCGCTGCTCCCTCCGGATCAGTAGACGCCCTGAAGCAATCTCCAATGTTAATCTGGACTCGTCTGTGAACAGTACAGAAGTCTATTGCCGCTGGGTTCTATTGCCCAGCATAAGCGGCTCCCTCGCTGTGATACGTTGAGAAGAACAAACACAACTGATTGTCTTGTATAGAGACCTGCATTGTGAAGACGATTTCGCAACGTAGTAGCAGAGATTCTTCCTCCTGATGCTACAAAATGGTTTGCAACCAGCTGTAGCACAGTAAGGGTTCTTCTTCTTGGGGTCGCAAGAACTAGAAAACGGTCTTCTGCAAGTATTGTAGCTCGTGGTCGGCCTGGAACAGGTCTCTGGACACTGAATCTTCGGATTGGTATCGATCGTAAAGTCGCTGAGCAACACTCCGAGACACATTGAGAAGTCCTGCTGCATCAACCTGCGACAATCCCATTTCCATCCATTTAACAGCCAGATAAAAAAGCCCAATATATATATATATATATATATATATATATATATATATATATATATATATATACACACTGGTGTGCAAAAATTAAGGACGAAACGGTTTTTTCAATATAACTTTGTACAAAAACTTTCCAAATCAACACATTTAATACCGTAAGATCCCCAATACGTAAGGACATGTGTAATGTAAGCAACACTTGCAACACTTACTAAAAGAGAAATCAGAGGGATAAAAAGAAGCTTTATTGAAAAAGTAGCATGGAGCGCAATGCGACTGAAGGCCGACACATCCCTATGATGGGTGTCCAGCAAGAAACATCCGGTCTTCAGTAAGGGATATGATCTCCCCCGACTGCTAGGCAGGTTTCACAGCGTCTGCCCATGCTGAGAATGACGGTGTCAATGAGTTGTTGAGGCATTGCTGCCCATTCGTCTTGCAGCGCCAATCGAAGCTCCTGAATCGTTACTGGTGGTAAAGTACGAGCTGCCAAGCGTCTGCCTAGAAAATCCCATACATGCTCGATGGGATTGAGATCCGGAGATCGTGCCGGCCAATCCATACGTTCAATATCCACACTCTCTAAGAGCTGTTCGGCAGCTACTGTGCGATGGCATGGTGCATTGTCGTCCATGAAAAGGAACTGCGGACCCATAGCGCCTCTAAAAAGACGCACATATAGAAGAAGAATCTCGTTACAATAACGGGTCCCGTTGACTGAACCTGCGTCGAAGATGTGAAGGTCTATACGACTACCAAGCATGATGCCTCCCCAATCGAGAACACCGCGACCTCCATAAGAGGCCCCTTTCAATGATGTTCGAGGGATGATTGCGGCTTCCCCGCTCTGTCCAGATGAGTATGCGATGAGAATAGCTACTCAGACTGAATCTGCTCTCATCTGTAAACAGTACTCGTCCCCATTCATTGTCTCTCCAATTCCGGTGTTCCCGGCACCACAGAGAACGCCTTCGCCGATGGGCAGGCGTTAGAGGTACACACCGTATAGGGCGTCGTGCAAACAGATCACCACCGAGCAGTCTTTTGGCCACGGTAAAATCGGTCGTCCAGTCGCCTGTGTCGTGTGTCTAGCGATTTCTCCCGCTGTCTGCCGTCTGTTTCTTCTGGCCTATGAGACAATATACCGGTCATCTGCGGGTGTGGTCCCTCCAAAGTCGTGAAACGATGCTGTGAGCAATTCCGAACTCTGCAGCCACACTTGTCACACTGCGGCCTTCCTCCAACTTCCCCAAGATTCGACCTCGGGTAAAAGCATCCAGATGTTGTCTAACAGATTGATTATTCGCCATTTCTCGCTGAGGCAGCAACTCGGTGTGATTTTAACTGCTATACGGCGTGCAATCTCTTTGCCAGAAATACTGATCTTACACCGACAACATGCTTTATACTACTGAGACACTCCCCCATTACGTCTGCCTGCATATCTGCGCATGTGCTACCGTACATCACCTTACTTAATCTCCTGATTGGTCTTTCTGTCCGCTCTGCCTCTTCGTTCAGCTGATATGCTAATTTTTCGACTTCGTCCTTAATTTTTGCACACCAGTATATATATATATATATATATATATATATATATATATATATATGTATGTATGTATATACAGGGTGATTATAATTAAAGTTCCACTTTCAAAACGCTATAAAAATAAAACCACTGGTCAGAATGACGTCAATCTTCAACGGAATATTATCGAAGAAGGGGTGAACGCGCGAAATTAGTCTTTAAAACTAAATCTACTCAGTTATGCTGACGTAAGCTGGATGTATCCACAGCGTGTGAAATTCAAATTTTTTGGATTTCTCCGGGACCCCTTATCAGATCCAGACCAAATTACAATGGGACCATCTGGGACGTATACCCTTCCCAACAAAAAAAGAATTTTTCAAATCGGTCCAGTAGTTTTGGAATAATCCGAGAACACACATAAAAAGCCGCATGACGAAATCATAACCTCCTTTTTTGAAGTCGGTTAAAAACGATTTATAAGAAAAGAAAGCAATCTTGGCGGCAAAGTTCATTCTTCAAGAAAACAGATTATTACAGTATTATGTAGTAAAATGTCATAGAAACAATACAAAAATGGGTTCGAATAAAGAATGTGTTTCTCCTAACTTGAATTCATTGGCGACATCGGTTTTCCATGTTGTTTATTAAGTTGGAAGACACTGGAATAGGAAGCGAAGACCATACACATAGTAAGCCTTGTTCCAGCTTATTTAACGACCTTGGAGGAGGATTTAAAGCATTAACCTGTCTGCCAAGACAGTCCCAAAGATGTTCTATCAGATTCAGGTCTGGAGATCCAGTTGGCCATTCCATTCGTACCAAAACGTGATCCTCAAGATACTCCTCAACAATCTGAGCTCGGTGAGGTGTTGCATTAAAATCCATCAGAATAAAGCCGTTATCAATAGCACCAGCGTATGGGCAGACATATGGATCAAGGATCTCATCCCAATATCTCAGACCAGTCAGAGTTCCTCCATGGAACACATGCAGGTCAGTGTGACCACCGAGCGAGATCCCAGCCCAAACCATGATTCCACCACCTCTATAGCTGTGGTCTTTCAACAGTGTTGGATTGATGGTGTCTATTGCGCTGCTCCCTCCGGATCAGTAGACGCCCTGAAGCAATCTCCAATGTTAATCTGGACTCGTCTGTGAACAGTACAGAAGTCTATTGCCGCTGGGTTCTATTGCCCAGCATAAGCGGCTCCCTCGCTGTGATACGTTGAGAAGAACAAACACAACTGATTGTCTTGTATAGAGACCTGCATTGTGAAGACGATTTCGCAACGTAGTAGCAGAGATTCTTCCTCCTGATGCTACAAAATGGTTTGCAACCAGCTGTAGCACAGTAAGGGTTCTTCTTCTTGGGGTCGCAAGAACTAGAAAACGGTCTTCTGCAAGTATTGTAGCTCGTGGTCGGCCTGGAACAGGTCTCTGGACACTGAATCTTCGGATTGGTATCGATCGTAAAGTCGCTGAGCAACACTCCGAGACACATTGAGAAGTCCTGCTGCATCAACCTGCGACAATCCCATTTCCATCCATTTAACAGCCAGATAAAAAAGCCCAATATATATATATATATATATATATATATATATATATATATATATATATACACACTGGTGTGCAAAAATTAAGGACGAAACGGTTTTTTCAATATAACTTTGTACAAAAACTTTCCAAATCAACACATTTAATACCGTAAGATCCCCAATACGTAAGGACATGTGTAATGTAAGCAACACTTGCAACACTTACTAAAAGAGAAATCAGAGGGATAAAAAGAAGCTTTATTGAAAAAGTAGCATGGAGCGCAATGCGACTGAAGGCCGACACATCCCTATGATGGGTGTCCAGCAAGAAACATCCGGTCTTCAGTAAGGGATATGATCTCCCCCGACTGCTAGGCAGGTTTCACAGCGTCTGCCCATGCTGAGAATGACGGTGTCAATGAGTTGTTGAGGCATTGCTGCCCATTCGTCTTGCAGCGCCAATCGAAGCTCCTGAATCGTTACTGGTGGTAAAGTACGAGCTGCCAAGCGTCTGCCTAGAAAATCCCATACATGCTCGATGGGATTGAGATCCGGAGATCGTGCCGGCCAATCCATACGTTCAATATCCACACTCTCTAAGAGCTGTTCGGCAGCTACTGTGCGATGGCATGGTGCATTGTCGTCCATGAAAAGGAACTGCGGACCCATAGCGCCTCTAAAAAGACGCACATATAGAAGAAGAATCTCGTTACAATAACGGGTCCCATTGACTGAACCTGCGTCGAAGATGTGAAGGTCTATACGACTACCAAGCATGATGCCTCCCCAATCGAGAACACCGCGACCTCCATACCTGTCCCTTTCAATGATGTTCGAGGGATGATTGCGGCTTCCCCGCTCTCTCCAGATGAGTATGCGATGAGAATCGCTACTCAGACTGAATCTGCTCTCATCTGTAAACAGTACTCGTCCCCATTCATTGTCTCTCCAATTCCGGTGTTCCCGGCACCACAGAGAACGCCTTCGCCGATGGGCAGGCGTTAGAGGTGCACACCGTATAGGGCGTCGTGCAAACAGATCACCACCGTGCAGTCTTTTGGCCACGGTAAAATCGGTCGTCCAGTCGCCTGTGTCGTGTGTCTAGCGATTTCTCCCGCTGTCTGCCGTCTGTTTCTTCTGGCCTATGAGACAATATACCGGTCATCTGCGGGTGTGGTCCCTCCAAAGTCGTGAAACGATGCTGTGAGCAATTCCGAACTCTGCAGCCACACTTGTCACACTGCGGCCTTCCTCCAACTTCCCCAAGATTCGACCTCGGGTAAAAGCATCCAGATGTTGTCTAACAGATTGATTATTCGCCATTTCTCGCTGAGGCAGCAACTCGGTGTGATTTTAACTGCTATACGGCGTGCAATCTCTTTGCCAGAAATACTGATCTTACACCGACAACATGCTTTATACTACTGAGACACTCCCCCATTACGTCTGCCTGCATATCTGCGCATGTGCTACCGTACATCACCTTACTTAATCTCCTGATTGGTCTTTCTGTCCGCTCTGCCTCTTCGTTCAGCTGATATGCTAATTTTTCGACTTCGTCCTTAATTTTTGCACACCAGTATATATATATATATATATATATATATATATATATATATATATATATATATATATATATATATATATATATATATATATATATATACAGGGTGATTATAATTAAAGTTCCACTTTCAAAACGCTATAAAAATAAAACCACTGGTCAGAATGACGTCAATCTTCAACGGAATATTATCGAAGAAGGGGTGAACTTGATGGCAGAAGAAAAATAAATAGTTGGAAGTTTTAGCAATAGATGGCGCTGTAAGCATCATATTTAATAGTGGTCGACTATAAATGACAAATAAATCAAAAAATATTACCTAAGGTGTTAACTATACGTTAAAACACCGTACTACTCAGCGTGCACGAGGGTATTGGTGTGATACTGTTAGTTAAGTAAGCCCATCCAACACTGAAAGGTCATATCACATTGGCTGGGAAAAAATTGGGTTTTATTTGTTCTGAGGCCGAAAACCGCATAAAAAGCATCAGTAAAAAACAAATCGGTCTTTAATTTTCGTGAGACTGGGGCAAAAGGTGTTCAATATAATGTACCCCGTTTTTGTGACAAGTTGATTACAATTTGAATCGAGAAACAGCATGTTCCACGACTGATTGAAGTGTTTCCGGGATCACGTTTAGAATGTGTTGCGCAATGCATGCCTTCAGTTTAGCAAAGTTTGCAATCGGAGCACTGAACACAACAGCTTTCAGATAGCCCCATATGCAGAAGTCACACGGGTTAAGATCAGGTGATCGGGACGGCCGGGTCTTTCATTGAGACAATCATAGTGAACTTCTCAGATGCGAAATGAGGGGAAAAAAAGTGTATTTGGCGTTTTTATAACATCTTCAATGAGTCGGGCGCATGACAGGTGTTTTGATTTACATATACTGACACTTGCAGCGCCATCTATTGCTAAAAATTCCAACTATTTATTTTTCTTTTCCATATGTTTTCCCCCTTCTTCGATAATATTCCGTTGAAATTTGAGGTCATTCTGACCAGTGATTTTCTTTTTACAGCGTTTTGAAAGTGGAACTTTAATTATAACCACCCTGTATATATATATGTATATATATATATATATTGTCCTGCCATTAAAATATAATCAAGAATTTTAGTTGTATTAACGGAGGATTTCGTTTAATATATTCGGGATTTTTAGATTTGTCATTTACTTTTTTTCAGAATCATTATTTTGACTGGAACTTTTACAGATTTTTTTTTCTATTATTTAAGCCTAATTGTTGAACACGCGTCATTTGACTTAAGTTTTATTTTCGAGGTAGACCGTGCAAAGTCGTTCTGCGCAGCTAGTAATAATGAAAATTGCAAAAAACAAAACACTATTATTAGCAGCACAACCATTACCGAAAATATCTTTTCTCTTGCAATTTTGAAATACATTTTTAAACATGCGTCGCTCATGTGTTAATAATTTCTATTTCAACAATTTGCAACGACTTTTCGCATCTCCAAATGACTGCCAGTTATTAGTAGAGTTTATAGGTAGCTGTCGGCCGAAGTGCAACTGAAGTTCAATAAAGTGCAAAATCCAACTAGATGAATCCAACTAAACAGCGTCATTATGGAGAGAAATGTTTATCTCCTTGTCTACATTCGAAGGGACCAAGTTGTCATTTTCTAATATAATAGCATTTTGGCCCTTATAGAATAAATATTAATTTCGAATGGTGGTAATTGCACAAAACTTCAGTGTTAAAATTTGAAAGAGGGAACCGACACTTTTATGAAAAATTCCAGCATTACAAGATAGTTACGTGAATTACTTTTAATTCGAAAACAAGTTGTAAATGACAGTATTTTTGGTATCAGTAATTATTATTTAAATGCTGCGGTCAACTACGTTACCAGTACAAATAGTACATCCACAACAAATAGTACATTTTCATTAAGCAAAAACACTTTTAAAAAATTAACAAAATACGAATAATATGAATAAACTTTTGAGTTATAAAACATCCATGTAGTGTTTGCATAGAAGTTTAATAACTCAACATTCAACAATACAGTACAACTTATATATTATAAAATAACATATAATATTTTTTCTTCCCTTTCCAAAAGAGGAAGAATTGTATTCGCAAAAAAAATTTCCCTCAAAATTCGGCCTTAATTTCCATTTTGCTCACCCCCAAATTAATGTTGTGTGTTTTTTTTTTTTTTTTTAACCCGACCATACGCGGATAAGTGCCTAAGTACGTATAAGCACTCTAAATATCCATTTTGACATTCCCCGAGTTAATTACAACGACTTATCTCGTGACGTTCGTATGTACGTATGTACGGATGTGCGTATGTATGTCGCATAACTCAAGAACGGTATGTCCTAGAAAGTTGAAATTTGGTACGTAGACTCCTAGTGAGATCTAGTTGTGCACCTCCTTTGGTTGCATTCGGGTGTTTCTAAAGGGGTCTTTTGACCCTTTTTCGGGGAAATCATCTTTAATTTCGATGTATACTCAAGTGGTGTTATAATTTGGCGCACACTTGGCGATATATTGAGTCTTTTGATCGCCAAGCTTTGTCGCCAATTTGGCGAAAAATGTGGCCTATTTTTCTTAAATCTGGTTTCAATTTGGCCACTGGTGGTGATATTTGGAGAGTAAACTATTGAATCACATTAAAATTGCCAATAATGGAAAAATGATATTAAAATTGGAGTAAAAGGAAGTCATGTGATGCACACATCAGCTCGTTTACATAAAATTACCATAGAATGGGGGAGTAAAATGCGAATTACTAAATGGCGTAACTCAGTTTTTTTTTTAATTACTTGAAAATAATTTAGATTTTAGAATAAAATCCTTGATATATAACATTTACACTGGTGGACAATTGTTAAGGACAGATGTTAATTGCAGCGTTAGGATGAGCCACAAAATGGAAGGCAAAGAAATATGGAAATTAGTATAAGTGTGGGATACGGTAAGACGTGTTGTGCGCATGCAGATTTTAGATTCACGACGATGCTCGTCACGTGATAGCGCTAATAAGGGACGTAAAGGACTTGGGGTGCGTGACGACCATCGTTGTTCAAAGGCAAAATTTGACGGAAAAGAATCACTTGACGAACTTGAATTTTTCGGTATGCCTTTCTGACGTCTCTTAGATGATTTTACGGGTAGTCGTGTTGCTGTCAAGTTTGAAGAAGGGCAAAAAGTAACAGTTGTTACCAGGGAGTTCGAGGTTAGCCGCAGCGTTGTTTCGAAGGTTTGGAAATCATTTCAAATAAATGGAAGGGTATCAGATGTCACGGGGAGGTTGGGTACTTGTTACAACATCAGCAGAAGATTGGTACATAGTGCTAGCAACAAAAATGAACCGGCGCAACACAGCTTCTGAGGCAGCAAAGCAGTTTCCTGTTGCTACTAGCAAGCAAATATCCCGAAAAACTGTAGCCAGACGTTTGCAAGCAGTAGGACTACACGCACGACAGCTTGATTTGTACACCCCATTGTCTACAAGTCAGCGCTTAGCCCGTTTGTAATGACGTCTTCAGCATCACAATTGGAAAGAAGTCGACTGAGCTTGTGTACTATTCTCAGATGACGGTAGATTCAGTCTGTCGTCTAATTATGGGCAACAACTGATCTGGCGTTAGAGTAGTACTGAATACAGGCCGGAAAACATTAAAAAATGACAAATATCCTACTAGTGGTGTCATGGTATGGATTGGGATCATGATCAATGGCCGTACGTGCTGCCAAAAGACTATGGCTGCCCAGCGATACATTGATGTTGTTCTGCTACCTCATGTTTACATGTCCCGTGGTGCTGTGGGCAATTAATTCGTTTTCATGGACGACAACGCAACATGTCATCGAACAGCCACTGTCCAGGAGTGTCTAAAGAGCAAGAAAATTCAACCAATTGGATGGCCAGCACATTCTCTAGATCTTATTTCAGTTGAAAATGTTTGGGATGCTTTGAGGAGCAGTTTTGCTAGTCAACAACACCCTCCAATAAACAAGGACACCCTCATCCGTAGCTGATAGAGAAACGGGATAAATTACCGCAACAGCCGCTGGATATTGTTGTGAAAAGCAGCAAACGACGTGTAGAAGCTTGCATTACTCTCCACGGTGGCCATATAACATATTGATATTTAACACCAGGACGCGTGCGGACAGTAATTACATTTTTTCATTTACGTATTCAGCACAAAATGATCGTTTTAACCTTTGATCACTTTTTAACGCCTTCTGGATTTCAAAGTACAATAAACTATGGTCAGTGTAATGTTCTAGATTTCTGACATTAGTTAATTGCACTTGGCATCAAATTACACTCACTTTTTTGCGCGCTACATAGCCCATTGTGATCCGTCTTTAGCAATTGTCCACCAGTTTGTATTGATAATGGTTCTGTTTCCATACATAGTAAAACGCTTTTTTGAAAGTTTTAAAATTATTCAATTTACAATGTTTTGAAAGTTTTCAACGTTGATGAGTAAGTAAGTCATGAGAAAAAATCACACAGTGAGAAAATAAAATGATTTGTTTAATACTCATGTGTCCAATAAATACGCGAACTCATGCAATCTAGCGGCCATGACGTGGACAAGTCCAGCTAACTGTCGGCGATAGTTGCCTCGCACCAAATGAGCTGTCAGTGCTTGGCAGATCACCAAACTGCGCGTATTTTGCAAGTTATGTTAGTTTCTGTTGCCCTTGTTTTTACTGTTCGTCAAAAATCGAAATTGATGAAATCACGGACTCACAGTTCTCAAGTGTTTGAGAGATCATGTACATCGTGTGCGACCAAATTTGAATCAAGGTGATGGATGGATCCTACATCAGGACAGTGCAACAGCAGATTCACCATTAATAACTAGCCAGTGTCTCACAAAAAATTCAATCACCATCCTTGATTATCCCTCTTATTCGCCTCATCTCACGCCCTGTGACTTTTTCCGATTCTAAGAGTATGAAAAGACATTCTCTTTTAATGTGAAATAAATCTTGTTAAGAAGACTTTAACCAATTTCATGACTTCAGTTTAACTTATTTTTTCCGCAAATTAAAAACCTTTTTTTAACGTAGAAATTGGTGCAGGAAATTAGTGTTAAGCCTTTTTTTAACGTAGAAATTGGTGCAGGAAATTAGTGTTGTATAAGAGTGTTTCAGTTCCCTGTAACACAAAAACACTAGTATATGACAATTTTTCATTTAGTATACATTAATATCGTTTAATTATTTAATTTCTGCGCGAAGGAAATCCCTTTTACTTCTTGCAATGCTAAACGCCATATTGCATTGGTGTGTAAGACTGTTACTGTAAAAGACAATCCTGTAATATCCTAAAAAATATGAAAAGTGTTTTTTTAAATCTCATTTTCAGTACATTCAAAGAAACTAATTTAGTTTCATGGTGTTCATAAATAAGAATTATCATAATAAAAAAATACATGTACACCTAAATCCCACAAAACAACTTTTGAAAACAGTAAAATTATCTTTTCTGTTCCCAATAGAATGCTATTCTTGTCTTGTGGCGCATAAAATTTGCTGTAAAGAAGGTAGTTTCTGCAAAAAGATAAAAAAACACATTAACCTTCGCTTAAAAAGAAAGCTTGAAAGCAAGACAAGAAGAGCTAGAAGCAAAGCATTTTTTCCCCTGTGCAATGATATGCTTTCTTCGAAAGAATGGCAACTCTTAGAGTAGTAGAACGGTTTACACGTAATGTTGTTGTTTTGCTAGTTTTGACAGTTTTGAGGCGAAAATATATGTCAGATCGTCTCGGGTAAAGCACACACGTACTATTCGTTATTATATATATAGATTTTTTTTTCAGAAAATATGTTTAGATAGTTCTTGGGAAGATGAGATGAAAAAAAGTTTTAAAAAGAACAGAAATCTAGACAAATATTACCTAAAGTTCTTATGCATAAAGTGCAGTAAGTGAATACAAATCTAGTTGGAACAGACTAGTTATTTTCCTTTCAACAATATATTTTTTACTCAATTGCTTTTAAAAGAATAAGTGAAGTGAACACTAATATTCTTCTTTCTAATTTACTAGTTCTGTACTAGTGCATGATACTATATAAACAATACGAAACAAAGAATAATATTTAGTTGAAGTTCAAAAAATAAGATGTAGGTTGAATCAACAGTTTCAAAATACTTTATCTAATTAGTGCAAAAGAACAAACTATTATTACGAAATTGTATTTTATATAGTTGTGGAAATGAAAGCAAACACATAAACGGAGTTAGTTGTAGGGTAAACTTTCTCATTCGTTTAGTCAATGTACAAAACACATTGACCAATGAATGAGAAACCTGTTATATTTTCTATTAAATGGTACGTGCGGCGAAGTATGCAAAACTCGTTTATTACGTTTGTAAAAGGATATTACTATTGTAGTATAAAAATTGCTCGCTGTCGCATCATTAAAACACAGTATTTAAGTTGGAAAACGGTTAACCCTTCACCTTTTGAAAAATGGCTTCTAGTTGTCTCTGTTTTATTAGACGCCAAGAATGTGAAGGCTCCCACTAAACGGAAGTGAACCAGAACTTGTTTCTAAGAAGCAGCCATTTCAATGTTTTTCACAAGTTGGGCCACATGCGTAGTCATTTTTGAAACAACGTAATTGCGGTTCGAATGCAACATAACTAGACAGTATAAGACTGAGTCATATTATTTTTATTAATAAATTGCAGGCGGATATGAAAATACGAAATATTTTTCCATAACGTAATTGCCTCCAGAAAAAAATCCTTAAATACAAATAGAATTTACAAAACAGAACGACTGTTAATACCCGAAAGATCAGACAAAAGTTATTTTAATCTAATTTATGTCGTAATTAAATTAAAGTATATGTAAGGAATTAACATATACCTCATTTACTTGAATTTTTCACTTGCAGTAGATGACCAACATTCAGTTTTTCTAAAATACTAACTGTATCCGCGCGGTTTTCCCCGTGGTAGAAAATTTAAAGAGGATTTGGTTCGCCTGTATATTTACAGGTAATTTCTCTAATGAGTATAGTATTTTTTTTTTTTTTAAGGTATCAACATATTTTCAGTAGAAGGAAAATTTGACACCAATGGCTGCCTCATGATTAGCATCCTTTCGTGAACAGTGGTATTTGTTGCTAGAAAAATGTAAAACAAAAACATGGTTGCTATGAACACTCACAGCATCATTTTCAGTTTCACTTTCGGGTCTCCATCCTTTCTTTTTAATTTGAAGAATAAAAGCTTGCGTTGCCTCCTATAGCATATTTTGCTCAATGTTGTGCCCCTACCAAAGTTGCGCGCCTCTCCAACTTGATTTTCATTCTTAATCGCATGCATTAAGTAGGGTAGACCGGGGCACGTTTACGCATTGCCCCTTTTTTCAAAACGAATTATAACTGGAGAGCCAACAGTCAAAACAGATTGATGCTGCTCCCTAGCAAATATCCTCACAAGTTTTTGAGCATCAGTCGAGCTTCAGTCTAGCATGCAGAAATAATAATCTTTTTTCTGCCAAGTCTACCCAAAAAATTATTCGCAGTGCATCCAATTGTAAATTTAAATAACTACAATTTTTTCACCTCTTAAAGATTTTTACCCATTGCGTTATTGCTAGGAAAACTCCCGTCATGGTATGACGGGTGCATATTGCTTTATAATTAGAAAAATTTGACGTGTTCAAATATATATGAGGGATAAAAGTTCAATATTGATTCGGAAAAAAAGTAAATTTATCATATACTTCAAGACAGATTTTTTTTTTTTTTTGAATAAAATAGTTTAGGTTGATTTTATGCAAAACGCTCATCCGAATAAAACATGCGTCTTGTTTTGACATAATGACTTTAGCTGAAAACGGACAACCAAGTTATATTTATTCCATGGCTGACCAGCAAAGTTAATTATTGGATCTAGTTCAGCCTTGTCAAAGCAAATCACTTCTCATATTCACAAATGTTGCCAAAAATATTATCTAATTATTAATAAAATTACTGAATTTTTGGTGCATCAACAATGAAATACTGCCGTCACGCATGCTATGACCGAGTTTCATTATAACATCAGCGTTACTCGATCAGTGAATTGGTTGTTATATGTATCAGGATGTGCACAGATCAATTCATTATTTGCAGCTGATTGTTCTATTTGACTTGTTGTTCTATTCAAAGTTTTCATTTCCGCAATTTCTGCCTTTTAGCTAAAATGTTAAGTTAACTAATTTATTATCAAAATGGTAAGTTACACTTAAAATGTCAAAGACTACGTTTTTTGCACGCTATTTTTTATCCTTATTTAATTTTTTCATTAAAAAATTGAATAACCCAAGATAAATCAATATCACTTTGAAACAGGTCCGATGAAGTGGAACATTTTATTGTGATAGTTATCTACAAATTGCCATATTGGCTTGTACTGTAAGAATTGTATCATACCTTGCATAAAATACCATATTGTCTTCTTATATTGCTAACTTGGACAGCAATACCTTTCCGAAAAATGACAAATTTCAACTCAAAAATAAATGCTTAAAGTCATTTTTTAAAAAAATAATAAATTGCGAGTATGGTTCTCGGTGCAAGGCTTCGTTTTAATGACTTGCTGAGAGAAAGGGTATTAAATTTTCTCCTTGATAAAGCAATTAAACCCTTCAAAGGCTGGTTTTATTCGTTACTGCAGAAATGGAAGCAGGTGAGAAAAATTATTAAACTTTTTCTCACTTGTACTCAAAATTAAAAACCCAGTTATTAAATTAAGGCTTTGTAATTTTTCATGATTTATTTCTGTGCTCGGAATTAATGATAAGGAAAGTAATCTTTGTCTTCACTTTCGTTTTCCTACTTTACCGCTTAGTCTGCCTAGGAATAAAACTTGAAAGGGGAAAAAATGGAAAAAAAAAATAGGATTTGTTGATATCATTTTTTTCAAATGTTATTTATCTTATCTGGCAAAAGGAATTTTAACGTTTTAATTAACAAAAATATTTTTTGTGGAATTATAGAATATTCTTGAGTGTCAGAATTTAATTCCTACACTGCAAAAATAAAGCTGTTGTTTTTACAGTAAAATACTGGCAGCTCACATTCCAAAGAAAAACTGCAAAAATTACATTTCTAAACTGTAAAATTTGCAGTAATATACTGTTTTATAACAGACTTTTACTGTGAAATTTACAGCGATAAACTGTAAAATTAGCAGTAATATACTGTCTTTTAATGGAGTTGCCCTGTGAAATTAACAATGATTAACTGTAAAATTAGCAGTAATATACTGCTTTTCAATAGAACTGCCTTGTAAAACTTACAGTATCAAACTGTAAAATTAGCAGTAATATACTGCTTTTTAATAGAACTGCCCTGTAAAACTTACATTATCAAACTGTAAAATTAGCAGTAATATACTGTTTTAGGAATGACTTGACCTGTAAATTTAACAGGGATAATATGTAAAATTAACAGTAATATACTCTTTTGTAGCGGAATTACCCTGCAAAATTAACAGTATCAAACTGTAAAGTTAGCAGTATTATGCTGCGGAATCAACTGAATTGCGCCATAAAAGCAGCAGTAGTAAACGGTTTTATAAATGATTTGTACAGTAAAATTAACAGCAGTAAACCATAAAATAAAGTTATCAATTTTTATGCAAAAGGGTTTTTCACCCTATCGTTGTCTCTTTTCATAGTCGAAATCACTGATTTTACAGCTGAAGAACAATATAGAAAAGTAAAGCATTTGATTCTGTATGTACGTTGTAGAAATCAGCCGACATACGAAATCTGTTCCTTTTCTAAAGTTTTTCAACAACAAAAATAATGTTTTAGGCTATGAAAAGCGACAAATAAAGAAATATAAAACACTTTTACATAAAAATAGTTAACTGCTGCTAAATATATGTTTTATTGATATTAATTTCCTTGTACACAAAATAAATCAATGCCCCATCTCAATATTTTATAAACACCTGTTAAAGAAGAAAAAGTGGTGCATTTTTATTTCTACAAAAAACTTTTAGCTCTATTGCAGACTTAAAAATTTACAAATAGAAGGAAATTGCAAAATATGGTCTGAAACTTTATTTTAAGAACAGTTATAGCTTTTTCATAATACAAAACTTTTTGATCCATGAAGGTAGTAAAAATGAGAAAGTTTTTTATATATAACTGAAAATACTACATCGTATCTTCACTAAAAGTACTTTTTTCATTATAGTAATGCTAAAATGTGCATCATAACGTGGAAAATGTTTTGCAATATGCAATCCATTCAACCTTTAAGTTTATTTTAAATTTATGCATGCAATTATGTGCATTTATTTTTCTTTTATGGTAAAACAGAATATTTTCATGATTTACTTCTTTTTTTAATGTTATAAGTTGCATTTGGATCTACTTTATTTGAGAAATATTAGTAACAAACTAATTTTATTTCACACTATACGTGCACTATACAGCATTTAGACTGCACAGAATGGTTTTTATTCTAAACTGATTATTATAGATTAGATAATACTTTATCCTATTAACCTTTTAAAGTTTACATAGATGAAAACTATAAATATGTGACGGTTTAAAATTCCAGAGCTACTAAACAGAAACAATTTTTTACTCGGTATAATAAAATCTGCAGGTTTATAAGTACTAGTATTAAAGTTAAAAATTGGTTTTACTACTCCAAAAATTATGTAACTTTATAGTATGTTATACTGTTTTCATGAGAAAAAATGAAACATTCACACCATTAAAAATTGCCAAATTATTTTATTTCGTATACATCACCTATAAATATCGATTAGTAGTTTTTACAGTGAAATTGCAGAAATTCATTTAAAACCGAATGCTAATTTTTTCAAGGTCAACATTTTTATATTACAAACTTGATTCTTCTTTGTGACATCTTTGCCGACTTAGGTGCCATCATTAGGCCTAATATCATGAAAGCATCTGTCAAAATAAAAAATGTTAGAATCTCATAAAACTTGTGGACACCAAAAAACATTCATGGAAAAATCAAATTACGTAGGTATAAAAATACGCCCTAAATGATTAAAATTATGAATCTGAATGATCTGAAATTAAGATTGCCCTGGGAAGTTGCTTTTATTTTTAAACCGCTTAACATATACCTAAATTGTAATTGAATCGTTTATTTCAGGAACCAGCTAAGCGCTAAATATGTTGTTTTAAGGAAAAAAAAACTGCTGTGCAGCAATTTGGAAACTACGCAATTGAAACGGTGGTTTATTAGTGTCTAATTAAAATAGATCTAATCTGAATACTTTACATAAGAACTCAAAAAAGAAAAAAGAAAGAACATAAGCTTACATTTTATCTTCCATGTCAAGAAATGCATTTATACTGGTTTCTGAAATACAATTCAAAAAAATCCTTCTAACTTTCGGTAGTTTTGAAGGATTTTGTAATACATAGGAGACCGTTGATTAAGAGTAATATTTGTTTTTTTCGATCGGATAACTGAAGTGATCGGTGATTGGGAGAATATATATCTTAAGGATAATAAAACTTGAAACTAGTTTCTTCTTATAATAGGCTACAGATTATTGGATTGCAATATGTTTACTTCAAAGCAATAATTAGGATGCGGTAGAGAATTATTTTTTTAGAAAATGGAGCAAGGTCGACGTTTAAGACAACCAATTGGGAAATATTGAGGTATTCATTTAAAACAATGAATACTGCATCTAGCCTCTTTTAGCCCCGCCCCCCTCCCCGAGTTGCTATAGTAGCACTGAAAATTGTAGATGTTTTTTCTTTCTTTTTCTTTTTTTTAAACTTATATTCCATTCCAACACTTGTTAACAGCTCGAGCTATGTTCAACTGATACCAGCTTCATATTCTTTTTCTTTGACAGCTGCCCATCATTAGAAATCTGAATATGAAACAATGTGTGATGTAAAATATTTAGATTTCTGTACTTAATATGAAATATTTTACTGATAATTTTTTAAAGTATTTTTTTTCATATATTTTATTCCACAATTGTGTTATATTGTTTAAATTTAATTTTTTGGAGCTTTTTTCTAAGTACTAAGGAATTGCATAAAAAATCATTTGAGTTGAAATAAAATAATACCGTAAGAGCATTCTATCTTATATCTGTCTTAATATTTAAGCATAATTTAAGATGTTTCATTTATATTTTATATCTTTCAAAATGTGGACGCCCCCCCCCCCCGTTTTGAACAGCTTTCGATGTCCCCATTTAATCCACCAGCGACTTTTTTTTAAAGTGCTACTTCTTTTGATAGGATTTAGACAATTTATCTTTAAGTTTTTCAGAATTTACCTGAAACCCAGAAGAAACAATTCTATATTCCCAAAATCAAGATGGCTTAGTTAAAGTCAATTCAGTAAAAAGTGAAAATCGATCAGAAAAGTTGAAAGTTTTTAACAAAAGAATAAATCGACAAACATGTCAAGAAATAGATTAAATCTGATACTGCCAGTTCTAATCATTAAGAAATTGTAATTCCACATTTGGCCCGCCCTCCTTGTTGTAAACAATGCTACCCTTCTTGGAAATGCTTGACAGAGGACCGCACCTCTTTTAACTGTAAATTTAAATATGCTCACATTTGCAAAATAACTGCTTTTTATTTGCATTATAATAAAAATAATCTATAATTTTGTTTGATAAGTGTCACAAGTCTGAATATACGAAGAAAGTTTCATACGCTGTAATACATCGTACTTTAAACTCTAACCTTTATTGTTGCTCTCATTGTGAAGTTGACTTTAAATTTTGTTCCTTTAAATTTTTACAAACACACGTACAATAAATAATAAAGTACTTAACATTCTGATTTGGTTCCTTCAATTTTAACAACATGTAAAAACAAAGAATCAGTGCTCTAAAATTTACTGGAAAATAAAAATAAAAAATAAATAAATAATGAAATAAATTACGTTTAATTTAGCACTAGCAACAGAAATTTCTATACTCCGGTGATTCTTGAAATGATAATATTCAACTACACATAAAAGCCAATATTGAATTACAAGTTTAAAAAACCCAGACGTAAATGAATTGTATGATCCCTCACATTTAAATTAAAAAAAAAATTTAGTTTATCTTGTTCCAATACTTAGTTCTTGATTGTAACATAAAACCTGACAACGGGCACACAAAAATCAGCTTTAGGGGCCCAATATGGCACACAGACCGTAGGATAGGCTTTAGTGGCTAAGAACGCTCTAAAACTCAAAAGCATTTGCGATTACAAATTACATCCTAAAACATAAAAATATAAATGAAAAAGGTACTTATAAGCTTCCAATACCGGCATTCATGTCACTAAGTGAATCATCGCAACATCATTCAGACTAGAGGCTTCTTTGAAATTCCAAGCGGAACACAACCACGAACTGCCATCTTGATAAAATGAGACCACCATTCAATTATGGTCACAAGTTACGTAGTTCTTTACATTTGCATACCACTAAACTCATAGAAATAATATTGCATTAGTGAATAAATTTAGATGAAGGAAATTCAGGCGGCTAGAATGAAATACTTTAAGACATGAATAAAAAAAAATAGAAATATATTACAGGGCATTCCGTTTGTGTGCACAAATTGCAAGTTAAACATAATGGAATAATTGAAACATTTCAGAAAAAGAAGAAAAAAAAAACTCTAGAAAAATATGTCATTGCAATTCAAGCTTTATGTAAATTTTCCCTAGAGAAAGGTTTTGTAAAACAATCAGCTACATTATTTTTAGTTTCAACAAACTGTATTCCAAATTCATTTTTATCAATCAAATTCCTTAGGAAATAGTACCCCACATCAATCTGCTTAGTTCTGCAATTTCCTATTGCAGAACTAGAAAAATCGATTGCAACTAGATTGATTAATAGTACTCTGTACTGTGACAATCTAAAATTCTGAACTCTTTTCGTAGCCAATTGATTTAAAATTCCTTTAACCCACATCCTTAGATTATTCACTAATTGAAATATACTCCGCTTCCATCCCCCCCCCTTGAAATCCGGTCGCGTGATTCGAGGCGAAATCTGTGTCAGAATGACAATGATTTATTCAATTTACAGACAAAATTTAGATTTCAGGGACGGACAAACCTTTCAGGTTGTCTCACAAATCTCCTCTCTTACATCCGCATATAGATACGCATTGCAAACATCTACATGGAAATGGACTCTATGTAGCTTATACACAAAAATTCAAAAGAAAGCTTCAATCAAAGGAAAGGAAATTACCAGAGAGAACACTTGCGAAAAGTACCCCCCCTCCACCTGGTGGGTATTTAAAATTACCAGTCTGGTCTTGAAGCGCATTATTTCATTCTGCTCATTTGTTTTTAAATAAAAAAAACCATCTGTACCCTTTTTTCTTTCTAAAACTTTCATTCAGTGGAAACAATACGTAAACGTTTTTTTCTCATATCACCTGAATTTCTTGAGCCATTCCGTTTTGCCAATTTTAAATCTCGGAAATGCTAGCTTCTAGCATACTTGAATTATCCCCCCTATCTTCATAAAAATCCTATACTTTTCTTGAATTATCATCACAAGTGAAATTAAAATATTTTGTGTCATATTCAATGTTATTTTCAGAACAATAAACCTCGTCTTCACGATTCGGACTTTAGAACCGTCGTGTTAATAGAATAATACTTATCCCTGCATTCTTTATTTTGCCTTGGACTTTCTTTAATCCATTTAATTCTCAACATGCTATTTTATGATTTTCAGGATATTCTTCTTCTACTTCAGATTTACTCAGTAGTGAAATAAAACTGTGTCCCTCTGTTTCTCGTTCCTGGGGGGGGGGGGGGGGGGGGTGCCCAGAATTTATTTTCATCAAATTTAACATTCAGCGTTTCTGTCCCTTCGCGATTTTTGAGATCCCAAATTCTGTAACCTTTCGTATGAAACGCATATCCTATCATGACTCCTTGTTGAGTTCTCATATCCAATTTGTTTATTTTCTGTTTTGGAAGTCCAATATACGAAATGCAGCCAAAAAAAACCCGGGAGTGTATAATATATGGCTTTCTTTCCCCCAAATAGCTCAAAATAGGTTTTGTTTAATAGATGGCTTTCTTCCCCCAAAAAGCTCAAAAAAGGGTTTGGTTTTTCCTTTTAGAACCGCTCTAGTCCGTAAGCAGTGGAAGTACATAGCTGCTTCGGCTCAAAACTGCTGAGGCACATTCGATTCATTTAAAAGTTTCCATTCATTAATGTTAACTTATAGTGTTCTATGACACTACTTTGTTAGCTAGAGGATTTGTTGGTTTTTTCGATTCTTATGCTTTGGTCGCTAAAGTAAATTTCAAACCGGGAGTTCAGAAATTCCTTTCCGTTATCGGAGCTTTGCCACAAATCTCTCTTATCTTTTGAAACCTGACAAAGTGTTCTTAAACCTCACTTTTCTTCTTAAAGAAATAAACTGGAGAGTTTCTTGAAAAATCGTCTATTATTGTGAAAATGATCCCCCCCCCCCTTTAAAGAACTCAACTGCTAAGGAACCCATTGTATTCAAATGCAAAAGATCTTACCGGGCGTTATCTTGAATCTCCGTTACAGGTTTAAAGGAAATTCTCCGATTTTTTCATTTTACACGGATAACAATCTGACATATTTTTACTTTTGATAAGCAGTGAAAGACAGTGAAGTACAGAATCACACTTTTCATTATTTATAATATACTTTTTGTCTTCATCCTGAACATGTTGATGGCAAAATTTAAGACTCAAAGTGTTCTAAAAGTTAAAATGTAAGGAAACTGATGAGTTTCAAGGTTATAAGAGTTTCAAATTCTACTGTAGTTCTCGAGCATCTACTTTTCTAAATGAGCATGTCCTTCAAAGCGAATAAAATATGACAAACAATGCATAATAATGTAAATATTCTACTTTAAATTTAAAAGCTGTAATTTTGACGAGAACGAAACACTGCCAGATCAGAAATGAAAAGCCGAAAATTTTAAAATATAGCCAGGCACGGCCTGAACTTAAATATGTTGGGAAGACGTATAATCTCAATTTGCCAAATGGAACTTAAATATTTGCCGATTAATAAAATACTGGTGAATGCACACATTAAGTACGCACAATTAAGTACAATATCTAATGAAGTTTGGTCATTCGAAAATTTAAAAATTGCAACATTACAGTTATGTCCCCAAATTTGCCAAATAGCCAGACAAAATTTTCCCAATATGGCATTTTTGGGGAGGTCATAGAGACTTTCCGTGACCTCCAATCGAGTGCCTTTAAATATAGTTTCTAAAATTATTTTTACGTTCACAAGTTTCAATGGTACTAGTGCAATTTTCCTGAAGTAAAACTTTAATTTCCTGCTGACGCAAATATAAAACTTTTAAAACACAAGGGTTTCGTGTTTGTATTTTAAGATGCTTATTTTTTAAGTTATTTATTTATTTATTTATTTATTTACTTATTTATTTATTTATTTATTTATTTATTTATTTATTTTTTTTTTGAGTTCTTTATTGATGATTTTTTTAATTAATATTATTTTACTTTCGACCGATAAGTATGAAAGCTGGCTCCAGATTTCAGAGAATTTTGAGTCGTTCAGACATCAGAGTATTGTATTTCCACAGTGTCAAATTCTTCAACAAAAAATATCAGTAAATTGTATACTGTTTGCATGTCTCTCTGTCACGTTGTTATTTTATTTATTTACATTTTATTCATCGAATTATGTACAGAATATAAAAGCTACTGACGCTATGACGTAAAGTTTTTCAATAAAATGGTTGAATGCAAAATGTTAAAAAATTTAAAACTGAACATAAGAAAGAAAAAAAAACAGAAGAAAGAAGTCAATCGCGATATGCTAAAAATTCACTAGAGAATATAAAAATTTAAATTTTAAGTACGGACATAGTATATAACACAAAATGTAATCGTACACAAAGTTTAATGTTCTAATAACTTTAAATACGATCAAGAAAGGAATTGATTTATTTTTAAATAAAATTTGAGTTTCAGAAAATGTTTAAAAACTATCACACGTGCAGTAAAATATTCAGAATCACAACAACTACTCAGATTTTTGCTAGAAAGCAATCGCTGCAACTTAGCAACTATAAGAAATTGCAAAGTCAGCATCAACGAATATTGGGATACGAATTGCGATTTCAAAATAAACTGTTATTTTACATACATTCTCGATGATAAAGAAAACTATATTTTGAGGAAAAGGGAATGAATAATATAATCAGCACTTACCTTTAACTTGGATTACAGTTGAGCAGTCCTGCCTCAGCACACCCGAATCATCAAAAAACATGGCTGCCAATATCTTGAATTCATTAGTTTCTGTTTCCGTATGAAAGAAACACCTTTTGCGCATCGTTTTGCGCAATCTAAAATATTTTTACAGTTTTTCTCTGTTATTTGGCAGAGCAGTATTAAACTGTAAGAAAAAGCAGTATATTACTATAAAAACAACAATTATTTTTTGCAGTGTACGTATCATCCCTTCTGGAGATTTGACTGCATTTTGCGATGTCTCGTAGCAACTGTGTCGTTTAAGCAACTGTTTTCTTAATTTATGGTATAATTCTAGAAAAACTTTGACATGCACACACACATGCTGCTTAAGTGTTAGAGACAAAAAATAGAGCTTATTTGAGAAAAATATGTCATATCTATAAACTATGTGAGGACTTTAATTTTAATATTTCCGGCCAATATATACAGGTAGAGCTAAAAATACGGGCACCTACGTTTGTTTATGATATAATATTACTTTCATTTTGAAATAAAAATCTAGAATTTTGATCTTCTTTAACAAATTTAACAAGCTTCCTTAATGAGAGTAAGCAAAACAAGGATCGTACAAGCGCCGAGTGCTTCCACTTTAAAATGAAGATTTACAAATTGCCTCCAAAATGCTTTTTTTTTTGGAGGGGGGGGGGTGAAGATGAGCTTTTCCCAAAAAGTGACAAAAGCTAGTTGAAATTTTTTAGAACATGATTAAACAATATACAAAATGGAAGAGAAGAAATTTATTGCATAAAAAATATTTACAAAAATTACAAACAAATTATCTCTCGTATCATCTCGCGAGGCAAATTTTTTTTTTTTTTTTTTTGGATGTCTTTGATATTATTATCCTTTTTCTCGGCCAGACTTTTACTCTCAAATGATTGAAGGACATCTTTTTAAGAGCACTTTTGATGACCGATATGATCAACTGATCCTTCTATGGGGAACCATTAATGAGGTTTGACTTCACTGCTATGTGTCTATCCACGAGTAGAGGTTCCCATCGTAACCTTAACAACAAAAACATGTCGGTACATGACTATGAACTCCTTGAGGTTGGATCCATTATTATTCCATGTATGCATAAACTCTACTTAAGGATCATGTAAAACATGCAAACAAGAGACTAGCGTGAATAAAAGTGCTCCTAAAAGAAGCTAAGGATCGCTGCTTTTGGAATTCTTTTTTGAATGTAAGTACTTTAAATTAATCGAAAGAAAATTAAATATAAGTAAGCTCCTTAAGTGATAGCCTTTTAAAAATTTGCAGTCTTGAACTAACCTCAATCACGAAAAAAAAAAAAAAAAACACTTTCATTCCACACTACTTAAATAATGGTTCAAATGTATCTTATATTCATCATTGGCACCATTTATACAGCCCAATTCGTCAGTTTGAGAAAATACTAGGAGAGAGGTGCTGCTTTTTGCATTTACGCACATAAAACTTCCTTTTGTTCTGTCTAGCAATCGTTTTTTTTTTTGGGGGGGGAGCACATTTTTGTGTCAATAAGTGTATTTCCAAAACCATAACGACCTCAAATGAGTTCTATCCTTAGTTTGGAATGTGTACTATTTTAAAGAAATTTCGATTGCACTGGGTAACAAGGTTTCTGTTCCTCAGTAAGTAAGTTGTGACTTATACACTTTAGGAGATGCTGAAAAAGAATATGACAATAAAAATATTCCATCACCCACAAATTTTTGAAAAATCCAAAATCTTTATAATCTCAATTTAATGGCATTTATTCAATACATATACACTATTTTTGTCATTTACCATCTTATAAACAATTATGTACAAAGCTTAAAACTAGTACAAAATGCAAAAAATATACATTGTTTAAAAAATTGTAGAAAAATGGAAGAGATTTTTAATGAAAAAAATAATGATACTTGTAAAAAAAATTCCTCTTTATGTAGAGCTGTAAATGCCTTAACTGCGGATGCTCTTATATTGGCACTAACACAAAATTAAACAAGATATAATATTCTAATAATATTCCAACAGTAATCCCGAGCATATTAGAAGCAAACCGTCCTTCATATATCCCGGCTTCGATAACAGATATATCCTGGTGTAAGCGCTAACCATGCTTGTCGCTCACAGCTCCAGTACTTTCAGGGGGAAAAATTTTCAGTGACAAACATCCTAGTTTTTTTAAAAACTTTTTAAGGTGTCCGTAATTAATTTTTCATAGTTCATCTATTATTTTCTAAAAACTGTGTCGCAAAAGTTTAAATATCAATCCATGCTGTTTTTCCTAAATCACTAAAACTAGCTTCAAGATTTTGGTCCTTCATTAGCATTCTTATCTGTGGGTCAATGAAAATACCCTCTTTAATTTTTGCATAAATGAGTGAGGGGAACTGTTTCTTCAAATATTAAAATCCACACCCTTCTGCATCCATTACTTCAACTAAATTCTTCATCAATTCCACCTTTATGTGTAAAGGTGAGGAATATATATTTTTAATCGATTAGAGGAACGTGTTGCATTTTTTTTCCACCTAAAATAGATTATTTGCGCTCTGTTCATTTATTTTTGAGAAATGTTCAAGTACTGCCCTGCTGTCCCACTCACACTCTTAAAAAAACTGCCCATATGCTCCAATTATGATGTGAGCACTCTATTTCATGAATCAATATCTTCATATTTTCGTGGAATTCTTCCAATATGCAAGAATAAGCTATAGTTGCCGATAGCAGAGCATTTCCAGTGACCTTGCGTGAAACTGAAATGATACGGAGCGACTAGCGCCATCTGCTCAAGGTCGCATAGATAAATCTTATCAAAATGAATTCGATTTCCAGTCTCTTGTTACATGTTCTATCGCTGTAATGAGTAAAAAAACATGTGTCTATGGATCAAATGCATCGAAAAGAAAAATATAGTAAACTTGTAACTTCTATAAGATATATGCAATAAAAAATTTGTAAATGAAATTCTTTAAAATTGGAGGGTGTGATAGAAAATTTTTGCAAACAAATTTTTTTTCAGCACCTTAAAATCTACAAGAAACTCCCAAAGTACATTGAGGAACAGAGAAAACGTTAACATTTGTTTTCAGTGTTATTGTCTCAGAAACCGTCATGACGCATATTTGTTAGAATGATAAAGTTTATATTAGCTAATGGTCAAACGTTACATTTTATTTCAAAAAGTAAGAATTTTGTTTTTGTAACCTTATTATGGTAAATTATGAGTTCTACTATTATTACGTGATTTACTCATCAATTGTTGGATCATTAAATTTTGTTTTATTCAAAAGAAAAAGGTTTTAGAGCTGTTTTTCCTTTTGCGATTTAAAACGTTTGGTTAAACAATTTTGAATTTTCTAGTTTCACAAACTGCTTTGCTTTTTCGAACTTGATAAACCTCAAATAAGCATATACTAATGTCTTACAAATTTCCTTTACACAATTTCCAATATTACATTTCAGTCATTTAATAAGTTCGTCTCTTGCAAGTTTTGTGAAAACAATTGTTAGAGGTCAGAAACAGAAGAATTTTCTGCTAGATAAAGAAAAAAAAAGTTTTATGGTTTACTAACGAAGAAAAATATTACAACAAAAGAAAAACTAAACAAAACTAAGTCGTTGCCCAAGTATTACTAAAACACATCTTCCCACAGCTCCCAGAATCGATCAAAATGTGCCTTTTCTAAGTATGAGGTTGACGCTTGGGCCATTTGTTACATCTCTTCTTTCAATCCCAGTGGAAAACATGTTTTATGAGGGCTGAAGACCTCGTTTTTTCCTTATATAATCAAACGACTTTTTTCTTCAGGAGCATCGCATTTTTTTCTCATTGACTAGGAACGGATGGAATGGAAGCAGTATTTTTTTTTTTTTTTTTACCGCGGAACGCATAGCCTAAAGAAAATAATCCTTACTTCTTGACATTTTTTTCGCGCCATTTGTTCCACGCTACTTCTGATTTTTTTTAATTTTTTTATCCCATTGAAAAAAATGTCAGTTTGCCTGATGAAATCGATATGATTTTTTGTATATTGCTATTATAGTTCAAAAATAAAAAATGTAATTACAATGTAACATTAAAAAATGTATATATATATATATATATATATATATATATATATATATATATATATATATATATATATATATATATATATATATATATATATATATTAGGGTGGTCCTTATTTATATGGGAAATTTTTTTGACTTGATCGGTCAATAATAACACGTGCCCCTAGGCCGTTGAACTTTAACACTTTTGATAATTTTCTCACAAATCTTCGAGTTTTTACTTCAGACCCAATACATCGTTTCTCCTAGGTTTGCAAAATATTTTTACAGTGAGGTAGCACTAAAATTAATCTTTTTAATTACTTTATATCTAAAGATTTTACGTTGAATAAGAATGAAATAATGCTTTGGAAACTTTCCTTAATCGTACGCTTTTCTCAATGTATCTCGATAGTGTGTATTTTTTTCCGATAGTCTTGGACGGCCGGTAAAATAAATTGCTTTGTGACTCATATTTGGTAAATTAGTTGTGAAATTCTTCGATTAATATCGTGCTCCTCTTTCAGTTGTATCATTCATAAGTTTCAGTATTTTAACGATCTCTCTTCCCTTTAAATAGCTTCCTTCATTTTGCCGTGAATCAGGATCAAATAGGAAAAAATCTTTTAGTATTTGTAACTTATCCCAAACAGTTTTTTGACTCGTAATTGATTCTATAAAGAGGAAGATCTTTACTAAGAAAGTATTCCAAATCATCTACTGTTATCTGAAATTTCTTAAACAGTAATCAGACACGTCTTCCTTATCACAGGCATTCTTTGAACTAGTCTTTTCCTATCTGCAAAGTTAATTCCTTCATCCAATACGGACAAAACTACTAGTTTATCCCCTAAATACCATAAGTGATTTATGAATTTTCCAATCACTGCTTCTGCTGCATGTTTGTCGTCATTTTGTACGCTGCTAGTTTTTCAGACATATTATATAATTCAAAGGAGCCTCGATTGGGTTGCTACGTAAAACATCTTCATACAGCATTTAATTGTAAAACAACTTTGTAAAACAGCATTGAAGGACTTTCTTTTCATGTAAGGTTAATTTAAATTGTTTCCTAAACATAAAAATTTTCAAACTCCTTTTGCCACCCATGTGGCTCAGTGATAAGCTCCAAGTTGCCGAAAACATATCCCTGTAGGAGAAAATTCACCAGGAAATATTATTACAAGTTATGAGAATTCTCTGTAATCTTTCTCAATTCCGCTTTTTACGAACAATAATATGTCATCAACTTCGTATTTTAGAATTTAAGTGGTATGTGTAATTGATTGAAATGCTATAAGTTCTGAGTGATGGAGATCTTCCCACAAAATTTTGAATCGCTTGAATAATTGAATATCTGATCTAGAACTAAGAAAGGCAAGAACTTCTTTAAGGACACACTTTGCAGTACGATTTCAAGTGCATGATGATGGCAATCCAAATGTAATATATCACCGTTCAGTTTTTGGTCTAAAAAATTGCATGCACAATTTATACGGTTGGTATTGCAAGTCGTTGTATCAAACACTACAGCTAGAACAGTTAGCAATAAAGAGCTATAATCTAAGATATCATATACAACTGAAGAAATATCTAAGGAATTCCAAGTAGCTGTTCAACACTAGGACCTGAAGCTATCACGGTAATCCTGTCGGCGTTCTTTTTCCAGTTACCTCAGGATGTAGCTTTGTATCCCAGTGAATAACTACAAAATCTATATTTAAATTCATGAAATTTAATTTTATCTCTCGAAGATTTTTTTTTTTTTGCTCTCGGAAGGTACGATTGATCATTAGGTCACTTGGATTTAAATTTACTGCATCTACATAGGCCGTAAGTAAATGAACAACATCTTTATCCCTAATATGGCATTTGTCTAACAGTGATGAAAGGCGAGCAGAAATCAATAGTTATCAAGCTTTTTTGCATTGTGGTAGACCAGCTGTAGAAAACAAAAGTTCAACAAGTTAGGATAGATACCCATTTCGGTTTCTAAATCTTGTGAATCGCAATAATTTAATGATAATAAAGGACTATGTACTGAAATAGAAGAAAATTAATTAAAAGTATAGATTCCTACATTGTTCCGATCTGGATATGTTTTTTTTTTTTTAATTTATATTTTAGCTATGAAATACAGTATATTTTTATGTTAGAAGTAATCGAGGATTTTTCGAAATTTATATTTTAATAATTAAAAATTGCATAAGCATTTAGTTATGTTTATAACTAAAGAACAGCGAATTCAAATATAATTGCAATTACTTTTATTTATAGCATTGAAACTTTACGACTCCATTTGCCACACCTATTACATACACAGGGAATTTTGTAAATTTACACCCCCAAAGCCTGGAGGAGGCAATTTTTTGTTGTCAAAGATCGTTCATTAATGGCTTAGGCCACTCATTAATGGCCTATAGAATCCCTTATGTTCATCTTGATGGGAAGAAACGTTCCCCTTCCGTTTGATTGGAACAAGCGCAGAAGAGCGGTACGCTTGACCCAATGCCATTGGTATACATTTTATTATCTGTAACATGTTAAATTTTACAGAATCAATGGTCGGTCTGGAAGTAGCAGCACCTATTGAGGTTCAAAATTACTTTAAATATAAAACGTTAGAATAATTTTACATATAAATAAGAAAATCCGCAATTTTTTCTTCGAAACTCAGAAGGGGGCCCTAGGGGCACGTGTTAATATTCATCGATTGACTTAAAATGTTGCAAGGATCATTTATTTGTACAATGGAACAAATTTAGGGGGCGTCGCGTAAAATATCAGCAAGTTCAAAAATAAGTACCACCCTAATATATATATACTAATGAAGATAAATAAGAAAATCCGCAATTTTTTCTTCGAAACTCAAAGAAGGGGGCGCTAGGGGCACGTGTTAATATTCATCGATTGACTTAAAATTTTGCAAGGATCATTTATTTGTACAATGGAACAAATTTAGGGGGCGTCGCGTAAAATATCTGCATGTTCAAAAATAAGGACCACCCTAATATATATATATACTAATGAAGCAGTGGGTACATTGCTAAACATCTTTCCATGCATTTAATGTCACAGATTTGTTACATTGCAACTTTATAGTGCAATCCGTAATACTTTGTTTTTGGACAAGTTGGTGATAGTGAGCTTTAGATTGTTGTTACTGATTTGATTTCGAAACGTTAGGAGTTTAATATACTTTTCGTTTTAAGATGGTTCTTAATGACTCGGGATCTGAACACGAAGCTATTGTTCACTACAAACAAACTAGATCATTATAGTTTAGTCAGGGTGGGCTCAATTGCATGCTTGTAGAAACAATTTATTCTATACTCTAATTGCTTTCGACCTCAACAATCTTGCCAGAATAACAGGGTGATTGTCCAAAATTAAGCGATTGTGCCAAAATCTTAAGTATCAAAATATTCCATACCATTGGACGTTTGTTTTAATTTTAAGTAGATTTTCAATTAATGAAAGCACACTTTTTTACGAACTTGCATGACAGTGGTACTCCAGTAGTATTTTTTACAGTAAGTTTGACAATATAAAAGTTTGACATATATTCACCGAGATATGACACGCAGCGTTTTGTGACTTACACCCCTTTACACTCGCCGTCAATAACACCTTTTGGGGGAAAATGTAGCAGTTAACAAGTGTTTGAAATTATGTATGTGCATAGAGTGGTTTTTCAAATGGTTTGCGGTTTTATAGTGTGATTTTGCGCATCACGACATAACATTTGCATTTATTTTTGAATTGCAAGGAAAAATATAAATACTTCATTTTTCTTATTTAGACGACTTGTCATTCTTCTGAAAGGGGCGATAAGTTCCAATCTCATCTTTTGTATGATCCCTTAAAATTTTTAACTACTCTGCATCTGATTTGAACATTTTTGCAGTTGGAAATGTACATCTAATACTAACGGTTGCGAAAATAAAGGTGTTGCAGGTTAAAACGGAATACCCTGTATATATGTATATAAGAATATACTAATAATTTAAATGTAGAAAGTGTTAATGCTTTTCCAAAGACATCCGATTTAATAGAAATCGGTATAGTATGCATATACCTTCTTCATCATCTTCTTATTCCCAAATCCAGATCACTGGACCGTGGAATTTAAATTTAACCTAGAGTGGAATGTCGTTCTGCATTTGTATAGGATTGCAAATGAACTTTAGGTAATTGAAGTCAGGAAACGCATCGAAGATAAATGTTGAACATTCAGCCACCTGTATTCGAAATTCAAGGTAATTATTTTGAGGTTTGAAACTTTGAAATGGCAGGATATTCTAGAATTTATGTGTCTAAGCACTTGATGAACATGTTTCCAAATGCGGAACTTGATTAACGTTGGAAATGCATATCTAGAGCTGTATAATTTTGGAATAATCTTGGAGATATCTGTCCTTACAAAAAAAATCAAGATGTTTGATTAAATATTTTACACATAATTACTGTTTGTTAAATTTAACTAATAAAAAAAGAAAAAGAAGCAGAAAAAAAGGACCCACCGAGCATTTATTTACTGATTTATTTGCTTATTTTTTGAATAATTTTCGAATAAACACTTGCTTATGTTTTTGCTATAGTGTGATCACAAGAAAAAACGGATTAGGTTCCCCAGATAAAGGTGCTTAACTTTGAGCCTTGCAATTTGATGTTATTTTTTATTGAGAAGGCAGTTATTGTAGTTTTTCTTTCTGGTTGAATGGTAAAAATTGATTTAAATATTATGATTTTCTCTTTGCTAATTGTTAGTTTAAATATGAAACAGTGTCTACATAACGAATAAACCTTTGTGCTTGAAAATAAAATGAATGAAATACCAATGTGCAGTAATTTGTTATTTTTGTGCTTTGAAACGTTGGTAATTCATTCATTTAACAGTACCTAAATGTTAAAAAGCTGTGTTTTTTTCTCTGATTCTTTTAGGTAAATAATTTTCAATCGTTCATAAGAAACAAATATTTGTAAATTAGGTTAACCACTGCTCATTTTTTAAAAAGTAGGGTCTGGATAGGGAAAGTGGTCTTACGTCAAATAAATGGCTATAGTTTGGAAATAAATGTTCCAATGAATGTGAAAATTTTATTTTAGGGATAGGGCAGTTAAGAACTACATTTTGAATACAAAATTTTAAAATTAGCAAAATTTTATTTCTAAAAAAAAATTTGTGTGAATATGAAAATTTTTTAAATCTAAATACCTCTTTTAACTTCCTTGGGAAATTTTGTTAGTTAGAATTATGAACAGATTGACTGCGCAGGAAGCTCCCTACATGTCTCAAGAACTCTTACTCATTAGCAGTTAGTTGAATCTATTTTATATAATGTTTCAGAACAATTTAAATAAAATGGAGTAACGTGGTCATAATATTAGGCTTAAACGAATATTGTTCTTATAAAGTACTTAATCTTTAAGTATAAGGCAGATATAAATTAAATATTAATTTCACTTAATATGTATTGCTTTTAGAGTAAACAAGGTTAAATATACCAGTATATGCGTATGTATACGTATATAGTCGTGTAGGCCCGTATATAAACGTATTTACATAATTGCACCAATAAACACGTATATCGTTCTCTGCATTTTTTTATCTATACATATATACATTCGGCTTTACGCGTATATACTTGCTTATACTTGTACATACATACGTACACTTATATACATAGGGAGACACGTATATACGCGTACGTACTCTAGTGGACACTTATATAATAGCATATGATATACATATATACAGGGTGAAATTAAACTCTTGAGCAAATCGTTAAAAGGTGTTACAGGGGAGGATAAGAAGCAAGAATCATAAGAAACATATGCTCAAAAACAACGCGCTACATGCACTCAAAGCCAGAAACTGATGGATGCAAAACAGATCACAAATTTATTACACAAAGACAATTTTACAAAACATTTTAGGTCTTAAGAAAGTTTTAAAGAGAGAGATGAAATGCGCGGCCTGCAGCTGGCAAAGCACTCTTTGTTTCAATTACAAGACTTTTGAAAGTCTTTCATCAGTCGCTGCGCCTTTGTTGCGATGCGTGTAAAAGAACTACTACAGGCCGTAACTTTTAACAACTGCTCTAAATATTTCTTAAAAACTAAAATAAAGGGTGAAATCATCGTTATGTAACAAATTTGTGATCTGTTTTGCATTCAACAGTTTATGGCTTTGTGTGCATGTAGCGCTTTAGCCACCATAAGTTCCTTATTGTTCTTTGCATTTTATTCTCCCCTCTCACACCCCCAGATTTTTGTACAAGAGCTTGGATTTACTCTGTAAGCATACATGTATATTAGCGGATAGACTCGTGCACACAGACATGTACTGGTGTATACACGGAAATGTACGTATATACGTCTATACAGGTATATAATCGTGTTTACACGTAAACATACGTACATACTCCTGCTTCCATACATACACGTGAGTAGACACGTACAAACAAGCACTGGACGTATCCACGACTTAACTTGTGTATACCCGTATATGTATATGTATATACACTTTTATATGCGTATATACGTCTACTGTACACGTGTATACTCAGGTATGCACGTATATAATGCAACCTCGAGATACAAGTGCATATACGCATATCATACGCGTATATACCGTGACACGCATATACTCGTGTAGACACGTATACACTCCTGTAGGTAATCACGTATACATGCTTATATACTCGTGCTACGTATATACTTGAGTAGGCACGTGCATGCATGTATCTGATGTGTACATGTATTTACACATATATGAACGTGTTTACTCGCGTTTGCACGACACGTATGTACTTGTGTATACCTGCATATACTTGTAACTATAAAAATAACCGAAATATATAAATGTTAAGGTTATTTGTAATGGTTTTGCATCTATTTTTAACTTTGACTGCTTTACCCTATGCAATTCCACTCTCCTCCACCCCATGGGGTAAAGTGGTCAAAAATACGTAGGGAAATGGAAATGTTATAAAACTATTTAAATTCATATTTTTTTCCTGAAGTTTAAAGTGCCGTGTTCTTTAATAATGCAATGTAAAATAACAACAAAAAAAAAGTTAAAGTGTTTAAAGAATTTATTGTATTTATTATCCACTTAAGTTGAAAACCTACAATTTTATGACCACTTTACCCCACCAGACCCTATCATGTTTCATGAACGTTTAATTAGCTTATAATTTACATCCCGAATGGTTCTTAAATTCTAAGGGGCACTGTATAAAGTTCTTTTGATGCGTTTCGAAACATAAATGCATTTATGTTTCATAAGAAAAACATTTTTTTTAATCAATGGTAGAAGTATAAGAAACACATGACATTATCATTTGTTAAATTTTTGTAATAAAGTAATGGAAAACTACGAAACTTCTTTAAAATCGTAAATGAGAAATACAGTGTTTTTTAAACAAAAAGATATGGTTGTAAAGTTTTGTTTACATAGCTGTTTCCCACTGAATGCCGGAAATCTTTTTTTTTTTTTGTGTGTGTGTGTGTTTTATTTAATAGTTTATATCCGTTTTCTATAGCTAACTATTTGTCTCGTAAAATCAGAGAGATTACTTAAAAAATATATATATTCAATATGGCCATACTATGAGCAGAGTGTGCAAGTTATCCAATAGAAAATAGGAAGGTTTTCCTTCCAGTTTCATCTGTAAAAATCTACCTAGACAAAATATTTAAAAACCAATTTGCATAAAAGTTTCGATATAAAAACTGTTTTGAAGTGTACCATGAAGAAACATCTTTTTAGCTTTGTCATGGTGTGAAATGGTTCTAGGAAACATGTTTGTTTGGGAAATACCATACATAAATTTCATATCATGCTATACAAAATAAACATCCTGAACTGGGAAATATGTTAAAAAAATATAAAAAATAACTCCGATCACGAAGCATTATATATTCCCAAAATGTACTAAAGACGGCTTTAGTAAACAACTTGATACTTATCGTATATCGATGGACTATCTTATCGTATAAATTTGTGTTTGCTATTCTTCATGTCTGCGTAACATGATATCCTTAGGGATTCAAGGGGCAATTTGTCCACTTACGAAATTCCCATCGCCAAAAGAAAAACATGTATCCTTTTTTCTACATGCATTTCCTCTAAATACTATCATGATTCTGATGTTCTGGAAGAGTAAATAGAATAACCTTTTATGTCAAGAGGACAAAGCAATAAAGTTTTTCTTAGCGAATTATATGTATAGAAAGTAGTAATGTCGACTTTCTTGGTTCTATGTAAGGAACATAGTTTCATCGTAATTAGGAAACTTTATTGTATAAAATGTTGCTTTTATTAGTATCATTAGTTCTGACAATTACTTTGAAAACTTTTTCTAAAGTGAATGCAAGTCTGAGATTAATGGTTAAGTCATTAGTAAGTAAAATTTTATTTTAAAGACTTTTAATTAAAGAAACGAAATCACACTTTTGAATGTGTTGAAAAACAAAACGTTAGTTAAGAAGTACAATCAATATCTTCAGGCACACATCAAATAACGTGACTTTCAACAAACTCACCTGCAAGTTTAACAGCAGTATATTTTGTACTGAGTCAAACAAATAAAAAACTTGAAACAGTTTCACTACTTAAGGACCATCAGATTCTAAAGAAAAGGGTGGTGCTCGGCAAAACACCAGTGTGATTCGTCAACGGAATAGACCTTGTTTTTCTATACCATGTCATTAGGATAATCCTCGAGCGAAACGCTAAAGAGTAAAGTAGAAAAGTACGTTTTGTTATGTCTATAACAAAACAAAAGAAAAAAAATCTATCGTCGCCTCAGAGCAACAGTAGGATATCTCAGTGTCATTCCTGGGATTAGATGTCTTAGGGTTGCTCTGAGGCGACGATATCTACATCCCAATCGAAAAAGCATTTTTTACAGTTTACCATACTTTTTTTTTCTTTGTTCGAAAAAAAAAATCTGTTATGTTTATATGTTGACATTTGTGAGTTTGGACAATTTGGGTATTTTTTGTCTAAAGCAAAAGATATATTAAGCAGTAAGTTGCCGCCACAGCCTTTGCAGTCTCTCGATATGACAACCGGGTTGTCGGTATATTGCATACGATACATTAACATCCAAACTAATTAGTTGCTTTAATACTTTCTTTATCCTTGATAATATATTTTGTTCAGGTTTTTAACGCTATATTAACTAGTATTTAATCACAATGTTTCGCAAAAGTAGATGGTGTTTCATATCTATAATAGCGTGCGGTGTTCATACTGAAATGTTTGTTTTCAATAGCAGGTGTACAAAGTTGAGTTTGAAAATAAGTTCTGATTTTTACATTCAAAACACGAACTTTTTAAACCTAAACAAATGAATCTAGATATAAATATGGACTAATTTTTGACCTCATCAGTGGATAACATAGTACCAGCAAATTTTTAAAAATGAAGGAAAATTGTTTTCATTAGCCAGCATTATGACTTCATTTAGCAAATTATTCAGTATAAAGTGTAAAAACTTAAAGAGCTTCACGAAATTGATGCAGCCCCCCCCCCCCCCCCACCAATAGTGTTACACAGGTCGACACACAAAAATCATCAGGAAAGGTAATATGTCAGTTTTATGTATTTTGACGTCCTGATTCCAAATATGTGCTTAGTTTTGCTCTATCACATAAAGTTTCTGAGATGTAAGCATTTTAGTGATTACGTTATTTCTGCATTTTTAATGTAAAAGTGTTTTTATGTTATTCCCATTTCTTTGCTCCTCTTACTTAATTCTGAAATTTCTTACAGGGACAACATCAGTATAGGTGTTAGTGACTTTGCCATCACCATTGAACAGAGCGTACTCTACTGTTTGATCTGATTTAAATGATAAAAATGCCCGGAAAGTGTATCAATCATCCCGACAGGTTCTGTTATGTGTGTGGTTCTTTTACACCAAAAGGCCAAGTACGTTCAATCACTCATGATATTAAAAAGATGTACCAGTTGTACTTTAAGTGTCCACTTGGTGATCAAGACAAAAGCTGGGCCCTCATGTGATATGCTCAAGTTGTTCAAATGGTCTTCGCGACTGGTTGAATATGAGGAAAGTGGCTATGCCATTTGCTGTTCCCATGATTTGGAGAGAACCCAAGAATCATAGTGATGACTGCTACTTTTGTTTTGTGAAACTGAAGGGCTTTTCTGCAAAGAACAAACATAAGATTAATTACCCAGAACTGGAATCTGCAATTAGGCCAGTTTCACATGATGATACCTTGCCAGTTCCTGTACCCCCAGTGTCTCGATTGGAAGAAATTGAAGTCGAATATGAAGACTGTGGATCTGATGCTACAGGCAGAGACATGGATACCTCAATTGATGATGAGTATGTACCTGATGGAGTAGCAGAGCAGCCAGAACGCTTTACTCAACATGAACTAAATGATCTCATCAGAGATCTTTCATTGTCAAAAGATAAATCTGAACTTCTTGCATCTAGGTTGAAACAGAAAAATCTTCTGTACGACGATGTCAAAGTGTGTTATTACCGAAATAGAAGTGACACTTTAGCACAATTTTTCACAGTTGATGGACCAATGGTGTACTGTAACAATGTCAATGGCCTCTTTGAAGAACTGAATCAAGAATATTTTGTTGCAGATTGGCGATTGTTTATTGACTCCTCCCAGAGAAGTTTGAAAGCAGTGTTGCTTCACAATGGAAATATGAAACCATCAATCCCTATTGCTCACTCGTGTCATCTAAAGGAAAGTTATGAAAATATGTCAGTTGTTTTGGATGCTATACAATATAAGCATCATCAATGGAATATCTGTGGAGATTTGAAAGTGATTGGTCTGCTAATGGGAATGCAAGGAGGTTTCACAAAATATTGTTGCTTCTTGTGTTTATGGGAGAGTAGAAATACAGAACAGCATTATGTTCGTCGTGATTGGGGACAGAGAAACATGCATGCTGTAGGTAGAGACAATGTTCAGCACAATCCTTTAGTTAATCCAAACAAAATCTTTCTTCCTCCACTACATATCAAGTTGGGATTGATTAAAAACTTTGTGAAAGCCATGGCAAAGACAAATTCGCAAGGGTACCAGTACATTTCACAGAAATTCTCCAGCATTTCACCAGCAAAACTGAAGGAAGGGGTATTTGTTGGTCCTCAGATCAGAGAGCTTATGAGAGATGATGTGTTTGAAGGGACTCTACATGATAAGGAATTGAGATCTTGGAAAAGCTTCAAGTGGATCTGTAAAAACTTCTTAGGAAAAAATAAATCTCAAGAATATGTTGAAGGTGTTGAAAAACTACTAAATGCATACCAGTCTCTTGGATGTCGCATGTCTCTGAAAATGCACTTTTTGCATTCACATTTAGATTTCTTCCCTCCAAATCTTGGGGACGTTAGCGATGAACAAGGCGAGCGGTTTCACCAGGACATAAAATTAATGGAACACCGCTACCAGGGTTTTTGGAATGAATCAATGATGGCAGATTACTGTTGGATGTTATACAGGGACAACCCAGAAACATCATATCACCGCCAGTCTAATGTCAAGCACTTTTAATTTTTGCTCATATTTTGGTTTCCGGTTTTCATGTGAAATGTATGGTTCAATAAAAACTGTTTTGTAAGGTCTAGCATTTTTTGTCATATGTGTAATACTGTTTTCTTAATGTCTCCCATGTATTTTCTATACCTTATAAGCTATGGTTTTCGCGGAGCAGCACCATTAAAAATGGTGCTGCTACGCGAAAACTATATGTGCTACAGAAAAACTATTTACATTTTTGAATTCAGGACAAAAAACTGATTCAGAAAAGCACAAAGTCATCTGCGATGATTAAAAAAAGTTTTTTTTTGTCGACCTGTGTTACTTACATTTGTCTAATGGTCTTGGAGTTTTTAATATATGTATAAAAATAAAACTGCTTTTGATATGTATCTCTAACAAAAAATAATTACGAAGTCTCGAAATTTATAGACATTAAAACTGCAGGCGACAATATCATTACGGCTTACTTGAAAATTGTTAATTATTTACTAATGTCTAAAGAGTAATTCAGCTGGTTTGCTCTGTTCTACTTTCTCAATGTAGGGGAGACCGGGGCAGGTTTTCGCGCTTTTTTTAAATTATTATTTTTATTTTTTACTTATTTATCTAAGTTTGAAAAAACTGTACTGCACCATTGAGAGGAACCTTGGCTACAACGTGGAATTACTTACATCAATTAATTAAGCTTTGTTTTACAGAAAAATAGTTTTAAGTGTCGTTATGTCACGTGCGAAAATGTGCCCCGTGACCGGGGCAAGTTTTCGCATACCTTATTAACAGACAGGGGCAAGTTTTCGCATGCACTTATATCAATATAATTTAGGAAATCAAACAAAATGTTTTCTAGGTAGGTTATTTATTGATTTTCAGTAAATATACATATAAAAAAACTCATCATCAACTTGGCTACTTAATAATTTTAATACATGTAGGACTGTTAAAAACACTAAACGTCATCGCCACTGTCACAATTAATGCATACAAAGAACATAGGGCTTCCTTTGATGCAAGGCTCGTAGGCCCATCTTTTACAACGAGTGCACTTTACCCATATCTCTTTAGCCTTAAATTTACTGTACAATTCTAAGAAGTAAATGCAAGCAGACTTTTTCCTCTTCATCACTTGATTCTCCATTTTCTTCGGGCTTGTTAAGTTTTCCAATTTGTCTCTTTAATAAACTCTTTTTTACATTTTTCTTATCTTTCTTTTCATTCTCATTTTTCATTTGTTTTATCTGCTCAGCTTGTTGCTGCTCTAGTCTAAACTGCTCTTTGACCGGAGTGTCGGTCAAAATGGCCGACTTTCTCTTCTTTCTTCCTTTGCCGGTCTGTTTTCTCGGACCCGTTTTTTCCAGAGGTCTCACTTCTTCTGGGGTGGGGCAACCTACGTTTGGCTGTGTTAGAACTTGAGTATCAACCTCTTCGTGCTGCTCTGTTATAGGCCTGTACTCCTTTGCCTGCACTGGGGCAGGTCTGTCGGTGAAATAGGCTGGCATGTAGACGTCATCTGTAAAGATATCTGGGTTCAAGGGAAAAATCCCTGACACCCTGAAGTCAGACATTATATTGTTTGGCGTTAAAGTCAGAGGCGTTACTGTTGCCATAATTTATGGGACACCATATATTTTCATAGGCCTTTTATTTGTGCAAACCCAAGCATCACAGGCAGTATTGACGTGCTTCTTCAATGGCCCATAAACGCTGCGATCCAACGGATGAAGCTCGTGGCTGCAGTGAGGTGGTAAAGAAAGCAGGGTGACAACCACTATCTTTTAAATTGTCTAAAACTTCAGCAGATAAATAGGACTCATGGTTGTCTAATAAGAGAAGACAATGACGTTCTTGAGAACATCGAGCATGGGCTACAAAGTGGTGAGCAAAATTAAAAAAAAGTTTTTTCCATCATCCAGCCTGAAGGATTTGCGGCTCCTGCACTACCAGAAGGGGCATCACGGAAGAAATGTACATGAAAATGAACCCTCGGCAAAACAAAGAAAGGCGGTATACTATTTCCAGCTGCATTTACAGTAAACGCAAGTGTAAATAGACTACCTATCTCTGCAGAGGTTAACTTGCCAATCTGTTTAAAGCCACTTCGGGCCACGGTTCTATCCGGCTTTTGGACTGCAGTGACGCCTGTCTCGTCCATATTCCAGTTATAATTTTTACCTACATGTAACCTTTTTAACACAGTTGTTAAGTTTTTGAAAAACAGGAGTCCAGGGCAGGAGTCGCACTTAATGAGCACAGAACTGTCTGGGAGTTTCAGTTACCTTTTCTGAGGTTAACTTTCTACAATAATTTACCAAAGTCCTCTCGCACAATCCGAACTCTGCCGCTACACTTTTCGTACTTCTTCCTTCTTTTACTTTGTTGAGAGCTTCTATCATAGTCTCTCTGGTGTACTTGCCTCTTTCAGACTTCTTTTTGTAGTGTCGTACCATGACAAATCTGAAAACCCAACACACAAATCAATATCAAGTCATAATAATCAGGTCATTCTGTGAACATATCAGTTTCATGCTATTTTTATAAAAACTTAGGCCTATTTTGTTTTAACATGTATCTCTCATGAATGATTGAGATTGTGATTTATTTTTTGTCTGTTTTTTGTTTAAAAATATAAGTTGTCAAATAAGAAGCTTACTTTTTCATGTGTATTTAACTAGTATGCTTCATTAAGAGTAAATAATATAACAAACATCGATAAATAGTAGTGATCGAAAGAGGCGGGGCATATTTTCGATGCGCCAGGGTACATGTTTTCAATGTGAAAATATGCCCCGCTTGGTGTTCGAAAACGTGCCCCATCGCCATGTTTTTCCTTTAACTTCACGCAGACGGTCAAGAAAAGAACTTTATGGACGAACTATCACATCACTGGTAGCTCCTAAATCTGCTCTTTCGAAATATTACAACAGACAAAAACTTAACTTAAGACGTATATGTTTGTTTTTAGTTTAATTGAGGTCATCAAAATTGTATAAAAACTAGTGAAACTGACGTTACGCAGCGCTGTGAACGGTCATCCAACTGAAACTCTCGTACTTGTCGTCTAGTGGCGCTGCCTTTCAAATAGTCTGGTCGGTGCTTCGCTCTACCGGCTCGCTAACGAGTTAAAGTCAAATCGAAAACGTGCCCCGCGCGAAAACCTGCCCCGGTCTCCCCTACATTAAAACTTGCAGTGATGATTTCAAAATATCCCACTTCTAATTTCCCTTCATTTCTAAAAAAACGATTATTTGAGAGCACTTTTTTACTTCCTTTTACAAAAAAAGGAAGTATTGTGTTCGCGACAAAATTTTCACTCAAAAATCAGCCTTGATTTCCATTTTTCTCACCCCCGAACGAATGTTGAGTTTTTTTTTTCCGACCCGACCAGACGTGGATAAGTGCCTAAGAACATACAGTCACCCAAAATATCCATTTTGACGAACCTAGAGTTAGTTACAACGAATTTTCTCGTGACGTCTGTATGTACGTATGTATGTGCGTATGTGTGTATGTGTGTATATATCTCGCATAACTCAAAAATGGTATGCCCTAGAAAGTTGAAATTTGGTACGTAGATTCCTAGTGGGGCCTAGTTGTGCACCTTCCTTTTTGGTTGCATTCGGATGTTCCTAAGGGGGTCTTTTGCCCCTTTTTGGGGGGAAATCATCGTTAATTTCGATGTAAACTCAAGTGGTGTTATAATTTGTCGGACACTTGGCGATATATCGCCAGTCTTGTGGTCGCCAAGTTTTGTCGCCAACTTTGCGACAAATTTGACGGATTTTTTTTTTTGTTTGGTTTCAATTTGGCCATTGTTGGTGATATTTAGAGAGTAAACAATTGAATCACACTAAAATAGTGAATAATGGGGAAATGACATTAAATTGGAGTAAAAGAAAGTCATGTGATGCACACATCAGCTCGTTTTTCTTTAACAGGTTGACGGTTTAATGAAATACATAATGTAGTTACTTCCAATGCATGTAAGAAGTTTAAAACAGATGTAATGAAAAAACTTAAAGTAGACATATCGTAGCTTTTATCTAAACCTAATTAATATAGTCAAGAACGTATTTTTTTTTTCAAATTAAAAATGCAGCACAAGGTAGCGACGTTTCATTTACAAATCTTGTTGAAAAGAAAATTTGAAAAAGTATATAAAAGTAAGAGACACATTTATGAGTCTGTCTCTTGACTTTGAAATGTTCTGCTAAACCGGGTTATACACTAAAATGTACTCTTCATCTTCAATTTTACCCAGTGCATTAACGACTTTTTTGAAACCAAATATGATTTGCATGCATGTGCAAGCATCCTTTTTAACAGAAAGACGAATCTACCATTTTTGACACTTTGAAAGCTCAGTCCCTTCTTGGATTGTCGCTTGAAGTTTTATTCTTTAACCAAAGTCATAAAAAATGAAAAAAAATATTTCACGCCTCGCAGTTTCTTATATTTCGAAGTTGGTACCAGAGTGACTATGACATCTGTCAAACACAAACACGAAACGGAGTAAATTTTTATTGAGGAATACCTTGTCTGATCTTTAAGCGAAGGAGAAAACTGTTGCTGCTACTGTCTCATTCAATTTATAGGTAAGGAAAATGTTTAAACATATATACATTTTTGTGACTTATAGATATATTGCTTTAATCTCTGACTTTCAACTTCAAAAATGAGTATATTTAGTTTTAGATGCATTTAGTTTTATTTGATGCTTTAAAAAAGCTTGAAATATTGGTATAAACTAGCTATTTACTAGTTATTAATTTAAACAGGATGTGAAAAAATACAACTTGTGCTTAACATCCAGCTCAAGAGCGTTGCCGAATTCGGCAAAAATAAACCTAATATTTTTATACATTTCTTTGGGAAATTTTTTAGACGTGTCAAGATAATTTTAAATTTGATTTTGTCCTGAAATTGTCTCTAGAAGTTTCTGAGACATTTTACATATGTTTTCAACACGTTTGGATATTGTAGAGAAATATTAATGGCGTTTTTACACTCTAAATTTAAATCTGGAAATTGTTTCAGACAAAACGAACGATAGCGAACGAGCAAAATTTGTTTTCTCGTTATTATTTTAAAACTTTTAGAAACTATAACCTAGTCGTCATACAAATCTCCCATTTATCGCACTTCCGCAACGAAAGTGGCACAGCTCAAAATTTTGAAGTACTATACACTAAAAATTTATTTAAAATCTGAATTTAATGATCTTTCTTGCCGTAAAACTCGCACAAAATTTGCCTTACTTAACTGGTGCGTGCTGATGCAAAAACGATATCGTCAATAATGGCATATCATTAAAATTTCAATATTTAGAAGAAAAGTTTTAACTGTAAGTATGCATTACAATTTAGACAACAAGAACATCGTAATATAATTTTTTGTGCATATTGAAATATTTGATACTAAAAACTATCATAACGTAAAGCCTTGAGTTTCTCCAATGCAGTTTTTTTAGTTGTGTCACTTATGTTCTCGGGGTGCGATAAGTCTAGAAATTCTGCAATCAAAAATATCTTGCCATAAAAAATAGTCTGTAGTATACATGTGTTTTAATGAGGTTTTTTGTATGCTCAAAAGTCGTGCTAAATATGGGTACATTCTAACATTTTAAAAAATAATAATTTTATGATACTTATAAGTATTTGATATTTATTGCGTACATTAGGGTGTCCCCCCAAAAAAATAGAAGTCGCACACCCCCTTATATTTTGTTTCAATGTAAAAACAGGTGTAAAAAAACGTTTCATATAATTTTAACAACGGCAACCCTGGCCGGCTTGCGTGTGAAAGTGTGAACTAGCACTGTGTCCTGGCCGAATGAAAAAAAAAAAACTTCCAAAGTCCTTTCCATAAGGTGTTTCAGGGCTGTTTTGTGGAGTATTTGGCAGAAATTATCATTAGCAGACTTTCTGAATATTTTCAATTTTTCTTTTTTTACTTTAATACTAAAATGATGAACAAAAATTGGAATACTTCAAGAAGTTTTCCAAATTGTTAATATTCTTTATGCATATTTTGAAATTTCAAAGTACATTATTTCCAAAGTTATTGCACTAAAATGTAGCACATGCTTACTTATTCTATTTATATTAAAATTAATCACTTCAATTTAAAATCTTAGGTAGTTCCGAGCTGCGATTTCTCGAACAAAGCTCGTCTTTTGAAGGTTGAAATTAAGTGTTAATGACAATGGCGAAGTAAGTGCAGTCACATTAGATTAATATAATGCTCTAATTAAGTTATCGTACTCAATGAACTTTGAATTTTGGTTTCGAAATATGTGTCAAATAATCATTTTAACTCTCCACGAGAAAGCGCTGACTATGCGTATAATTAATATCTCGTAGAGTTGTTCAAGAAAATTACAAAATATTTACTCATGGACTATAATGAGGGTTTTGATGAGCAAGAATTTAACAAACAAAAAAAAAAAGAGATAATGTTTCCCTTGTTTCTATGCAGTAAGTTCAAAAGAGTAAAATTTAAAAGATTTAATCTAGCTCAAGGTTTAGTTTTATGCTTTAAAACTTTGGTTGTAAACAAATAGATAAATGAGATTCAATAGCATTTGTAGGCAGCAAGCGTGAAACGCACATACCAGCAAATTCTAATGTGTTAAACAAATATTCTCATCTGTTTCGCAGGTATATTTTGCTATAAAATTAGTGTGATTTTTTTGTTGCTTTGTAGGAATCTGTTTCATCTGCGCTAATATGAATGTTCGAAAAATGTTCTAAAAAGTGCCCTAAAAAGTGTATCTAGAATTTAAAAAAAAATGTCAGTATAAAAAAATAATCAAAAAAATGCGTACCCAAAAGCGTTGAAAAATGCAATCACATTTTAACGCATAATGCCGCCTAAAAATAAAATTATATTCTACTTTTTAGGATTGATGCTTCTATTAAAGAGTGGAAGGGAAAGTGAATATTTTCGATAACTGACTTTTAAAAGCAAAAAAAAGAGAAGAAAGTCGTGTCTTGGTACCCTAAATAAAAGGTGATAAGCTAAGAAATGAAATATTTGTGTTTTGATCACGCATGAAACAAAAGAGTAAAAAATGGTCTAACTTCAATTTTTTTTACCTATGTAAAAATTGCTTAAATTTTCCATTTTAATGCTCTTAGAATTCTTCTTTTTAAAAATTTTCACATATATTTAAGATTATTTAGTTTGTAGTTCGTAAAATTTACTGAAGTGATCCAAAATTTGAGTTATTTAGCTTTTCTGGATATTGCCGTCTTTAATATTTCATAATTCATTTTTGCATTTTTTGCAATAAATGTGTGCATTAAAACTCTTAGCTGGTAATGCAGTTATTACATTATAAACCCACAATTCACCACGAAGAAAGGACAGTACTTCATGTCCCACCGTGTCCTGCAGATACAACAACCAAGAAAGGTATTTGCATATTTACAATATATTTACATTTTTGTAAATGTGAATATATTGTAAATATGCAAATAAGAAAAAAATAGTAGTAGTATACTACTATTTTTTTAAATAAAGAATATTAATGGTAGTAGTCTGCACAAACTCTGGTACGGGAAATATCTTCACGGTCTAGTCATGGAACCGGTTCATTGACGGCAACCTTCTCCTTGAGTGAATCAAAACAGTTGCACATAGTGTGAGGAAAGAGCCACTGTAAATTCAGAGGTGGGTTAAGCCGAGATTTTTTGATGCTGGCAAAGCTTTACTTTAAAAAAAGTCCCTACAGTCTGTTATCTCCCAGATTTAAAATTAAGAAGCAAAAATTGAAACTAAAATAAACTTAAACCATTTAATATACAATCAACGAAGGATATTGTAAAAATAACCAAACAATAACAACATATTAAGCATTTGTATTTACCTAGTGATACAAATAAAAAACACTTGTACTTTAACAGCAATTCTAAAGTTAGGCTTTTTAAAGTATCATTAAACTATTTCCTTAACATTTTTCTGTGTTTCTCTTGATAAGATAAAACGAATTCATCTAGACAAAAGGAAAGTATTTGCTGCCGATTTCAGTACAATGCATGTATGTGGGTGTAAGCTATACAGACTTTCAAATTATGCAGAAATTTTGCTTATGTAATGAGTGTGGTATAGCTGTTGGGGTTGTTAATGCACCGAAATCGGGAAAGCTGTGTCAGGGCCAGAGACCCTTGGACCAGAGGAGTTTGCACTATACATGTAGAAAATAAATCAAAGGAACATTAACTGCGGTCAAATGAGAGCAATAAGCTATTCGTGATGCTCGAAAGAAAAGAAGATGAAAAAAATGACAATATTGCATTTAAACCTGTTTTTCTCCGAACACATAGCTTAAGTTCTTTGTGAGTTCAGCTCCACTATGTTTTTTTTTTAATATTTTTTTCTTTTTTTTTTTTTTTTGTCAGAATTTACACTAATTATACTTGTGAATATATCTTTCTTTTGGACATTAAGCTCTTGCACTTTTTGGTTGGAAATTCAACCCCGTGCAAAAGTCGAAGGACAATTTATCTGCTTTTTTGTTACTTTTTCCTGCTAATTATAATAAATGCGCCTCATTTTTCTTCCAGCGCTATAATATAGTGCTATAATGTACAAAAACAATCCTTTTTTTTAAGGTTGTATTCTGAAGATTTGTCATTAAGAAAAAAAACTGCAATCTGAACAAACAAACAGGGAAAGAAAATTCCTCCCATGATTAAGTGTGATATATCGTTCCCAAAACTCAGGCTTATCATTAATAAAACACTCGTTACGATTTCTGAGAAAGCTGACTTGATATTTCGAGTGAGCTTTTAAGAGGCTGTTTCGACAATCCTCTCACAACCACGACACATCTTATGAGAGAAAACTAAAAATGAAATCTTCTTGCCAATCCAGCTTCCTTTGTGATTAATTGCAGTCCTTATGCCCAGATACCAAATAAAACTGTATTTTCTTATGCGGATCTTGATTTACGACGATTTGACTTTCTTCTTCAACTACAAATGCCTGAGCAGCTTACTGATAAACAAAACTATTTTTATTGAACATGTCATTTTTCTTTCAGTTTCGATTCTTTTTATTTACTGTATTTATTTTTTTGCAAACCGTACCCGTCTTCGAAAGTTAATAAATGAGTTGTGTAATTTTTGACGATTCCGCATTTCTTTTAAAGACATAAATAATGGTCTAAAATAAAAAAATACAATTCAGGCGAGTATTTTAACAGTAAACTATATTTCCAAAGTCAAACATATAAATCACGTAAAAAGGAAATAAAACGTTAAACTGCACAAATTGCAGATACGTGTTTAGAAATTACTAGGAACCCCTTTTTTAATGCAAAATAAATGAGCTTATTTTGAAAACTTTTGTGCAATTTAATATTGTTATTTCTTTTTACTTTTCAAGCACAAAGGCATGATTCATAATTATATAAATCATGTATTAAAATTAAGCTAACTGCTTCTTAGTAATGAGAAAAGTAAATCAATTTTATGTTGTGAAAAGAAAGATACATTTTATTCTGAATTATTTTCATTCATATACACTTCTCGACATTAAAAATACAACACCAAGAAGGAGTGGTCATAAATTGATGAAATTTGAAAAAAAAAGACAGAGACAGCAAGGAATAATAAATGATCTTAATTTTAAAATGATAGGCAGAATACAGAGCGAGAACGGCATCGGCTGAGTAGGATGTAGGACCATCGCGGACAGCGATGCACGAAGAAACACGTCTAGGCGTAGAGTAAATAAGGGATGCGGATGGTGTCCAGAGGGATGGCTCTCCATTCTCTTTCAACCATTTGCCACAGTTCGTCTTCTGAACGAGGCAGGAACAGAATCTGAGAACGGCGTCCAATCACATCCCACACATGTTCGATTGGTGACAGGTCAGGAGAGTATGGTGGCCAGGGAAGCATCTGTGTGCCTTAGAGAGCATGTTGGAAAATTCGAGCACTGTGTGGTCGGGCGTTATTCTGCTGAAAAATTGCATTAGGTAGCCCTTGAAGGTAAGGGATTGCCACCGGCCACAGCACATTATCCAAGTGTCGTTGGGCCGTCATAGTGCCTTAAATACGAACTAGAGGTGATATGGAACTGTACGAAATTGCGCACCAAACCATTATGCCACGTTGTCGTGCGGTGGGACGTTCCACAGTTACTGCCGGATTAGATCTGTCTCCACGTCGACGCCACACACGTATGCGGCAACTATCACTAGATAAACAGAAGCGGGATTCATCTGAGAACACGACATTTCGCCATTCTGTCATCCACGTTGCTCTAGTCCGGCACTATAATAAACGTTGCTGTCTATGTTGTGGGGTCAATGGCAGTCTTCTTAGCGGACGCCGTGATTGCAGACCACGTGCGACCAAACGACGGGAAATGGTTCTGGTTGACACGGGAATATTCAGGGTATTTTGCACCTGCTGCAGAATTGAGGACCAAGTGACTTGAGGGTCTGCTAAAACTTGTCGGTGGATGCTTCGATCCGCGCGTTCTGACGTCACTCTGGCTGCCCCTGCATCCCTCAATCTTACCATATTTCGTTGTCCCAACCATCCTCGACACAGCCGATACACCGTGCTCGCATCCATGTGGGTATCAGCTCCGATTTGACGTACGGACAGACTTCCCCTTCTCAGTCCGATCACCATACCCCTCGTAAAATCGACTATCTGCTGGAAGTGCTTTCCTTGACGGCGGCCTGGTATTTTCTCTTGTTACACGTATCCTCCAAGACAAAAACAAAATTTCTTCGATAATTCCCCAGTCAGAAATAACGACACGAATATTGCCCATTCTGCAAATTTCTTCCCTTATATCTTACTTCACGTGCGTCGGAGAGCTGCGCATTTCACATCATTTACATAACTCAGTGATCTACGTCTACTCTAAAATTTGTATAAATTTCTGAACACTCCTTCTTAGTGTTGCATTTCCAATGTCAAGCAGTGTATATGGTGATGTGCCGGACGGCCGATAAATGAACAACCCTTAAGGTTTCTTTCACACTAGGCAACTTACTTGAATCCACTTTCAAACGAGCGAAAAGTTAAAAAGAAGTCTAACCAGGTAGAAAAATGAGGGATTCTCCTGTTATCCTTCAACGAGTGCACACCAGGCACATCCGCGAATTTTTGATGAGAATGGTAGCGGCACTTTAGCCTTTTGTCCCCGACAAACCAGGCGTAGTTGACTGTCGTGTGTTGGATGACAGACGATTCCTTCACTTTTCTAAAAAGTCAAACATCCTAATAACAGTACCACGTTTAATAGTTGATTCAACTAAGTTCCCTCGTTTGAAGGAGGCCTAAACCTGATTATGCAAGAGATGGGAATTGAGGACTATATCATTTAATCATCTATTGTTACCTGGACTGTGGAGTCGGAGTCGTACTGATTTTCGGGTAAAGAAGTCGGAGTCGTTCGAAAACATGCCGACTCCGACTCCGAGTTTATTTTTGTTCTTTAATTTTCACTGACTCTCCTTGCATTTTTAAAAACAAATGACTACTATTAATTTGATTGCATGAATAAATACATACAAAAGAGAAAATAACTCACTGTCTCTCGTTGCTATTGTGTCAAGTGAAAAATGAACAATATTCAAATAATTCTACTTTTGTTAAATTCAATAGAATTTAACTTTGAAATGACTTAGGGAATGTGACCCGTAAAATAAATTATTTTTTAGGAAAGAAAATATTTTAATTAGTTTTAATTAAAAACCTAGTTCAACTTAATATATCAAAGTTAAATGAAAATTAGGATATTTTAGGACAATTTAAATGAACTCTAATATGCATGTGCACCAAAAAAAGAAAATATACCATAAGAATAATAACATATGGAATACGAATAAGTGAACAAAAATAAATTTAAAAGTAAGGTAATTAATTCAAATCTTCGAAAAATACGGAAGGAATTTTATGCATATTTACAGGTATGAACTTAGCAAATTTTATAATTAATTGCTTTATTTGAATTATTTTTAAATAATTTTCAATTGTATTTTGTTAATAAAGGTCACTGAAAATTAAGTTATTGTTACTTTAAAAACTACTGGAAAAAGCAATTTTCTAAATTGTTGATGTTTTATAATAGATCAATTTCTTGCGTTTCAAGAAGAAAAGTATCCTAGACTATTTCAAATATTCTGCAGCTCTTTTAGACAACAGAAGCTTTAGCAAATTGTTTTTGTTTTTACCTCGCTGCATTTTAAGTAAAAAAGAATGAAAAAAAAAAAATATATTAAAAATATTAACTTGAAACGTTTAAGCACAATATTCGAGTAATTTAAGCAGTAAATTATGTGTTGAAAAATCCACATAAACGTCCTTTTTTATCGTTAAAAAATTGATCTTGTAAGTGAAGTATTAAATTTTTTATTCAGTACTAGTCTGACTTTAAACAATCTTTGAAATATATTCAGTAAATTACCGCCCATTAGCCAGGGCTAAAGCAGAAATACGTGAAATACACCGCCAGCTCGGCTTCCTTAAGAGGTTTTCCATCTCCAGCTCAGTCACTTTCCTCTGCCGGGCTGATGAGTGCAAATAAGCACGAAACTGCAGTCCTCGGCTGGAAATGACTGAGCTGGCGGTGTATTTCACGAATCTTTGAAATGTTTCTTTCAAAGCATTCAACAAAGAAAAGGGCTAATTTTCAAAATTTGCATACGAAATTCATTTCAGTAAAAATAAATACTTCTAAAATGTATTTGGTGATAACATATAGAAAGAAAACAAGTCTTTACACATTTTAATTATTGTTTTCTAATTTTCAAGCTAAGCGTTCAAGAAAAAAAAAACATTTAAAAGATCTAACAATGAAAATTCAAGAAAAACGTGTGAGCCTATGGCTTTATTATTTTAATTTGCAATTTTGTGTGTATCGAGAACGTTTAGGGGAATCTTACTTTTAAAACTTTATTCCTTTCTATTAAACGTAATGTAGGGCGGAAAAAACATTACTGTATTAAAAGCATACTTGATTCCTCGACACAGGATGTTCTTAGGGCAAAATTTTGAATAATGTTCGCCAAAAGTTTGAACATTTTTCGAAATTATTCTGATACGGTTTCTCACGCTCTTAAAATATTTTATATGTATCTTTGGTACGGAACTGAACTAATAAATAATCTTAATTTGGAAACCTGCATGTTAACTTTGTGTTTGATTTTCTAACAAAATGATAAACGAGATAAACTTCCAAAATAATTTTTATCATTATCACTACAACATTTAATCGCCACCTATTACTATTTAAATATCAACTTCACTTTGCTTTAAAATATCTGTAAGCATGTACCTATCTGTAGGGACAAGATATTTGATTTATGATTATAATTATGACCAATAACACATTTGGACTCTGCAGAGTTGCATATTTTATGCTTATTATCATCTTCGTATGCTTACTAGTCTCTTAAATTATTGATACTATTTCTTACCACTCGCTATAATTTTATTTCTTTAGTAGAAACGTTCAAGTGAACAATAATACACTTTTCTTTCGTAATTATTTTACATTTTAAAACAACTTAATTGTCACTACTTTGAAACTGTCGTTCAAATCCCAATGTAAGGGAAACGTTTTTCAACTAATAAATAGTAAACTTCTTTGACGCATGTATTGTGCTGGTGAGGTAGATTTTGTACTGAATTACATTCTATTATACAAAAGCTACTTAATGTTACTTGTCACTTAACTGAACTCTAATTGTTATAAATTCTGCATTTCGTTTCGGATAACCATTAACTGTCATTTACCAGGATTTATAATTTACCAACAGATGGCGATAACGGGTTTTTATCAATAGGGCACAATATTCTGACATGAAAGAACTAAAACGATTCAAAACAGATAGATTTATAATCATCTATTAACAGAACACAACGTTGGAAGAAAAAAAAAGTGATTTTAGTAAAAATCCCGTTAACAAAAATTTTAAAATAAATTAAGTGGACTTCTTACTTAATATTCCACGCATTAATTTTAAAATTTTTAAAAGTTCTGAAGATAATGTCGCATTTTTAGTGTTACTTAAAATATTTCATGTTATTAATATATAAACGACAGAGTACCATATTTTTTTTACTTTCAAAATTACACATAAAATAAGAACAAAATGCATGGAACATTACTAAAGTAAATAAATGTAATTTGAAATTTTGAAAAGTTTAAAAGCTTCCTTTCCCTCGCTGAAGAAATTTTTAACTTAAAAAATTTAGATCCTAAGTTTCTTTATGATATTTCAAACTCTGTGAATAAAATAGAATATAACAGCGGAGGAAGTACGGTTTTAAAAACGGAAGTAAATTTTATTTGCTATTTAAATGCAGAAGCATAATTGGAAAAGTTCCAACTTTTAGATGACGGCGCCGTTATTCTGTAAAGAAAGGAGTTTCTTCGAAAAGAATTCGGAATGAAATTTTAGTCTCCCTTAAAGTTAAATGTGTAACAATGTTAATTTAATTCTTATTTCGTAAGTGGATATTCAAAAAGAAAAAATATGCAAGACATGCGTTGCTGGAAGTAATCGGAAACATTCTTGCAGATCAGCTAGTGAAGTTTTTAAGAATGTAAAAGCTTTACGACTAATGCGACCGATTAAAAAAACCGTTTGCAAAGAAACTATTCAGTTCTTGATTTTTAATGTGATTTGATGCTATTATTTAATCCATTAAGAGGTGAAAAATAATCTCTCTCTCTCTCTCTCTCTCTCTCTCTATATATATATATATATATATATATATATATCACGAAACATCCCATTGTTCTCCGTGCAGTTGGGGAGTCACCCTGATGAAGCCCCGGGCGTTTTGATATCATTGTTAAACTTTTCAATCTTTTTATTCAACTCTTCTATTGCTAATATTTTATGTATATATATACATGGGGTCTCAGCTCCACGATTCAGGACTTCTAAGAGGGTTGGGTGAATCCTGACGACTCAAAATAATATAGCAAGCGACGATGTTACACAAAGTGCAAGGGAAAAAATATTTTTAGTAATACAGTAAAAAACAAAAGGTAAATGGGTCCGTGAGTAAGTGTTCGAAGTTTTTTTTTACTGGCTACAATGCACACCTCAGAACTTCAACGCATGGAACTCTGAACATTCTGGAATACTCCTGGCATATCTCAACTTTATCGGGTCGGGAAACTTTTCCGGTCCCGCACTGCTGTATGATTTCGAGTCAGCAGGTTGCATTCTACCCCCCATAAGAGTTCTGAAACATTTAACTGAGACACTTTGCATATATGGCTGTGTTTATTTATGTTCCTTATACAGGTCTACAGTTTACGTCAGATGTTTACAAAATTTGACACAGCGGTCCTTTGATGCTTACGAATTGTCATAGTGGGATTTTTCTTATACAACTATGTAGTTTACATCGGATCATTGCTAAGTTTGTTACATATGTCTTTTGATGCTCAAGAACTCACATAGTCCCCTCCCCCTCAGTCAGGGAGAAATCCCCGAAACGTTATGTGTATTCAAGACATATGTATGCTATTAGTTTTGGATTAGATATGAGTGAATGGAGCTTTAATACACAATTTCAAAGAATACAGTTAATTTATTGGAACTTTTTTTTGAATCTTAAATTATTTACATTTTTAAGAAAAATATCATTTATGAAAAGTTTTACCTTTATAAAATGTATTATTGATGAGATTGCACAAGTACACCTTTTTCCTCATAAGACATACTTCTGAAGCTTTGTTGGATAAATAAATCAAGGAAGTAACAATCGGGATATTTTATTTACGCACACTTTTCAGAAGCATAGTTCAAAAGAACGAATGCATTTATCTGTTCAAATCACGCAAGTTTTAAAAAGTACAGGACTTAATGCGAGTAGCCTAAAATAGTCCTTTAGATAATTAGTATCATGCATTCAGTCCTTTTTCTACAGACAAAATGAGGAATTGAAGGTTTGCAATAATTAAATCATTAAACTATTTTATTCAGAAGATCGTACTTTGAGATTCGACTTAGCAAATAAATAACATCCAATTACGGAAATGTTACTTTTTCAGAGAGTTCATATGAAAACCTTATTTTGCAATGAAAAGCAAATGTTGTCAAAAGAGTAGCATTGGATAAATGTTGATTGTACTCATAAACAAAGATTTCAAATCACCCATTAAATGTTTCTCAATTTCGCTCAGTTCAATAACGGTGATGCTTTTCATTCTAACCGAACTACCACACATTTTAGTGAATTCAGTTAACTTTATTTTACTATGGATGGTTTGTTCGCAAAAAATATCTTCATGTGTACAAGAATGCGAGTAAACGTTATTCAATTTAGAATATCTTTTGTCGACTGAGTTGTTAAATTCAGTTTTGTTTTTCCTTTTAATCTTTTGCGTGGGAATAAAATTTGCCGTGTAGTTAATAAATGTTCTGTAGTTTTCAAAATGCATACATTTAAGCTGTAAATTAACACACGCTAGTCGAAGCTTAGGTGGAACTTCAAACCTAACAGTTTTTTTACATGGTATCCAGAGATCGTGAATTCACCCTTGTTTTCGTTTATCAGCCTAGAATAGCCAAAACGAAGCTAAGGCAGAAAATTCTCATAAAAGCTGAGATTATATGTTACATGGAAGATGGGATATTGTTGCTAAATTTAACGTTTGGTGCATACATTGTTGTTCTAAATTTAAACTTAGCTACCGCAGTACGAATATACTAAATTGCTTCCATTATACCTTTACTACCTCCAAACTCAAGAAGCTGTAGTCTATGAGGTCCATAATGATTTCTTTTTCCATCTGATTTCATTCATTAAATATAGTTTTCATAATTATAAAAGTATAAGGTAATTGCGCCAAGTAAGGTTGCTCTAAGGTTAAAGACCTAATATTCCTCCCAATTATGATTCAATTGGCTCCAATTTTGTACATTCATCAAACAAATCACAAAAAAATAATAAAAAAGTCATTTCATGTTAAAATTTAAATTTAAATTATATTAGTCAGCAAAAAAAAAAAGAACTGTGTCTTGATTTGACTGTTTTTCTGCATCTAGGTAGAAGGATGTGGTAGAAAATTACAGAGAACCAAGGCACCCATATTTTTAGAATTAAATAAACAGTTTAATGTTATAGAGATAAACAACTTTGCATCAAAAATGAAAACATTTTTAAAAAAACACTCCAAAAGATTAAAATAGTGCAAATTACCAAATTCATTTTCATAAATCCTAGTACTAAAATTCATTTGAATAACTGACAAAGAAAACAGTGTACAGAAAATGTTTTTAGTTAATCAAGTTATTATTGATTTACATAAAAAATATATTTATATATTTATGGCTCAATGAACTGCTCTAATTTATTACTCTATTCTTAATTTGAACAATTAAAAAGCTTAAGTATGCAATTAAAGTTACAATTTTCATTCATTTGACTAAAAATTCAGCGCTAAATTAATACCAATTAGATTCTGTCAAAGTGTATGTACAAGTAAATAAATATGCATCAATAACACCAATCAATTTTCGATCAAACCAAAAGAAAAATGGATATTTTTTTTTCGTATTATTTAACACAGGAAAATATTTTCTAATTTTAGTCCTTAATTTTCATTACAGCGCGCACATTATTTAATTGAGTATCAGATGTTTTGTCACTTAATTAGTTTGTATGTTTTAGCCGTTATTACTAAGATCTGTCAAAAACAACGTTTGTATACTATAAAACAAAACAACACGAACAAAAAAGCAATAAGTGGCTAGCATAAGTAAAGAAAAAGAGGAGCGAGTACGTATACTCCGTAAAGAACAAATTTGCTGGATTTAATTCATTCTATGAAGTCTGTTATTTCGTTTGATGAAAAAAGTCCCAGTTCCTAGTAACTTTTTCATCATTCCTTTTTTTTTTTTTTTTGCTTCTACACTAAAGAGACGTTTTTGCTTCTCATATTCTTCACCGCTTTTTTAACGAAACACTAGCCTTCTTAACATTTTTGAGAGTTAGTTTTCTCTTTTTCCGTAATGACTGCTTTTATTGGCATTTTCTCAGATTCGTTTTTTTTCCTTGCTAAATCTCGTACTTTTTGTACTGTCTTTGTCGCTGTCATAGATTTTGAAAGAAAAAAAAGTAGGAAAAAACCTTCCATAATTTTCTTATTCTACCCTTAGGGATTTTTGTTTTCTATCGTGGGGTTGAATTTCCGTAATGCATACAAAACTTTTCCAGCGAAAAAAAAAGGAGATATCCATTAACTACTCTGTCATTTTGGTTTCCTAAAATATTATTACTTTGTTATGTACATTTACAAAAAACAGATATGTATAAAAAGGAACGCTAAAAAACGGCTTTGAAAACTGATGGTATGCAATTGTATTACAGTGGAGTCTCGGAAATCCGAGGTAATTGGGGATCACTTCACCTCGGATTACTGAAAACTCAGAACATCCGGAAACTTCTTCCAGATTTAGAATTTACACTACTCGGAACACATAAGGGTCATTCCATGTCAAGTGATCCAAAATTAGGGAAATTTTTTCCCTCACCCTTTTGTATTTCTTTGAAATGTGGCTCATCGATTGTACCCTTCGAGGTAATCAAAAGTTCAAATTTTTAGATTTTTATCTCTATTATTTTTTTATTTATGACACTTTGATTTTTCGAAAAACCCTCTTTTTTTCATGGATGTTTGAACATAAAATGGACGATAACTCAGCACCAAATATAGATAGAAAGATTTGGTAAAAAGCATTTTAAAGTATATTAGTTGCTGTTTAATTGGATATGCAACATGATTAATTTCAGAAAATTTTAATTTTTAAAAAATGAAATTTAAATTTTAAATTGAAATTTCTCAGAAAAGGTATAATGAATTTTTTTAAAGAAATTCTCAAAAATTTGTGTGTATTTTATCTTTATTTGGGCAAAGTTTCAAGTTGGGATCTCAATGGGATCATATTTTTATGAATTTTTAAATAAAATTTGACTTATGAAATAATGATTTTTTCAGATTCTAACTAGTTAAATATGAGGTTTTCTTACTGGGGTTGGTCTAATAAGTAGTAATTGATCATGATTATGCTTGAAATGAGCTGACATGAATTTGTAGATTGGTAAGCCCCCCCCCCCCCCCACCACTTTTAATTTTTTTTTCAAAACATTTCGAAAATTAAAATTAAATAAATAAATAAATAAAACAAAATAAATAGTAAACTTATTAAAAGTTGGTAAATATTCTTCTTTAAAGCAAGAAAAAGCCCCCCCCCCCAGCACCACCACTTTTATTTTTTTTTCAAAACTATTTTCAAAACGCAAAAAATAAATAATTTAATAAAATAAAACAAAATGAACAGAAAGCATATAAAAAGCTGGTAAATGTTCTTCTTTAAAGCAAGCCGAAGTACATTCCCCCCCCCACCCACACATACGATTAACACTATAATAGTATCACGTCTCACCTGACCTTTTTTCGGACCAAGTGTTTCTTTTTCAATCCGAACTTCACAAAATTTACTTGATTAATTCACTATCTGATAAGGAAAGTTATAATTCATTTCATCCCCTACCCCTGCGCCAACTTTAAATTTTGGAGGGAGGAAAGAAATGGTTTGCCCCAAGATATTAGCAAAATAGGAGTGTTTCCCCCCGTTTTGTTTCATTCTTTTCACACTAAACTAAAAATCAATCTAAGTATCAGATCATATGTATCTCCGCATAAAACTGTCTTTCTACAACATTTGGAGTGCGGCGGTCTTCTTTTCTTTAATGCTAGTTTTCTTTTTAGTTTCAGTTGTAAAGGAGAGCAATGCAGCGAGATCTATTTATGCATATATTAAAAGCAGTTATAGATCAAACAAATTTTGCTAGTTTGAGCATAACCTTCCATGTTGTTAAGCTTCATTCCAGATTGCTCTTCCCCCTCCCTTTCCCCCTCCCCCTATCGTCCCACTTTTCGAAAGAAAAAAAAAAGCTGCAAATGAGTGGTTCTATTTGTCTGTTAAAGTTTTTCTGACTTTTAGTTTTTATGACCCCCCCCCCCCCATTTATAAGCCTTAGTCACTGCTGATGTTTAGCAGCGTGCATCCCAGTTTATTATCATTATAACTCTTACGTGCCAGCTTTTTTTTTTTTTAAATACAGTTTTGAAAAAAAAAAAAAAGGATAAAAAGTGGTTGCGTGGCAGGGGGGGGGGGGGGTACCAATCTACAAATTAATGTCAGCTCATTTCAAGCATAGTCATGATCAATTACTACTTACTAGACCATCCTTAGTAAGAGAACCCTATATTTAACTAGTTAGAATCTGAAAAATGTAATTATTTCATAAGTCAAATTTTATTTAAATATTCCTAAAAATATGATCCCATTGAGATCCCAACTTGAAACTTTGCACAAATGAAGATAAAATACACACAAATTTTTGAGGATATTTTTAAAAAAATTCATTATACCTTTTCTGAGAAATTTAAATTTAAAATTTAAATGTCATTTTTTAAAAATTAAAAATTTTCTGAAATTAGTCATGTTGCATATCCAATTAAACAGCAACTAATGTACTTTAAAATGCTTTTCACCAAATCTTTCTATCTATATTTGGTGCTGAGTTATCGTCCATTTTATGTTCAAACATCCATGAAAAAAAGAGGGTTTTTCGAAAAATCAAAGTGTCATAAATAAAAAAATAATAGAGATAAAAATCTAAAAATTTGGACTTTTGATTACCTCAAAGGGTACAATTGATGAGCCAAATTTCAAAGAAATACAAAAAGGTGAGGGAAAAAACTTTGGATCACTTGACATGGAATGACCCATAAGGAGGATCACCATTTTACTTCGTTGTAGAAAGACAAGGAGGAAATTTATCACTCAAACTTTAACATAAATTTCCTTTTAATTGCGTCTAAACGAATGATAACTTAATTTTTTCTCGATATACATGCGCATGTATGTATGCAAGGCTACCAAAACATATGCAACCTCTCAATTTTTCTTATTATTTACTGTACGTAGTCAACAAAATGTACACTACCAAAATATTTCTATTTTCAGATTTTAATGAAAATCACATTTTGAGCTACTAAAATGTATAATTTAAAATACAAATGAAGCATCTCGGATTAAGCGGAACCTTAAAGTTTCGAGACTCGGATTTTCGAGACTCCACTGTGTCTTTTTCTAAATTCCTGCGTTGTCGCACTGAACGTTGCAGCATGCAGAAAACAAACGGAGTAAGGGGAAAACAATTATAATTTTGGAGTTGCAGGAGAGTAAAAAGTTTCATTTGTGAAACACATGATCACACGTGGAACTTTATCACAGTATATTTCCTTTAAGATGCACCCCAAATCACTTGAAACACTTACACTACTCAACACCAAAGATGCATCCAGCTCAAAGATAGCTATTTCCGAAGTATTTTGCCTTTCTAAACACGAAAATTACTGTAAATAGATGATATTAGCTCTAGTTTTTAGGATACGCAGTCAATTGGGATAGTGAAATCTCACCAATGCTCTTTTTTTAATGGCAGATAGAAGCTGCTCCCATGGGACTGACTATCTTTTAAACATTGACTTCTGGTTGGGATGAAAATTCTCACCACATTAAACCCAAATGGACTTCAAGAAGTTAAAAATTTCGGGGAGGATCCCGTCAATTCTACTTCTGCCCATGCTCATTCTTTTGGGAATGATGAAGAACTCCATGAAAGCTGTGAACAAAGATGGTTTTCCTATTTCTAATCAATCCACTTTCACTATAACCTAATATTCAAGATATATTGAAGCTAAGCTTAGGGAGATTGTTATTAACGACCCTTCAAATACGCACAAATATGAATATCACTGTTTTTGATAAACATATTTGAGGGAAAGAGAAAAACAACTTGGAAGCAGTAGTCTAAAAACAACTACTGCTTTTCGTTTAAAAAAAAAAAAAAACATTGTTTAGCAAAACAGGACCGATTTAAATACAGTCGAATCCCTCTACAACGCGATCCGACTTGCGCGAAATGGCTATAACGCGAGTTTTTCATGAGTAATGAATTTTTTATTGCTGACGCAAATTGCTCGCTTGCAACATGAAATTTTTTTGAAAGGAGCGGCGAAGCGTTAGAATAAGCTTTGTTGACACTAAATATTGGTTTCGTGAATGGACTTTCATTAATTTAGCATCACTAAAAGCGGAAGTTCACGCAATGTATTAGTCTAAACAACGCTTTGCTTTAGTTTTATACAAATAACCGCTCCAATTCTTTTAACGTTTTTTTCCCTTCTATATATGAACGTTGATAAAACAGAATGACTCCCAAACAAGCACTTTCATCTAAAATAGTGAAGATCGCAGAGTAGTGTCTGAGCAAAATACAAACATCATGAAAATGGGTGAGAGGCCAGAAATAGGGATGTTCTCACAATGCATAAACCATCATCTTCATAACTTTAAAAATTATAATTAAAATTACGATATCTACTGTTCAGTGCTATTATGCTGCAGTAATGTACTTAATGTAAGTACCTTACTGTTTAATCTGTTTAAGTACATATATCTTATTGATCATAGATTTTGTGCTTTAGAACAGTAATCATGTTAAATAGTAACGCTTTTTCTGAAATACAGTAAAAAGTCAGTTCTTTATTAAAAAAAAAAAGATACGGTAATATATAGTTAAAAAATGGTTTGAAACAATTTGAGGGGTGTTAACACATGTCTGAAATAATTGGGTATGCTTATAAAAATTATCTAAACATACGTTGTTCCACAACGCGAAATTCCGACTTGCGCGAGTGATCTTGGAACGCATCCCTCGCGTAAGTCGGGATCCTACTGTACACTTATAGCACAGGATTGTTTTTTTTTTTTCCTTTTTCTTTTTGGTTAACCTTCAAATCAATGGATGGTTTCTGTGCATCTTAATCCTGTGGGCTTTTGTGTATCTTGAAAACAACACTGCAAATAAACCTGCACAATTTGGAACACTTTGTTTCAGAAAAAGTGATCCTAATATGTGAATGTGCGCTATGAAGTATTCTGAATAAACTCCGTCAGAAAGAAAGTGTTCTGGATACTGAACCGCGAGTGCCAACACACGAGTCCAGGCAGCAGATGGTTCGTCAACACATTCGAAAACATGTTTGGTCACATTTGGGCACACTTGTAAAATCATTGCTTTCTTTGCTGCAATGAGAATGGCTAGATGAAGATTGGTTCGTTGTACTATATACTGTATGTATACACTATTAAATTAAATGACGTTATTTTTACGGTAAATTTCGTTACATTTTTTCAATACCCTCAATCATAAACGGAATTGAAATAACTTTGTGCCACGAAATTGTGACGTATTTCATCACGTGTGCCAAATTCTGCGAAGCTACGCAGAAAGTATTGGTAAACATTGATGTCGATTTCAGAATTTTCATCTGTAGCTGTTATGGTCTGCTTTGGAATAAATTAATGCAAGTTACTTATTTCCATTACTATTCATTACATTATGCTTAAACATTTGAAAATTGATTTAGCACTCGCAGATCGTTGAGCTCCATATTTTGTGTACATTATGCGTTAGCTTTTGTATATTAAGGACTTGTACGTCTCTGAGCATTCGCATTTTGTTTTAAATAAACTTTTATTCATCATACTGTTTAAGTTGTAGAAGAATCTAAATAACTAAATTTAAAAATTATACAATTGTAATCCAGATGTTTGGCCATTGATTATGCTTGGAACAAGGATCAATAACCTTTATTGTTATTTGTTACACTTTATAAATTTATGAAATTTGAGTCTCACAATTTAAATTTAACACAAATGCATAGTAAAGCAAAAAAAAGGGTGTTTGAATTTCTACTCTGAGCTCGAAATATATGCAAAAAGTTATATCAGCTATCTTGATCTGATTTCTGAAACTACTAAAGCTTATATAGGCTTTTATAAATGTATGTGTGTCTCAGTACATATATCGGGCCTGGAATTGTTCAAAAATAGGACTGGGAAACAAAGGGTTAAAAACCACTGGTTTAGAAGATAATTCTGAAAAATTTACCCCTTTTTTTTTTTTTTTTTGCCTTATTTAAATCAATTTTTCAGTTTGCTGTTCGACACATTAATAAAAAATTTTATATTTTGAAAAATGACCATGTCCTATTTAAGAAAAATATACAACTTGATGAACTAAAATTAAATAACATATGATGAAAATTTTGATGAAAAACGTGTAATTATTGGATAAGTAAAAAGTTCATTCTGTTGCAGATATTAAAGAAATATTTTTATATTATACATATATTTCATGCAAACTATTTAACACTATAAAAGAGAAGCTCAGGGGACCACAGACTGGAATACTCGGAATTTTCAGGGCTTTTAATTTAAAAAATTCTAATTTTAGCTTTAATAACGCAATTTTAGACCATATTTTTAATGTTCGGAAAAAAGGTGTAGGGATACCTTCCCGAGATATTTGTTGAAGCTGATGTTTTGAAAATAACGTTTAAGCTGTCTTTGGGTCATGTAAAGGTGAGAAAAGAGGCGGGGGGGGGGGGGGGTTTCTAGAGAAATGAATTAAACTGGAGTTTTAAAATTGCAATTTTAGATTGGTCTTTAGTAAACTATAAGGGTAAGAGTTTCCATGAATGATCCCCTCCGAAAACGATTCAGAGGCGAAGAATTAAGAACATTTTTATGGGACTTAAGGGGATATCCAACCTCAATGTTTCAAAATTTAATTTTGAAAGTACAGTTTTAAGCTAAACGTGAAGACGTTTGAGGAAGGAGACTCGGAGAATTTCGCCGTAAATTAAAAAAAAAATAAATAAAATAAAAATTAATTTTAATTTTGACATCTGGAATTCAAATTATGTTTTTCGCAATCACGAGTGTGTGTGGGGGGGGGGCGGTGTATGTAGGCGTGCGTATTTGTGTCTGTGTGCAGGCATGAGTGTGTGTGTGTGTAGGGGCGTGTGTGTGTATGTAGGCGTGTGTATTTGTGTCTGTGTGCAGACATGAGTGTGTGTGTGTTTGTGGGTGTATCTATGTAGGCGTGTGTATTTGTGTCTGTGTGCAGGCATGAGTGTGTGTGTAGGTTTGTGTGTATGTGCAGACATGATTGTTTATGTATGTGTGTGTGTGTGTGTGTGTGTAGGTTTGTGTGTATGTGTGTAGGGGCGTGTGTGCGTGTTTGTGGATGTGTGTATGTGGGCGTGTGTATTTGTGTCTGTGTGCAGGCATGAGTGTGTGTGTATGTGTGTGTGCGTAGGTTTGTGTGTATGTGTGCGTAGGTTTGTGTGTATGTGTGTGGAGGGGCGTGTGTGTTTGTGGGTGTGCGTATGTAGTCGTGTGTATTTGTGTCTGTGTGCAGGCATGAGTGTGTGTATGTGTGTAGGGGCTGTGTGTGTGTGTCTGTGTGTATAGTTGTGTATGTATGCACGTGTGTGTAGGATATGGACGCTATCTGGAGAAGGTTTTCGTTAGAGGAGTAGCATCGTGAGGCCGGTCGACGGTGGTGAAGCAGAGGGAGGCGGGGGGAAAATAAAATCATAGGACATCAAAAACGGTCAAGTGAGAATAATAAGCAATGTGATTGCTCAACAAAAACAAAACAAACAAAAAAAATTGATATCTTAAAAACATTTCAGCTATATTTGATGATAAAAGCGAAGGGAGGATGGAGGAGGGGGTGGGGGGTCTAATCCTAGAAAAATATTATCCAAGAAAATTTAGTGTTAAAGGGGACATATATATTTGTGTTCAACTGATAAAGTTTATAAATGTAAAAAATAGCGTTTATAAATTAAATTTTTATGGAATTTTACAATAGAATCGACTTGCATGTAAAAACGAGGATTATGCACTACAACTGTCCAGCAATGTGATGTAAATTTTAAAATCTGTACATGTGTCAAATAAACTAATTAAAAAAATATTGAGTTAAATGACTGTTAAATAGTAAAACTGCAAACGATTTCTGCAGACGCGTTTCAAGATTTCCTTCCATTGAAAAGAATTGTTCATACTTCTGTTCAAGCTCAAGTTATGAAAGACTTTTTCCTGACGTCATTTGTATTTAAATTTCCAGACATTTGAAACTGAAATTCATTTTTTTCGTATTTTGAAAAGCTTTGAAACAATGAACCTACCACACTAAATTTAATTAAACGTTCGTCTGAAACAAAATAATTCAAAATTGACCAACACTCAATCAATTGAACTTTTGCCCAAAGACGATGAGGATTCCGCAATACAACTTTCAGCAATGTAATGTAAATTTTAAAATGTGTATTTATGTCAATTAGGTTAATTTAAAAAATATTTTGTTTTACGACAAGATGTGTTTAGTAAACTGCAAAATAGGAGTTCAGAGGTTCTAAGTGCATCAGTTTAAAATGTAAATTAAATACGTGTTTTAATTTTTAGCTGCATTAGGGAACTTATTTCTTCCTTGAGACAATTTAACTTTTTAAACAGCACTCTGTACTTCAAAGTATAATTAAGCGAGTTTGACCAGGAATTTCTGTGAACTCGAGTTATTTTTTAAAGAAAATCGCACCATTGAAAAAATTTAAGTACAACTGAAATTTTTTAAGTTAAAGAGGCCCATTCTACTCCAACATAATTCGTTTCTAATAAGATAGTATCTACCAATAACACAGCTAAAAATTTGCATTGCCTCATCCAGTTGAAATTTCTCACTACGCTCTGGTAGATAGCATCCCATCGCATTGAACACAATCGAGTTGAATGTGTCATTAATAAAAAGCAAGTTACGTTTAATAACTTTTGATCAACCTAATAATCAGATTTTCACAAAATTTTATTCCAAAAGTAATTTTTCCAAAAAAACATACTGAAATAACAATTTAGAAACAGTACCTAGTGAAATATTTGTCGCTCAATTTTTCACCAAGTGGACGTCCATTCATAACATCATTTCATGGGCACATTCAATCTAACATAATTGATGATTCGATTCGAACGAATTCTATCAACCAAAAGTGAAGCCAGAAATTTCCTTCACTCCACCCAGAAGAAAATGGGTCGCTACGTGACTGGTAGATAGAATTCGATCGAATCGAACATAATCGAGAAAAATATGCTTCTTAGTCGTCATTGAAAACTACACCGATTTGGCTCAAGAAAAGAAAAAGTGTAAACGCTACTTTTGGAATCTCTGTGCACACCAAAAACAGAGATGCACAACCAGACTCCACTCAGTCTTCATACAAAATTTTAACTTATTACGGTTTACAGTTCTTCAATTTGCGAGGTACGTTAAATTCACAAGGGTGAATTCGTGCTTGGTCTTGCTGGAACGCCGTTACGTTTCAAGAAAAATAATTCCGCTTCCACACAAAACTGGCCAAAAATCGTTATTCAATCATTTATCATTGGGGTTTCTGGTACTGGAACATTTACGAATTCACCTCTGATACAAATGTACTTACTGACGTCACGAGAAAACTCGTGATAATGAATTCAGTAATTTTAAAAACGGGCATTTTCATTGCCCGTACATTCATATGCCCTTGCAGACGGGATGAAAACACTAAACATACATCTGGAAATGAGTTAAATGGAATTTTTTGGCCTAATTCAAATGAAATTGGTTTGCTCAAGTAAGAAAAACTAAATGATAACTAATTGGTAATTCCATCTTTGCAGTGAAGTTTCACAGAAATGATTAGTTATTAAAGAATTTCATTGCATTTTAATGGTATAAACGAACACTACTTTCTTTAATGGTCACTGTTCATAAACCGAGCAGTTGACTACTGAGTAGCTAAGTAGTAGGAACGTAAACAAATTAGATTTATATACAGGAATAAAAAAAAAGTTTTTGTTCATAAAGAATTATTTTTTTAAAATTAATTAATGTAACAATTTGTTTTTGGCACATTTTTATTTACTTTTTACATTATTGATTGGCTTTGAAAACTTACTTATGGAAATTTATATTTCAAATTTAGTTGTCAATTCTGTAGTAAATATGATTTTGTACTACAATTTCCTGCTACTTTTTTTGCTCGTTTGTCATTTTGCTGTAAACTATTCAATTGGTTTTAAGATGCCATTAGATTTTAAACTTTTATACTAATAATACAGATTAATAATCATATTCACTCAAAGCCTAAACCCATCTTCAAGCCTGCAGTCTCAACAAAAATGAATTTAGTGAGTATTTTTTCTTTTTAGAAGCTTCTTTTATACTTGGGTAGCACACATTCCAGGTGGATATTAGTGATCGGTAATTGTTCCGAAACATATCCTAAAAATTGTATTAAAACATGTGCCACAAAATGTTTAGCCCAAGTGTTCAAAAACCATTCTTTTACACTATTCATGAAATGTCTAAAATGTGCGCTAAAAAGGATATACATGTTCCGAACAGTGTTTCTAGAAGTGTTTTGAAAACTGACCGGAAAAAGTGTTCTAAAAAAGAAGACAAGTGTACGTGTTCAAAAAGTATTATGACATGTGTTCACAAAACGGTTCTAATAACTATTACAAAAATAGTGTTCTTAAAAAGGAGTACGTGTGCAAATAGTGTTCAAAAAGTGTTTGATTATTTGCAGTGAAGAGCTAATAAAACGAATTAATTTACAAATTCCCTTTCTGCGACCCAAAATTGGTAAGAATTGACTAATTAAAACCAGGATGCGCAAAGAAGTTATTTTTTGTTGCGTAGTGTTATTACTCAAATGTATGCGGTCGAATGATACCAATATGCTATTTCAGTCAAATGTAATTATTTTTTAAAACTTCGACGTGGATGATACAATGATGCTTTCTTCCTCTTTTGATTAAGAAACAGCAAGACTTACAATTACCACAATTAAATTAAATAAATTTAGATTATGATAATGCAGCCTTCTCATAATTTCATTATATACTATTGACTATTATGTAAATAATTAAAGTTAGTCACAATGAGCACGTTACGAACAATGAAAATACAGATCCCACCAAAAACATTCTGTAAAAAACTAGCCAAGTCTCGATGGAGCTGTTTGTTTATCTCTAAAAAGTAATGAAATCTAAACAAAGTCATGACAAGTCGAAGGTTCCTTACTGCGATTTCTTTATTGTTATAGTTAATGTTGTGTGACTTAGCCGTTAAAGAGTATACACAAGGGTACAAAAACAGGTGCTCCATGACACGATTGCACCAATCTGTCGACAGAACCGCTACCCATTGACGATGGAAAATTGCCACTTGGAAAACGTGTAAACAAAATTGACTTGTACCCACTAACGTAAAAAGAATGTATAACGGCCAAGTCACACAACATTAACTATAACAATAAAGAAATCGCAGTAAGGAACCTTCGACTTGTCATGACTTTGTTTAGATTTCATTACTTTTTAGAGATAAACAAACAGCTCCATCGAGACTTGGCTAGTTTTTTACAGAATGTTTTTGGTGGGATTTCACTTCTTTTTGTAGAAACATTTAATTTGTGTGATGTTCGAGTAGACTAAAGTTAGGCTAGATTAAATTAGAAGATGTGTCCCACTACGCTGGACTTTCGCAATGACAGTCGATTTTTTGATGTACCAAGAGTAGAAGGGGGCATTACCATATCTAATACAGCTGAGACCAGCTGAGGGTTCTTCATTAGATATTTCAGACTTTCGATTTTTGACATCAAATGAAGCGGCCCACCAAGTTGAATATTTTTTGTAAAGGCGGTTAGTCTAGTTTTTATAGTTTTCCCTTTATGTAGTCATCAAACCTTAACTCTGTACCAAATTTCACCTCTCTGAGTTTATGGGAAGTACTAGTTCTGTTTTGATGATCATGAGTGAGTGAGTGTCATAAATGCGAAACTTTGCTTTCACTTAACTTCAGAACTAAATGACCTACAGACTTGAAATTTCGGATTTGTAGTGTGTGATTATAGCTTACTGGATGACGAAAATTTCTGCGTTCTGGTCTCATCAGAAGGTTCTCAAATAGGGGCCTGAAAATGCGACGAAATGGTTCCAGTAAAGATGGTACGGCAGTGTTTGCTTCGCGCTCGACTTGGCTGGAGCACTGCCGTGCCCCTCGATTGATGACTTTCTCAACATGTTGAGCTTTGACAACGACAAGTAGGAAAAATCTACCTTATTGTTGGTTAATAGTAGATATTTTTTTGTACAGACAATATATTTAAGTTCACAAATCAATTATCAGCAACAAAGAAAAAAAAAGAAGAAAAGAAAAAACAATAACATTTAATGAGTTTTTAATCTAAACTTCATAGGAAAATGCAAATATTTTTTTCCATTTTTAATATTTCAAAGAGTCATAAAGATGTTTGAACACTTTTATTTAATTAATTAATGATTACTGTAAAATTGAAAACACATCATCTTTTGGAAAAGTAATCAAAAATTAAATTTGAAGTTTTAGTCGCTGATTAAAATTAAAATTATGTTCTCTGATTAAAATTAAAATTGTATTTTGCGCACCAAATATTTAAGAGCAACTACTATAGTGTGCTTAGTACGCATTATTATGCTCCATACTTTACTTCTCAAATTGGCTGGAATGGATGCAGATTAAAATCTGCTTCGATCTAAAAAATGCATCACTTTTATTAAAATATTTCTGAAGTTTGTCAATCAAAAGTTATTAAACATTAAAAATCACTCCAATCAATTGATCATATTTTGTTCTTTAAATTCGTAATATGCTCGTTACAAATACATATCTTGAAAGTCTTAGAATACATTGCAGCAATTTGTATATTTTTATATTGACAAAATATACTAAATGAATTTCACCTTTTTCAATAAACTTATTCATAAAAAACAATATTTAATGGGGAAAAACTCATTATATACGACAATTCAGTTTAATCAAGTAAATGTTTAGTAAAACTTTTCTTATGTGTTGAAGGCCTTAGTTTTTATATGGTATCTAACATCATTAACAATTTTAATGCTGAAAAAACGCTGATTGCTGCAGACACGTGTTTCGGTGTTAAAATAACCCCTTTTTAATGCAAAATAAATGAGCTTATGGACGAAAAGACGTCTTTTCATAAATAAGCCCTTATATTTTGCACTGAAAAAATCGCTTTCTTGTAACCCCAAAACACCTGTCTGTAGTAATCTGTAATCCTTATATATTATTTCTGTAGCCTGTTTTTGGTTTCTACGCCAGATTTTCCTCAATTCGTGACCGATTTCTTTGATTTACACCTTATTTTAAAGCTTATGGTGCTGGCTACTGACGAAAAATAGACCCGCAGTATAAAAATTGTTTTTTGAGCCGAAAAACCTATTTTAAAGAACCAGAATGAGACTTTCGGTTAAACTTATAACTTTAACTTGCACTATGACCGACAGAGCTGAATAGCTTGATCGGCAGAGCGTTCTCCTTGTAACCAGGAGAATGCGTGTTCGGGCCCACGTCCGGACAATCTACATCAAAAATTAGAGAAGTTTCCTACATTACATGAATACTTAATTAAGTGAATAGCAAATATGAGGGGATAGAATAAATGAGTAGGAAACGCACTTTGCTGTTATGAAAAATTGATATGGTTTTGTGCTAAAGTACTTCTGAATTGTACGTTTTTTTTTTTTTTTTTAAAGCTTTGGCTCTGGTAAAAAAAATTAAAGCATAATGTAAGTGAAAATATAAGTAACAGGTTTAAGATTTCAGACTACAATAGAATTGTTTTTTGTTCAGAAAAAAATAATAAATCGTATATTGAAATATATATTCTTCTAATGAGTTTTTGACTCTTTGTACAAATAAAAAAATTACTACCTCAATTTGATGGGCAAAATACATATTTTTTCTTTTTTGCAAAAAAAAAAAAAAAAAAAAATAGCTTATCACATTTTTACTACATTCGAAAAGCTACTTTTGAAAAAGAGCATAGTTCAATTTATTTTGTATTTTAACCGTGCTGTTAAATGATGAACACGTGCTGCCATCTAAGTCATAACGGTTCAAGCTGCCTGCGGTAACAAATTGTAAAAATTTTCAAAACTAAAAACATTTCTCTTCAATATCTTACCTTATATATTATTCCCCTCTCATTTTAAAATTTATCAGGCTGGCTAACGACGAAAAATAGACTTACGGTCGAAAAATCAAGTTTTCGAAAACGCCCCTTGCTGTTTCAAAACCTAGATGCAGCCTGTTGTTCTGAAGCATTTTTTTTAAAGCAAAGTTCTAATGCAGTTTTCCAATTTTTTACGTCGCTTTCGGCAAAAAAAAAAGCCTGTGTGTGTGTGTGTTTATCCTTATATATTATTTCTGTAGCCTGTTTTTGGTTTCTACGCCAGATTTTCCTCAATTCTTGGTCGATTTCTTTAATTTACACCTTGTTTTAAAGCTTACGGTGCTGGCTACTGACGAAAAATAGACCCACGGTCTAATCCTTATATATTATTTCTGTAGCCTGTTTTTGGTTTCTACGCCAGATTTTCCTCAATTCTTGAATGATTTCTTTGATTTACACCTTATTTTAAAGCTTATGGTGCTGGCTACTGACGAAAAATAGACCCGCAGTCTAAAAATTGTTTTTTGAGCCGAAAAACTTATTTTAAAGAACCAGAATGAGACTTTCGGTTAAACTTATAACTTTAACTTACACTATGCCCGACAGAGCTGAATAGCTTGATCGGCAGAGCGTTCTCCTCCCAACCAGGAAAATGCGTGTTCGGGCCCACGTCCGGACAATCCGCATCAAAAAATTAGAGAAGTATCCTGCATTACATGAATACTTAATTAAGTGAATAACAAATATAAAGGGATAGAAGAAATGAGTAGGAAACGCACTTTGCTGTTATGAAAAATTGATGTGGTTTTGTTCTAAAGTACTTCTGAATTGTACGTGTTTTTTTTTTTTTTTTTTAAACTTTGGCTCTGGTAAAAAAAATTAAAGCATAATGTAAGTGAAAATGTAAGTAACAGGTTTAAGATTTCAGACTACAACAGAATTGTTTTTTGTTCAGAAAAAATAATAAATCGTATATTGAAATATAAATTCTTCTAATGCGTTTTTGACTCTTTGTACAAATAAAAAAATTACTACCTCAATTTGAAGGGTAAACTATATATTTTTTTCTTCTTTTTGTAAAAAAAAAAAATCTTATCACATTTTTACTACATTCGAAAAGCTACGCTTAAAAAAGAGCATAGTTCAATTTGTTTTGTGTTTTAACCGTGCTGTTAAATGATGAACACATGCTGCCATCTAAGTCATAACGGTTCAAGCAGCCTGCGGTAACAAATTGTAAAAATTTTCAAAAATAAAATCATTTCTCTTCAATATCTTACCTTATATATTATTCCCCTCTCATTTTAAAATTTATCAGGCTGGCTAACGACGAAAAATAGACTTACGGTCGAAAAATCAAGTTTTCGAAAACGCCCCTTGCTGTTTCAAAACCTAGATGCAGCCTGTTGTTCTTATGCATTTTTTAAAAGCAAAGTTCTAATGCAGTTTTCCAATTTTTTACGTCGCTTTCGGCAAAAAAAAAAAAAAAAAAAGCCTGTGTGTGTGTGTTTATCCTTATATATTATTTCTGTAGCCTGTTTTTGGTTTCTACGCCAGATTTTCCTCAATTCTTGATCGATTTCTTTAATTTACACCTTATTTTAAAGCTTACGGTGCTGGCTACTGACAAAAAATAGACCCACGGTCTAATCCTTATATATTATTTCTGTAGCCTGTTTTTGGTTTCTTTGCCAGATTTTCCTCAATTCTTGATCGATTTCTTTGATTTACACCTTATTTTAAAGCTTATGGTGCTGGCTACTGGGGAAAAATAGACCCACGGTCTAAAAATTGTTTTTTTCAGCTGGAAAACGTGTTTTAAAGAACCAGAATGAGGTTTTCGGTTAAACTTATAACTTTAACTTGCACAATGACCGGCAGAGCTGAATAGCGTGATCGGCAGAGCGGTCTCCGCGTAACCGCGTAACCAGAATAACAAGTCTGAGGAAATAGAATAAATGAGAAGGAAACGCTTCTTGCTGTTATGAAAACTTGATGTGACTTTGTGCTAAATTACTTCTGAACTGTACGTTTTTTTTTTTTTTAAAGCTTTGGCTCTGGTAAGAAAATTAAAGCATAATATAAGCGAAAATATAAATAACAGGTTTAAGATTTCAGAGTACAATAGAATTGTTTTTTGTTCAGAAAAAATAATAAATCGTATATTGAAATATAAATTCTTCTAATGAGTTTTTGACTCTTTGTACAAATAAAAAAATTACTACCTCAATTTGAAGGGTAAAATATATATTTTTTCTTCTTTTTGTTAAAAAAAAAAAAAAAAAAAAAAAAAAAAACAAATATCTTATCACATTTTTACTACATTTGAAAAGCTACGCTTAAAAAAGAGCATAGTTCAATTTGTTTTGTGTTTTAACCGTGCTGTTAAATGATGAACACGTGCTGCCATCTAAGTCATAACGGTTCAAGTAGCCTGCGGTAACAAATTGCAAAAATTTTCAAAGATAAAAACATTTTTCTTCACTATCTTATCTTATATATTATTCCCTTCTCATTTTAAAACTTATCAGGCTGGCTAATGACGAAAAATAGACTTACGGTCGAAAAATCAAGTTTTCGAAAACTCCCCTTGCTGTTTCAAAACCTTGATGCAGCCTGTAGTTCTTATGCATTTTTTTTAAATCAAAGTTCTAATGCAGTTTTCCATTTTTTTACGTCGCTTTCAGCAAAAAAAAAAAAAAAAAAAAAAAAAAAAATAGCCTGTGTGTGTTTATATTTTAATAAAGCCTTAAAGCACTGGACTTAGTTGTTCGGTTAAATTGATAAGTTTTTTTCGGTAGAGCGTTCGGCTATAAACTATCTGAACTTTGGGCAAATTTGGGCTGTCCGACATAATATCAAATTTATATTAGTATTACGCATTACATGTACTCATAACATACAAAAGTAATAAAATTAATGCAGTGGGAATGCTACTTGGTGTTTCGACTCCTTTATGCAGGCTACATTTATCATTCGGATAAGTTGACTGTTAATCGAAGGGTGTTCTTCCTTTTTTTTTTTAAAGCTTTGACTCCATCCAGACCACTGAGCATAATGTAAGTACAAAAAAGCATTAGATTTACCTCAAGAGAATCATTTTTGTGCAGAAAAACATTTTCATTGTATGCTGAAATGTAGATGTTTCTAATAGCAGTGTTCGACCTTTTGTACAAATGAAAAAATACTACGCCAAATTAAAACTACGAGTTTCACCCAGTAAACCTTTAATTTTTTATTCGCGCGAATACGATATAAAACATTAAAATTATTATCAACGTCATTCGTAAGAAATCATTTTCTACTCCTCTGCTTTCTGCTGAAAAAAAAAAAAAAAAAAAACATTTTGTCTACGTTCGAAAACTTACACTTAAAAAACGGATTCAGGTTAACTGGTTTTTGTTTTGAATTTTAAGTGTTCGATTAAAAGAAAAACATGTGCGGGAATTTAAGCCGCAACGGTTAAAGCAGCCTGCTATGGAAAATAGTTCAATATTCAAAATAAAAACACTTATTTTCAATCTAATTTATTACTTCTCTAGAATGTTTGTTTCAATTGCTACGTGAGATATTCGTCATTCTTTTAATCAAATCCCATGTTATACGAATGATTTTAAATCGTATCATGCTGGCTAATGACAAAACATAGACGCATAATCTGATTACGCTTTTTCGGCAAAAAGCTTTTTTGCTGCTTTTTACTACGCATTCCTTCAATGAATAGGAAGGTGCAATTGCTAGGTTTGTTGGAGTGTCGTGCTGTTAATCAGAATGGCGCCAATTCGAATCCGTGCCAATAAATATCTCTTTAATGTTTCTTTTTTTCCTTACTGATGTCTTCAAATTACATGCCTTTTCTTGTGCGCTTACTTTTTCCATGTACTTTTTTTCGGTTCTTCTTCGTAATGTTCTTCCTTTGAAATTTTTAAAGAACGAAATGCCTTATGAAACGATTTGAAGCACGGTGCGGAGTTCCGCACGGGTCAACTAGTTTGTGCATATTAACATTGCTATTTATTTTTTACATATCACCCATGCTTCCCTAAGATCGTAATATTGTTATTATATCCCCAGTATCGTATCGCAACTGGATTTAGGCTCTTATTAGTCATTAGAACTACGGTAATTATTGGACTTGGCCTGACTCTGACCTTATTACTTTTTAAAGTAGTTAATCATAAAACCCGTACACTGGCATAATGATGATTTTAGCCACTTTCTTTAAGAACTAACCTTATATTTATATGTTTCCAAACATTGAAAATTAACAAGTAAAGTCAAAAAATTACTCTTACACGTTAAAAAATTTTGTTTATGGATGCTTACATTTTAATATAGAGCTGAAATTGGATATCTTTACCGCTTTTCATCTAACTATACAGTTGAATTAAGTAATAGAAAACATTTATAGTATTTGAAAATCAGATGTTCCACATGCCATTGATTTTTTTCCCTATACTTTATACTTAGATATCATTTGTAAGTCAGATAAGTAATTAGAAAAAAAAAAAAACACATGTGATGAGCAGCAATGGATCTTGTTTAAGAGCTTTTAAATGAAGTTTTAAAAAGTTTTCTTTGGGGTACAATTGTAATAATGAAAATGTAAAGTGCATTATTCTGGACGATCCCACAGCCACATAAATATTGATATTTCTTTCCAAATGATAAATGATGATTTTCTCCTTTTTGTCCAACACAATGAACAGAAAAGAATCGATACAGAATAAGCTTAAGAAAAATAGTATTAAATTCACTCTGAGATAAAGTATCTGAAGAATTTTTGCTTCTTTTTCTTCTTACTTTACAGTAAGAGTTTTTTTTTTTTTTTTTTTTAATTTGAACTGCATGTTTTCATTTCATCTCCTGGGGTGCATTTGATTTTTTTTAAAAATAAACATGTCACTAAAGGCTACTTATTTGTAAATTTGTACAATGTATGACCATATTACATAAGCTACAATTTTTTAAATTATTTCAATTATTTTTTTGAATGAATAATTTCAACTAGCAACTACGATACTTGTAATCTAAGGTAATTAGGATTTTTAGTTTTTATTGGGTGTGAAACATGGTTCAAAGACTATCAGTACCGCTTTCTTAGATCTTAACTCACGTCCAGAAAGGAACCTTAGAAGTAGCTTTATTAACAACAACTTATATCATGAAAACCTAGAAAAAAACTATCAGATGAAATGTTTCTGAAAACGTTTTTGTACAGTTCTAATATACGTTATTTACTCTCTGGACTGATTTGACTCTTTGACTGGTTTCTTGATAAATAACAGATACATGATTCTTTAAGAAACATGTATCTGTTGAAATGTCCCGGGGTTGTCCCAAAATCAGTTCGAAGACTTTATGTTCATACATGTCATAATGAATGGTGATACACTAGTTGGTTGATAAATGAACCTTCAAAAGGTATAACATGGCTCTAATTTTTGCGGAAAAATATGAACATATCATGTTTGAAATTTTGTATTTCTTTGATTTTGGGAATACTTTGAGCTACGCAGACATTCACTTTAATTATCAATCCAGTAATATTCATATCGTTGCAGAGATCTAAGGCGAAACTCGAGAAAAACATGTGACGGAAACAAATGCAAGAAAGCAAGTTTGATAGCAAGATAATTGTACTTCACCAACACCGACCACTCACAAAGTTGAAGCTGAATTAGTAAATGATGGGAAAAGTACGCCATAAAGTAAACCAGACAAAAATAATCTCTTAGTCTACAAAAGTTCTCCACTTTTTATTACAGCACCACCAGATTTCTATATCTGCAATGAATCACCGTTTATACGTTTCTCTTTTATACGTTTTTATTAAGTATATAAGGTCCCTGCAGAGTTTAATACATATTATCGTATACCTATTATACGTTTTTTTCATTTATACGCTTTTTTCATACAGTCCCCTCAGAAACGTATAAATAGTGCTTCACTGTATTTATTATATTGCAGAAAGTTTAACGATGCCGGACGAGAGATCAATGCAGCATCAAATCCAAAGGCTCACTATTTGCATTGAAAAAGATGTTCCCTGAAACCTTGAATTACGTGTATGTAGTAATTTGCTAATTTTGTGCGTCAAAACTTTGTTGATTACCTTTTACTTTTCCGCACAAAGGTAATTATTTAATTATTATTCATAATATCTTCCAAATAGTAATTTCTGAATCATTAGATTACTAAATAATCTGTTGAAGCTTTTTTTGTAAGTTAATAAGTAGGAAACATATATCTGCTTTAACCATCAACAGTTTTTCAAACTTAAATTTACTATTAAAAAGCATTAGGTAGTTCGAAATTCATCCGCGTGCTTCAAAATTATCCGAAATAACTGCAACTCTCATCGCTTCAATTAACATCCTACTTACTTAGAGCTTCTTTAAACACGTAAACTTCTGTAAAGAGTACATATGTTCTCAAATTTACAGTTTCCTACTTTCATCTACTTTCTCCTAATTACTCTTGAATTTGTGTGTTCGCGGATTATATCGGAGCAATTTTCTGATTAAGAAAATTTCTGCTAGTCAGTTTATTTACATTTCAGATTATTTTTGGAATTACAAAGCATACCTCTTTACCCAAGACTTTGCTTCAGAAACAGAACAAAAACTTTCTTTGAACGATAAAGCTCTTTATCTCGATTGATTCTAACTTCATTAGAAGCACAACATTGGAGAAATGCAATCAGTTAAAAGTATAATTGGTAATTGAATTTCTTAACTAGAAACTTTCGAAACTTTCATTAAGATCGTGTTTGTATATGAAACAACGTTTTCCTAACTTTTTTGACAAAAAAAAAAAAAAAAAAAACACATAAATACACTGATGCATGTTTTCCTGTAATAAAAGATTCTTTTATTTACGTATAGTTAGGTTATTCATTTTGATGACGCAATTTAAAGAGCAGTTCTAAGATTTAAAAAAAGTTTGAAATGTGAACTTTTTTAACAACAAAATGCATTGAATGAATTAACAACGTTTTAAAGCACAAAAGTTTCAAATTACTGCACACACGTGTTTCAGGGTTACAAGAAACCCCTTTTTCACTGCAAAGAAGTGTGAGCTTTTGGATGAAAAGGGAATTTCTCGTAAACCCGAAACATCTGTCTGTAGAAATTTGCAATTTTCGTGCATTAAAACGTTGGTAATTCATTATGTAATTTTTGTGCATTAAAACGTTGGTAATTCATGAATTTTATTTTCAAGCACAAACAAAATGCATGTTTAAAAATTTTTAACGTAACTTACATGCATTTCGTCGAATATTCTTGCGAGAAGTGTGATGTCAAGTATGATTTCAGAGAAGGTAGTTGAAAAATTAAATCTATGCAAAATAGAATCATTCGAAATTTGATAATTTTTTTCAAATATTTTTCCAAAAAGTTTTAAAAAAATTCCAATCTTTTAAATAGCGGTTCAGAGAAGTCGGCCTCTGATCGGTATATTTAAAATATATCTACAAGACTGAAAGAAACCAATGAACAATAAATGTAAAATTATTTTAAAAAATATTTTAGGAGCATTAAATATAAATGATAAAAAAAAACGCAACTGTTTAAATCAAAATATAGGTGACAAAAGACGAAGGTTGTGACAGATTTACAGTTATCGGGGGGTGCACTACGAGGAGGTGAAACTTTTTTTATTATTTATGCTTTTATTGCTATCAAAATAAACTTTTTTAATAGTTTTTAAGATTTTGAATCAAAATAGTAAAAGCTATTAAAATACTAGCTATGATTGATGTGCAAACCTATTATACGAATTTAATGTACTCTGAACATGATTTTGTCCGTTTCTGATTAGCAAATAGCAAAAATAAATTCTCATGTGATTAACTAAGGTATTTTCTATTGGTGACAAAGCTTTTTATAGCTCGATTTACAAGCATGCCACGAAGCATGATCATGCTTGTTCGCGTCAGTAATCATTTTCTCGTAATCAAAGCCAGAGCTGCGGAGTCGGAGTCGTATTTGGACTGGTTTTAGGGTAAAGGAGTCGAAGTCGGGAGTCAAAGGTTTTAGATTCCAAGAGTTGGAGTTATTCATTTCCCCCAGGAGTCCACAACTATGCTAGTACTTTGGAAGTCCGAGTCGAAGATAATAATCGGATAATATAATTTTTAATGTTGAAAACAATTATGATTTAATATCTTCTGGTACTCATTTGGGAATCTCTAATACACCTCGTAATAAAAAATTAAGCCTTGTTTTATAGACAGTCAAGTCAATTCAGTCTATCCATTAAATGTAAAACTGTATTATATTATTCCATCTATTGTTAATTTCTTCTAATGCTGTATCTTATAATAAGTACAATTGACAGCCTTTACTATTTCTAATATTGTACGGTTTCTCACTAACTTGCTAAATATTAATTTTCTAAGTTTTCTCCATTTAAAAGTGAAACATTTTCCAACCTTCAAAATTCTACTGATTTTGGTAAATTACGCAGTTTTGTTTCAAGTAATTTCGTTACGGCTTCGTTTGAAATAAACTCTTTGTTCCCTAATGTTTGCGTAGAAGATTCTTCTATTTGCTTCAAGAAAATGCTTTCTAAATTCCATTTCACCTTCAAAGAAATTGAGAAATTAATCTACCTTTGTTTAAAACTGCAAGTTTGTGTTTTTAATGGTGAATTCTTCCCTAGATGGCCTTGCGATTGGAAATCTTCTTAGCCCTATTTCAATTAATGTATACACTCAAGATGCTTATGTAAGGTCAATTGTTATTTGTTTGTTACATACTCTTTTTGAGTGGCAACACTCAGTTGTTTACGAAGAAATAATGAATGTTAGCAATGATTTCGCCACGTTAGGGTTTAGGAATTGTTTTTAAGTATCGCTGCGTTAGTATTTTGCAATTGTTTTATGTTAATTTAATGTTTTTATTAAATATCAGTTTGCCTTCATCACTTAACACATTATTATCATCTTATACTAAGAAAAAAATAGTTTAAAATTTAGATCAGAAAGCGAACATAATAATACTTTTGCTTTGGTAGACGCTTTGTTTCCTGTTTTAAGTTTTCGTTTTGCTACTAATGTTTATCGCATTTCAACATTTAAAAAAATCTCCTCAATGTTTATTGTCTCATCTTTCAAACTAGATATATTCTACTTTTCATACTTTTCCACATATAGTTCTGTTAAACTCTTTCCTTTTTCAAACTTTTTAGAAAGAAATTTAAACTATCCAAGAATAAAAATGCTATGTGTGTGTACTGTCTATAATCCTCGTACTTAAAATAACGGCATTTATCTATACTGCTATTTCAAAGAGGAAATATTTATATATATATTTTGTTTGTTTGTTTGCCTCGAATACACTTTAAATACCAATTCTAACCAGTATTTTACTATAGAAAGCTACATTATGAGGATGTAACATAGGCTATTATTTATTTCTAAAAAAAAAACTTAGTTTAAAAATATTATTTAATGTTTTATGTGATTTTTAGCAGTTTTTAATACTTTTTACCCCACAGATCCCGAACCAATTGCGCCAGAAAAATATTTTTCGTACTAAAATACAGGAAATTTAACTTTGTGTATGATAAAAAATTCCATTAATAAATTTCCATTTTGCTCCCCCGCAAGTAAATGTTAGGTTTTTTTTTCGGCCAGACCGCAGGGCCTATGTACCTAACGTACCCGAAATATCCATTTTGACGATCCTCAAGTTAATTACCACGAGTTTTCTCGTGTCGCCCGTATGTATGAATGTATGTATATATGTATGTATGTATGTATGTATGTATGTGCCTATTTATTCAAGCAGCCGCCGAAGGTGGCAATCTTGGCATGAAAAGGTGAACGACAAGTAAGCCAAACAAAGAAAGTCGAATAGCGTAAAATGGCAAACCAGCTGGTTGCCGCAGGCGGCTAGTAATACATAAATTCTCTAACAGATATTTCTGACAAGATCTTTTTATAAGAGTATGTTCTCTAGAAATGATTTGGTCGTTTTTCTGTTCTTCCCTTTTGCATTTCTATGCTATTTAATTTCTAAATTTCTAAAACGGTGTAAATTACAGGTTTTATTCATTTCTGTTGTAACTTATATTACTTTTATCAAAAGATCCCATTGCTAACCTTCCCTCTTTGGCACAGAAAAACTATTTTTATTAATTGTCTCTCGTACCGTAGACAGACTAAACGTTCTCTCAGATCCTGATTGAGAGAGCTCAACAGTTACGTGACAGAACAGATATTGAGTTGGTCTATCAGTATTCAACATTGTTGGAAATCCAACCACTTCTTCGGTTTCAACTCAAACAAAATTACTTATTTTCTGTCTCATTAGACCGGGTCTTTTTGGGAAGCTTTCCATGCTCTAAATATCATACTTAATTTGGTTGATGTTTTTTTCTGTATTTTAAACAATTTTCACATAAGCTCTTGCAACTCGGCTGTTTACTCTATGGTTTAAAAGTTTTGCTTTTTGTTTTCATTTGGTTTTTGTTTGCTATTATAGGTTTTTTTTTAACTTTTGAGAAATTGTAATTGTCTCTACCTTATTTACTGTTCTCGTTTTGATTTTAAATTGTAATACTGTTTTGCAAAACATTTTTCTTTTGTTTCTCCTTGCTTTGCTCAATTTCTCCAAGCCCTTCTCAAGATTCTACCCGAACCTGTTCATCTTTCTAAATTCCTTTTACCGTCTCAATTTGTGTCACTTTGGCTAATGATTTAACCTATTTTCATAATTAAAATTTATCTTTTTAAAGTTTATCGACATTGCTTCACATTTCTATGCTACTATTGATAATTTCTTTTTAAATTATTTGTTATGTTATTGTATTTCCTCTCTTGAAGTTATTTTCTTTCCTTTTGTTAATTTTATCGTTAATTTTAAAGCTCTGTATTTTTCTTTTTTTACTTGATCTATTAATTTATTGCTTTTGTTTGTCGTTTGTTCCCAACACTCGCAGTAATTAAATTTCTTTATACTCAGATTTACTTCACAATCAATGCAATTCTATTACCATTTGTTTTTTGTTCTGCAGAGTTTTCACACTTCCTTGAGTCAGTTGGTTTTTAATATTGGTTCTATTATTGGTCACTAATAAAAGTGACAAACCTATAATAAAAGAGAACAATAACCCTTGGGGTCAATTGTATTTAAACTATTATCGGTAACCAAAAAACTGGTGTATGCAGTAGTTTGCAACTTTCTTGCTTTACTAGTGTTGTTTTCATCAATTTTTAGTAGCAAGTTTTTGTGTGTTAAAAGTTTTTTTTTTTTCCATATACAAGTGCAAATTTGTAGGGTTAATGAGCCATTAGTTTATGAGCCATTTTTGTGACTCTTAAATGAAAATATGCAAGAAAGTCAAAGGTCGCCATAATGAAGCTTTGATGATGATTCATAATTTTCTCGCTAGGTAACTATGTTGATTCTTTTTCTTTAATTGTATGTGTTACTGATCTGCAGCACATATTAAGTGATATTTTTCGTTAGATAAAATTTAATATTTTTTTGTAATGCACTTTTTTTTAAATTGAGGCTTGCAGGCAGTCTCTGAAGCATAGTGTTCTAAGGGGGGAAAACGTTCCTCTATTTGTTGAAATGACTTTTAAACCGTTAAAACAATATAGCAACTTTTAAATTTATAAAAAAGTATATCACTTTTAAATATTTAAAAAAATATACGTCTAATTATTTTTTTACTTGATTTTTTTTAGCTTAATTGACTTAGAATGTATTAAAAATAAAAGTAAAACTAACTTTTGAACAGCTTTTACCCGCATAAAAATAATGTTTAGTTTATTTAAAGTGGAAGTAACTTTTGCTTATATTAAACAACTTCTAAATGTAGAGAAGTAGTGCAATGTTTAATTAAGGAAAATTATTGCCAGGGAATTACAAAGGGACAAAACTACAATAAAATATTTTCGATTCTGTGGGGTCATTGCTTATGTGTTCTGGAAAAATAATTATTTCGTAACAATTAGGAAAAAGCCAAAAAGTGAAATCAGTGATAACAAGACAATGTGTGCTGCATTTTATACTTTACAAATAGTATAGCGTACAATAGCATTTGAAGGGAAAAAAATGGTAGTAGAAGTAAGTTATTCTCTTTATTACGTAAATAGTTTTAATCATAAAGAACAAGTAAAAAGAAAGTTTTACCCATAAAATGTAATATCGTTTGTCAATTTAAAATAAAAAGTTATTAGCATGAGGTTATAACTCAAAATTTAAATTAAGGTCTCTAATTGTTAAAATGTCACAAAAGTGTCTGACCGTTCGAGGACAGTTTTCAGAGACAGTTATAGCCTTATTACAAAGTGAAGTAATCACTACTTGATTTGACAAAAAAAAAAAAAAAGAAAGAAAATTAATTTGAATTCAGAAATTTTGAATTCAAATTATGTTTTTCGCAATCACGAAGTGAGGCAGGACCCTACTCATTAGAGTTGTTTCTAGAAACGGCTCCTGTCCCACTCAAGCCTGCCTCTCCTCCTGGGCGGTTACGTGTGCATAGTTGTGTGTGTGCGTAGACCTGTGTATGCACGTAGGCGTGTGTGATTGTATGTGTGTGAAGTTGTGTGTGTGAGCGTGCGTGTGTGTAGGACATGGACGCCTCCGACCAGGAGAAGCGGATAGCTCAAAACCGGAGCAGTAGCGCCACGCCGCCAGCAGAGGACGGTGGGCGGTGGTGCTGCAAAGGCTTCTGGTCCAAGTTGAAAAAGGCACGGACACCAAAAACGGTCAAATGAGAACAATAAGCAATCGTGATTGCTCAAAAAAAAAGATTTAAGCAAGTACGCTAGTTTAGGCAATTTTTATTTGAGCAAATTTTAGTTTTTAAAGCATTGAGAATATTAGTTGCAAGAAATGTAATCAATTGACGTTAATGAAGTTATACAATTTGGTGCTATTTTAGTAAAATTTTAACATGCAAAACTTGATAATGAAGTACGAGTGGAAGTGGTTTAGAGAGATGACAGAATGCTATACTGGATATGCTATATATAACAAACCATCGCGAAAGGTTATGGGCGGTTAGTATACTTTCTTTAAAATAGGAAGAGTGATCCTCTAATAAAACATCGTTCATTTTTTACAGCTTACGTTCAGATGTCGTTATATCGAGTGACCGACTGAATTTTTGGGTTTCCTCTAAATGTCTTCCGATTAGAGATACTTTTAATATCTTCATCTCTTATAACGATCTGACTAATGTTTGAACACGGAATGGAGAATAATTTCGATAGAAATTTCCTAATTGCTTACCTTAATGGAGTTTGGCTTTTTAACTCAACTCAAAGTTGATGCAAGTTGAAAGCATACACTATATGACCAAAAGTATTGAGACACGTTCAAAAATTCACATTTTTACGGATTTCTCGAGAAATAAAAGTTTAATTGCTCTGTATTTTTTTTCACATAAAAAATACACCCTATTTCTCATTTTCCAATGAAAAATTAAGTCTAACATTCATTTGGGGGACCAGCAATAAATAGAGGAAACAAAAAAAGTTTTTTGATCATTTTTAATTGTAAATAGCTGGCAATAAGCTATAAATTTCAGAAAGAAGTTAAAAAACTATCTAGAATTTATTTTTATATTTTCGTGAAAGTATCTCTTATACCCACGGAGATATAGCATTTCTTTCAAAAATGCAAATTTGTTTTGATGGTTTTCGGCTCATATCACGCAGAGTTTTCCTTCAAACTTTACTAACCTTGAGGAATATTTTGCAGCACAAAAGAAAAAAGATAATAATGAAACATTTGAAGTTAAAACATTGAAAATTTAATAATGTATGAATTTTAAAAGCAATTTATATTTCACTGCGCCTGCGCGAAATATAGCAATTTATAACCTTTATAATCGGAAACAGAAATAGATTCTACAACTCATAAAACATTCCACCTCTATATCTTTAAAATATAAAAAGTTATCAGCAATCTAATGAGCCGAATTTTAATAATTCTTGGATACACAACGGCTCGTGAGGGATCGTTGGCAAATAATCCGTACTTATCATGAATCACTCTGCAACGATAAGAGGAAAGTGTTGCCAGTTTGTGAACGACCCTTTACCATTCGTCGCCTATCCAAGAATTATAGCAATTCGGCTTATTAGATCGCTGATGACATTTTAACTTTTATAGATATTGAGGAGGCATTTTTTTATGAGTTGCAGGATCTACCTAAGCTTTGGATTATGAAATTTATAAATTGCTATTTCTTGAGCATGTGCAGTGGAAAATTAATTGCTTCAAACGTTCATATTTCATTGAATTTTAAATATTTTGACTTCAAATTTTATTATTATGTTTTTCTGATATGCTGTCAAATATTCTGAAAGTTTAGTAACGTTTGACGGAAAATTCTGCGTGATATGAGCCGAAATCCTTTTTAAAAAATTTGTATTTTTGGAAGAAATGCTCATATCTCCGTGGGTATAAGAGATACTTTCATGAACATATAAAAATAAGTTCTAGATAGTTTTTTAACTTCTTACTGAAATTTATAGCTTATTCCCAGCTATTTACAATGAAAAATTATCAAAAATCTTTTTTTGTTTCCTCAATTTGATGCTGGTCCCCTAAATGAATAGTACTTAATTTTTATTGGAAAATGACAGTTGGAGGATACCTTTTATGTGAAAAAAAATTGCATAGCAATTGGTCTTTTATTTCTCGAGAAATCCGAAAAAAAATGTGAATTTTTGAAAGTGTCCCAATACTTTTGTTCATATAATGTATGTTGCAACAAGTTATCAACCGGGAACATAAAACTGACAACATATCAATTTATCTTCCTGAACAAATGTTCTAAAATGTTTTCCTCCCACGGAGTACCCGTCTATTTTTTTCCGATTTCATGTAAATCCCTTTCAACAGGTCGTTCCTAAAGAAGTGAAGTGGATTTTATTCGAACTCAAATCAGTGAAATAGAGTTTCAACTAAGCGTATCTTAAATAGATGAAAGTAAAAGCTTTTGAAAACATCACTTGTCAATTGTCAAAATAATAAATTAAAATTTTAAGACATTTTTTAATGAACTTATTCTGCTATTAAGTAAAGCATTGCTTTATTCGTATTTGGAAACGTATTTCCGACTTATGCACAATGGAAAAGTTTTTTACAATTTACAAGCGCAAAGATATGAAATAATTACATTGAAATATGACATAAGAAATATGAAATATGAAGATATAAAATAAGAAATATAAACTATGAAGATATGGTATAATTATATTCTAACATGAAATAAGAAATATGAAGTTATGAAATATTTATATAAATAAGGTTATGAAATCATTTTTATTATAAAAAATTTAGTAAATTCATATGTTTATTATATAAATACGTACATTGGTGAAATTTTAACAGCTCAAATGGAATTTAGTCTTGTGGAACCCTGGTTAAATACTTAGCTTAACGATTTTGTCCTTTGGTTGACATGCACACCTTTCATGGATACCTGGGGGTCATTATAAGACCTTTCTGGGAACCACTGTTCTATAACATGCTATACGCACTCGTTCCTAAACATTGCAGAGTAAACCAAGGAGTAGTTGCATCAGTACTTTTTAGCAAGTTCTTTGTTGCAAAATACCGTTTTAAACAAGTAAAAAATGCAAATACGTTACCGTTAATTACAGTTTAAAATTGCAAATATTATTTTGTAGTACACTTTATACACTGATTTAATTTTGGTTCAGGTTTTAAATATTTTATGCAGTACTTAAATAAATTTTGCGCTACGTAACTAGACTAGCTGCTTCTCCCGGCTTTGCACGGTCAACTTCGAAAATAAAAGTTACGTCAAGTGACGGGAGCTCAGCAATCAAGCTTGAACAAAAATAAACATATGTACATTTTCCCCGACAGATTGCGGAAAAATAACCAAAAAGAAAAAAAAAATTAAATCCCTTGATTACAGCAAACGCCTCAAAACAAAAGCCAGAACTTTATTTGTTTATATTCTAGAAAACAAATGGCAACAGATATTTCTTCTTAGTGATTTTCTTCACGCTCTAAATTTTAATGAAATCATTATTTAACAATGACCGTGATCGACAATGGATTTCCAATTGAAGGCTTGCCTACATTTTAGCGCGAGATTAGAAAAAAAAAACAGTTATTCAGGGTCTGTTCAATAATTCAAAATTTTCGAATTTTTTGAAGTAGTGGAAAAATACGGAAAAAATTAAAAAGTGAATTTTTTCATAATTTTGCGTTTAAACAAATTTAAATATTTTTTATTGCCAAAAAATTGATTTGAACTAAGTCATTAAAAATTCGCCTGCTAAGTAAAAAAGAGAATAAAAAATATATATTTTTTAAATACTACCTTACCAGAGAAAAAACATAAAGAAAACCATAAGAAAACTAAAACATATCCTTCATGAAGTTATTAGGAATGTAAAAAAAATGATTAAAGGGTGTTTTAATAAATATTATTTAATACTAAATTGTACATAAAGACGATTCTTTAATTTGTTCATGCTACTGAGAATAATTTTTCAGTCTTGATCGAATAAAGACACAAATTTTGAATATTAAAGTAACGTTATTATAATTTAGACATCGTTTAACATATTTATTTTAAATAACTGGCACTAGATATATTAATTTTCAACAATTTATGATGGTTTTTTAAGTAAGGTTTGTCTTTGTCACTGTTTTCATTCACAATGACATTGACTTTTTCATCAGTGAACAGACGACTCAATATTTTAGCAGGCTTTACTATTTTTGCCAAATATCGAGCATGAGACGGAAAATAATGTCAAAATCCAATGTCTCAAGCTGTATCATATTTAGCCGAAATAATGAAAGAAGCTGGAACGATTAAACTCCATGATGTCAACATCACACCTTATATTATAGAACTTGAAATGAGATCGCGACATATTACGTCAAAAACATATCGTTGCTTTCTTGATTTTAGTCAGATCAGAATGACGTCACTGGGATTACTCGGTATTGTTGTGACTGTGCTAACAGTAGGCGCACTGTCGGATGTTGCTCACACATTGCTACGATGATATATTTTCTGACTCATGCTCGATATTTGGAAAAATTTTTAAAGCCTGCCGAAATACTGAGTTGTCTGTTCGTTGATGAAAAAGTCAATGTCGTTAACAAAGACAGTGACAAAGACCAACCTTGCTTAAAAAATCCTCATAAATTGTTGAAAATTATTATATCAAATGTCAGTTATTTAAAAAAATATATACAAATACAAATACAAATGTGACGACCAGCAACAGGCTCTGGGCCCAGCTAGGCTGGTCCTAGTCAATTAATTAGTCCCCAATGAAGATCAATGGCCCTCTTAAAGCTATCCACTCCCTTGCTCATTACCGCCTCTTCCGGTAAGCTATTCCAAGTGCCCACGACCCTGCTAAAGTAGTAGTTTTTCCTGATTTCCAAGTTAGCCTGAGATTTAAATAGCTTAAAACAATGACCCCTTGTCCTGCTTTCCCCGCAAAAATTTAATCCATTTACATCTTTCATTTTGATAAATTTAAATAACTGAATCATGTCCCCTCTGACTCTCCTTTGCTCCAGGCTATACATGTTAAGCCTATTAAGTCTGGTATCATAATCTAAATCTGAGAATCCCCTTACTAATTTAGTTACCCTTCTTTGAACCCTTTCCAATACAAAAATATCTTTCTTCAGATAAGGCGACCAAAACTGAACAGCATACTCCAAATGAGGTCTTACTAAACTCCTATATAAAGGCAGAAGAACTTTCTTAGATTTGTTTGAAATAGATCTATTGATGAACCCAAGCATTTTGTTGGCTTTGTTACTAGCAATACTGCACTGTTGACTAAACTTGAAGTCCTGATTTATAAAGACACCCAGATCCATAACATTTTCTGTCTGATTTATGACTGAACCCTGTAAACGATATCTCATACGCTTATTTCCATGACCTAAGTGTAGCACTTGACATTTCCCTACATTAACTGCCATACCCCATTTATCTGCCCACTTAATAATATGATCTAAATCCTCTTGCATCTGTTTTACTTGTTCTTCATTTTCGACAATCCCCATAACTTTTACATCGTCAGCAAAACAATTCATGCTTCCAGAAATATTTTCATTGATGTCATTCATAAATATAATAAACAAAAGAGGCCCTAAAACTGATCCTTGAGGAACCCCACTTAAAACATCACTCCAATTAGAATGATTTCCTCTTACAACTACTCTTTGTTTCCTACCAGTAAGCCAATTTCTAACCCAAAGTAAAGTTTTTCCTCCTATTCCAATGTCAGCTAAACTAATGTTAAACAGAGTCTAAGTTTTAAAAAAAAGTTAATTTAACATTCGAAATGTTTGTCTTTATTGGATCCAGACTGAAAAATTATTCTAAATAACATGGACAAACTATAGAATTGTCTTTATGTACAATATAGCATTGAATAGCATTTATTTAAAAACTCGTTAATCATTTTTTTTACATTCCTAATAACTTCATGAAGGATATGTCTTAGTTTTTTTTATTAAGTTTTCTTTATGTTTTTCTCTGGTAAGATAGTATTTCAGAAATATCTTTTTTACTTAGCAGACGATTTTTTACTTACTTAGTTCAATGGAATTTTTTGGCAATAAAAATATTTAAATTTATGTAAACGCAAAACTATGAAAAAAAATCGCTTTTTAATTTTTCCATAATGTTCCACCACTTCAAAAAATTCGAAAAAATTCCTGAGAGTAGAGGAGTATAAGAGACATTTTTTAACAAAATTTGGTGAGTGACACTTTTCATAAAAGCATTGAAAAAAAAATTATTTCCGTCGTCAAAAATCGGCTTTTCGTTTAAAAATTATGACTGTAATATTTTTTCATGTATTTTATTCTTAATAATAAGGAAAAAAAATACCACACATTAAATTTTGAATTTTACTACGAAAAAAACAGAAATCGAAAAATCGGGTTTTTAAAAAAAAACTCGAAGTTTGTTTGAGATAAAGCGGTGAAAATTTTGCTAAATTATTCACCACCAAAATGATCCCCACAGTGAGAGTCGAAAAGCTGCAAGGGCAGATTTAACATAGAAAATCTTTGGTCGAGATCGGGTTTTGCGTTTTTGTATAAAGCACTCTGTTTTTGTATAGGGAACATACACACACACACACACACACACATATATATATATATATATATATATATATATATATATATATATATATATATAAATAAATAAAGCAAACAATATATATATATATATATATATATATATATATATATATATATATATATATATATATATATATATATATTGTTTGCTTTATTTATATAGATTTACAATGATTTGACGGAACTAAGCATAAACAGGTCAAAGGCAAATTTGATTCCTGCAATTTTTTGGGAAATTCATTCCGGTGAAACAAATTATTAACAGCACTAACTATTGTAATGAAACATTTTTCTAGACAGTTTTCAAATACAATTATTACTTTTAAAACTTTATGCTATTCATCACGGTTAAAACTTCTCTTCTACCCTTTTTCTTAGATAACAAATAATATTTTTGTCTGTATCTCTAAGTCAAAAGGGGAAAAACGAAGTTCTACAGTTCTTTTCTTTGTAAAGAAAAGTTCATCCACATGATCCTATTAATACAGATAAGAAAAAAATTGAGAAACTCAATTTCTTTAATTCGAGTATTGGAGAGAAATAAGACCTGACTTTTTACTTTCTCCCTTTTCATTCTCTGCACGATCGAAACGTTTCATTTCTCTATTGTATTTGTTTCTTTTCTTTTACTTACATCTATTTTTTAACTTTTCACTGCATTCTTTGGTTACAGTGATGTTTTTCTTTTGTTTTGAAGTCAATTTTCTTTATTTTCTAAGTTTTAACTATTGTTTTTAGTTACTGAATTTTCTACAGAATTTTCAGTAGGAAAATATGAAGAGTTTATCTTTGAAACACAACGCTGTAATCGTCCCCAAAGCTCGTACAACTAAATTTCAATGTTTTAAACCTTTATCAATGTTTAGTTAAAGGGTTTGGAATCCCAACTTCATAAATGAGAAAAAAGTTATTCAGTTGACTTCCAATATAAGGTTCAGTATGACTTTATATCGCAATTAAAATGTATTACAAAAATTGATGAATCGTAGATTAATATTTGAAACATGCAGTAGACCTTTAAAATGCATTTTTCGCATTGATAATTTTATTATGAACGCACACAAAGCATGATTATACATTTTATTGTACATTGCATTTAATTTTTCGTTAATGTTCATACGCAACATATTGGTCATTACATATCAAGAAATTGTTTCACGGATATTATCAAGTGTATTAAGAATGCATCAGGACTTCGTTTTACAGATTGAAAATAAGGAGAAAAAGAATTTTTTTTTCCATCTTAAAGCAGAAAAATTTACAGCGGGGAAACTATCGACTTTTGAAGCACATTTTACTTAGATAGCAGATGCAATTGCCATTTGATCTTCCCATCTCCTTCTTCCTTCTTTAGAACTTTCTTTTGAGCCTTCGAAAGACAACAAAAGACTTTATCAAACGACATGAGGATTTCTTTTGTAGTTTCTTTTCTTCGAGTTGACAATTTGCGTTGAAAAATGCACTAGAGTACTGTCAGGAAACTCGGAAAACAAAAGTACAAAATAACCTTGCATTGAGGCAATTTATTGGTATTTTCTCCTTTGGGATGCTTGATTTTCAGTGTTCAAATGCTGTTAAAAAAGGTAAGAGTGGCATAAAAATCCAAAGTTTTAGTAAACAACAGCCGTGCCTAACATTTTTGACCTAAGTGAAAGTGCAAATATTTCCATCGCTTGTTTTTCTATTGGCACAAGCACACATTTCATTTGAAATAAATGACTAACTGAAAATTGATAAACTGTTTTATCTTTTCTATTTTTTATTTTCATCTTTTTTCCTCAAAATGCACGATTTAAATGATATAATTCGAAATATTTTGCTCACCGACATGCATAAAAACACTTTGTGCCTTAACAAAATAAACAAATATAAGTTCAATAAAAAAACTGATGTTCCAACCGTAGCAAGATATCCTAAACTCTCTTTATAAATATTAAGCAAAGTAGTAATACAAGATGTTAGAACATAGCTTAATCTTTGCTTCGTTCGTTAAAAATTGACTGTGTTAGCAGAAAAAAAGAAAAATTCGATGGTTTTAATATTTGATGAAAAAAAAAATCAGTATTTATTTTTATTATTTTCCAATTCTCATTTTGAAGCCAAGAATGGCGAGAATAAATTACGAATCAAAAACTTTTTGATTTTCTCTTACTGAAGGTAATGAAAAATGACAATACTAGAGATGAGTAAATATTGGCATTAGCACATAAGGCTGCTAAAAAATAAACGTTTGAAAACGAAACATTTTTGCGAAAGATAGATTGCTGTCTTCCTGCATTCGTATACAATATTGAAATCTAGAAGTATATATCAATCGGCATTTAGAGTTTTTGCTTGCTACTGCGTACGTACACGATTTTATAAACAGTAAAATCTTGCACGTTGTCAAAATTTACTCACTGTGTCAATAAAGCGTAAAATAAATAGTCACGAAAAATCTTATGCTGATGAGTAAAATTTAAAGAAATTTCCTACGAAGGTTTTGATTCCACAACTTGAAACTGTCTTAACACGACTGCAGCCTATCTCTGAGACTGCAAAAGCAATGCAAATCAAATGGATCTTACACAAGGATCTAACAACCCAAGGATACAATGGATCCTTAGACAAGATTAAACGATGGTGTGTCAATCCGTAGTTTGAATTTGTTATGAATACACATTGCAAAATCATTCATTCTGATATAACGAAGACATTATTAAAGAAGTTGCAATTTTATATTTACATTAACCGCCTGCGGCGACCAGCTGCTTCGCATTTTTGCGCCATTCGCCATTCTATGCAAGCAGCCCCCAAAAGCGGGGTGGGTCAAAAGATGTGCTCTCAATGAACATTTTGTTGGGAAATAACAAAAAGCACGTCCACCTTTATGTGAATGCATTATTTTTCAAAGTATTGGGTATAGGGCATTAATCCCGTGCTGTAGTTCCTTAAATGACGGGCCTAGTATTTCTTACTGACCATCTACCTATATCGATCTCTTTATTTATCTATCTATCTATACGATCTATGCATATCTACCTCTGATGGTAATTTAAAATCTTTCTCCAAGTATATAAGCATAAATTCGAAAAACCAAATGTACACTCAATATCTATCTATCTACTTATACGATTTATCTCTACATTTTTGTATCTATCCCTATTTATTTAATCTAACGCCAATCCCTAACAAAAACAAAGATCGTGGGGAAAATACACGTGCTTTAGGTATTTAATTAAAAAAGCACAAAAAAAAAACCCTCTACGTTACGCATTGTTTGAAATAGATAAAAAAACTCACTGCTTTTAAATAATTAAATGTACACAAATATGTAACGTTAAATAAACGCAACAAAACTTTGGAGGAGGAGGGAGGGGGGGGGAAGGCAGGAAAAGAATTCCTAAATTAAAAAACAAAACAAAATACAAACAAATAAATAAGCAAAAGCAAGCGCTACAGTTAGATCACTTATCCAGGACGTCATTGAAAATACATCATCGTAAATTGCTAAAGATTGCTAAAATTACGGATAAGCTTAGAAGTCATGCCGAGCTCTGCGTTAAAAAATGTTAAAAAAAAAACCATTGCGTATGTTTGAAAACTTTTTTTTCCGAAGAGGGTGAAATGTCTTTTCTATTACATAGATAAATTTTAGGAAAGAGACCTTTCGTGGGGTAAGTTTAGAAACGAGCTGATGTGTGCACCACATAACTTCCTTTTACGCCAATTTAATGACTTTTGCTCAAGACTTTCAGAAAAACACCAACATTTAATCTTACCTGATTCGAGTGCGTCACGCAGATTAAGGAATCTAAAAATCATTTTAAATACACTCTATAACAAATAAAATCGACCTTCCAAGAAGCAATCAAGCGATTGCTTTGAAATTTTGTATGCATGAGTGTTTTGACCAGATATGCAAATGATTAAAATTTGGCGTCCAATGAATGAATAGTTTGAACTCCACCGCATCGAAACTGCGCATTCAGCAGATGTATATAAAGAGCAGTTCTTCAACAGTTGTTGAAACATTCGGTTTGATTGCGATTCAGATTACCTTTCAACAGCTTAAAAAATGTCTTACCGCATGGTTCGTGCTCATTACGCGCAACTATCACAGTTTAAAAGAGGTCGTATCATTGGATTGAAAGAGGCCAGTTGGTCTAATCAGAGAATCGTTTCTCATTTGAGTCGAAGCGATACGGCGTTTCGAAGATGCTGGCAAGGATGGGTGGAAAATGGCTGAGTTCAGCGTCAGGATGGTGGCGGTCGACCTAGGGTCACAACAGATCGTGATGACAGAGTAATTGTCCCATCAGCTGTCACAGCGCTTTCTTCATCTCTATAAAACATCAGACGTTCAACCCAAACCCCAGTGTCCATCATGACCATTTACAGATGGTTGGGGCAGCGAAATCTACGCTCGCGCCGACCGTTACTCCACCTGCCACTGACGCTTACACACTGCCGAGCCAGATTACAGTGGTGCATGGCTCGATCAGGTTGAAATGATGCCGACTGGGGCCGTATACAAATCTCGCTTCCAACTGTGTCCTGACGGTCATCGAGACGCGTTTGGTGACAACCAGGGCAGAAAGGGATCCTGGTTTCACTTTTGCACGCCACACTGCCCCTCAACAAGGCATTATGGTTTGGGGTGCCATTTCCTTTAATGGCTGGACCCCTTTGGCCGTAATTAGAGGTACACTTACTGCACAGCGGTACGTCGACGACATCTTAAGACGTGTTTTTCTGCCGTTCCTTTTGCAGTACCCTAGGTTGGTTTTCAGCAGGACAATGCCAGATAACATACGGCACGTGTTGCTATGAACTGTCAGCAAGCTTGTCAAACTCTTCCGTGACCTACCAAATAGCCAGAACTCTCTCCCATCGAGCACGTCTGGGATATGATGGGATAGCGATTGCATTTGACAAGGAATGTTGATAACCTTGTTCGAAAATTGGAACAAATTCGGCAGGACACACTCCGGGAGCTTTATCGATCTTTGCCTTCCCTAATTCAGCTTATATCCAGGCTAGAGGCAGGTCAACACCTTATTGAACTTGTTAGTGTAACTCCGACATTAATTCTTCAATTATTCTGAGAATTTAATCATTTTCTATTCTGTGCATTATCTTCCTATCAACCAATTTTCGTTTCGATAGGACCACTCCTTCTTGGTGCGTCGATTTTTTTGTTATAGTGTGTATTAACTAGTTTGTCGTGAACGAATGCAAAAAAGTGTTTTACAGAGATTTCCTTTCGCAATATCGACAATTTTAACGTGATTCAATGGATAACTCTCTAAATATTACCAATAGCGCCCAATCGAAACCAAATTCAAAAAATAATTTGTTTCCCTAAATTTGTCGCCATGTTGGCGGCAAAACTTGGTGACCAAAAGCTTGGCGGTATATTGCCTAATGTACGCCAAATTATAACATCACTTAAGTTTGCATACTAAACCCCCACAAGGAGTCTACATACCAAATTTCAACTTTCTACGTCATACCGTTTTTGAGTTATGCATAATACATGCGCACATACGCATATAGATACACGCGTACAGAACGTACGAAAGTCACGAGAAAGCTCGTGGTAATTATCTCGGGGATCATCAACATGGGTTTTTCGGGTGTCCGTACGTTTTTAGGTATATATGCACGTGCGATTGGGCCCAAACACAACTTAACGTTTATTCAGGGGTGAACAAAATGGAAATTTAGGTCGATATTTCAGTAAAACAATTTTCGCGAACGCAATACTTCCTTCACTATGTAAAAGGAAGTAAAAATTAAATCCAGGAAATATGCAAAATGGAGGGTTTTTTTTTTAATTCAAAATTTCATTAAAAAGAAGCAGAAATCACTCTGTCGAAAAAAAACTTTTTTTTCATCTTTAAATCTCCTACATTTTAGTACAAAAAATATTTTTCTGGTACAATTCGTTCGGCAGATGTGGGGTAAAAAGTACTAAACACTGCTACAAATCACATAAAAAACATGAAATAACTTTTTAGACTAATTTTTTTTAAAAATACATAACAGCCTATGTTATTTGCTGATAGTATGGCTTTCTACAGTATAATAGTAATTAAAATCGGTCCAGTAGTTTTTGAGCCTATTCGATACAAACACTAAAAAAAAAATCCTCTTTATAATAGTAGTATATATTTAGTTCTACTAGGTGCCCTGAAACTCATGGTACATCCGTTTAAGGGAGAGGGATATAACAAAGCTGGACAAGCATAAATCAAAATCCAATCCTTAGTCAGAGCACAAACTATAAAGCGCTAGAGAATGATAAGCTGTAGTAGATGCAAGCACTATACCAGCGCCAAAATGGTTTATATTTAAAGACAAGAATCATGTGTTCCAGTTGTGTTCTATCATTCTGTAGCGTATGTATCACGTGTTCCATCATCCTGTAACATATGTATCATGAGTTTTTTCACTATGCATATCTTGATATCTGTTTAATTCAAGCAAAAGCAATTATTATTTCAACCAGTCTCGCTGCTTTTCAATTTGAGGACAATAGTTTTTTTTTTTTTTAGACTGATCTAATGATACTGGTGAAGATATATCTTAGTTACAATAATGAAATAAAAAATTAATAACTATATAAAAATACCCTATTAATACCTTTCCTTTCTACGAACATTATACAATTATGTATTACGTATTATTTACAATAATACGAAACAAAAGTTTGAAAAATGACAAATTTTCTAAAATAATGACTCTTTTCTCCTTGAAATTTAAATATGTTTAGTGTAATTTATTTATTCTTGCCTGCATGACAACAAGTAAAAAGTGTAAAAAAAATCCGTATGCCATTTAAACTTTATACATGAAACAAGATAATATTTGTTGAATATGATACACTTGCCCTAAAGTAATTACCGTTTAATCCTTCAAGACGCCAAGTGAATTCAATTTTGGCACTGGGTCTTTCTTAATAGTTCGCTGAGAATTCATCTTATTTCATTCACTAGAGTGGATAAAAGTATTTGTCTAGTTATATATATTTATTGTGATTTCCTTAGGATAAAAGAGAAAATAGAATAAATATCTACAGTATAGACTTCTACTGAGCTGATAGTTATAAATGATTGCAAATACTTTTACCAAATTACTTTATTTTACTGCACTACATAAATAAATAATCATTTCATACATATATATTCCTATGAGATTACTTATCTGAGCATTTGAACAGTACATATAATATGTGTTGAAAGTGATAGGTTAGAAAAGGTATAACCACAACAAAACTATAAAATTTCATTACCTTTTCATCTTTATTGGTACACCTACTGGTACATCCTATCCATTAAAATGGATGTTATATTTGTTACTCCTACTTGTATCTGTTAACAATCTTTAGTTCAAAACCATAGGTTAACATTCGGAAACCGCATGCCACATATATAGAAGACTAACAACCGTCGACATAGATACTTTGCGTAGTGGAAAATCTCACACTGGCTTTCTGCCTGAGTTTACTCCCATAATGTGTGATATATGCTTCGCCTCCTATTGCAAAATATTTCGTTGTAGCTAACAAGAACTGCAATTGTATCGTAACAGATGAAAAATATATCACATGTCAACTTTCGGAATCTCGCAATGATACTTTACTCATTTTTCATATGGTGCAGTGTTTAAATCAATCTGAAACTTCAGGCTCCTGACTAAAGTTATTTTTGTTCAGTTTAATTTTCGTTACTTCTGAAAGATATTTGTCTTGTGGTTTAAATAAAGGTACACCGAAATTTACAACATTTGTATGAATAACTTGTTTGGAGAACATCAAATAAAACAGATAAAGTTCACTTCATACCAATTATAGTTTTAGATTTGTATTTATTCAAGACATCCTCTGAAAATTAAATATGCTGCACATCTTTTGCCATACATCTTTTTACAAGAAAGATTATATTTAAGTGAAAGGAACTAAACAAATATGACATTTTGCAGTGTTTGTTATTTGAGGCATTTAGAACTAAAACTAGCTCAAGCCATTTTTTTTTAATTTAGCAAGAAAAACAAAAAGCATCAATGGATGTAGCGCTTTTTAAAGAACGCCAGCATTTTACAGCAGTTTTCGACAGGCTTGAGCTGATGCTGTGGCAGCATGATAGTATCTATCACAAGATTCAGACTATGAAATAGAATAACTTTTGGAAATTCATGGATTTAGGCAGTTTTGATACTAAACGACGAATTTTTAAAAAATATCGACACATTTAGATTCGCACTAGTTCAAAATTAGTATTTATTTTGATTTTACCATTAAAGATTTAAGTGATAAAAGCTTAAATAAGGTAATCCAACGGTCACTTACCGTTTGAACATAAAGATGTAAAAAACAAGCAGAAGAAAGTGTGCAAATTATTTATTTAATTGGTAGATCTAACTTTTAGCATCGCGTTAGATGCTCTGACATAATTTATAGATGTAACTCAAGTTTTGATTATAGGTTAGGGTGGGACACTTACAAAGCCAGCTAGAAAGTTTCAAGAAAAACACTTTCAGTACTTGTTAGAGGTGTTCTTAGATGGAATGTTTAATCATATTGCTTAAGGTTAAATTTATTTCTACAGGTTTAATTATCTGGATATGCAAAATATCCATGTTTGTTTCAAGCAAATTAAAAAAAAGAAATCCTCTAATGACTAATAATTCACGTTGAAATTACGGGATGGTGAACTACTGGTTACCTAAAAGGGGACAGTAATTGGTCAATACAGTCAACTAAATAACTTATAATGGTTTTAAAGCTGTTTTTGTCAATACCGAGGTGATTAAAAACGTATTTGTTCAAGATAAAACAATATAATGAGTTTTGCATTAAGAAAATATTTTTTCCTGCAATTTACTTGTTCGGTTAATTAATAAATGTTCTTGGTCAAAGACTATACATGCGCAAATAATCGACATATATCTTTAACTTATAATTGTTTTTTTTTTCTATATTATTTTCATATAAAGAAAGAACCGACTTCAAGAATCACCTAGGAACTAAAAAACAAAAAAATAACTGATTACACTTACATACGATTTCCTATCCAAACGTATGGATAAAATTTATTTTACAATTCCAGTACAAAAATCAACTAAACTAAACATCCAATTATAAAATAAACACTGGTTTTAATTACTATACGATGAATTATTTTAATACCTAACTAATTATATACGATCTGTTAATTTTTAATAACCATTTGAAGTCGGGGCCTCCTATAAACTACTACCTAACGTAACTGAGTAGGTTTAGTTTTAAAAACTTTCGCGTTTTGTTAAATTAGTGTTTAACTCAGGATTTGGTGAGTTGTCAGTTACGTACCAGAACACTAGAAAAAGAGTATCTACTGTGATGTTGTATAAGTATACGAAGATCAAAATACTACTAGAGCAACGATACTAAATGAATTTTCGGTTTGCTTCAGAGGAGTCTTCATTCAAAATTTGCGATATGATTACTAATGATTATTACAGAGAAAATATTTAGGGAGTTCTCCCCCAAATCAAGAGCCCCCTGAAAAGGAAAAATACCCCTCAAAACACCCCCTCCCCCGCACTTAAGGGGACACCCTTGATTTATATTATTGTTTTATGGTACTTTCTTCAACACTGAGTAAAGAAAGTACTTTTGTATTATGGCACTTCCTTCATCAATGTATTTTATATTTGATCGTTTAATATTGAAATTAAATGAAGTTTAGTGTTTTTTGCCTATTACTTTTTTCTAAAATACAAATACGGTTAAGCAAATGTTTGGGACCTAAGTTAGATCACTCCTTTCCATTAAACAAAAAAAAATCATAAAAATCGTTTCACAAAGTAAGACGCTATGAATTTACAAACAACAAAGCGCGAGTATGAAATTTCAAGATTTCCGTCGATTTCTCCAGGATCCCTCATACCCGGACTTGAAGATCATTAGACGACCGAGAAAAGTATACCGTTTTAAACGGAAAAAGAGTTTTCATAATTGGTTCAGGCGTCTTCTAGTAATTGGAGAGCATAGTACATAAAAATAATTCCAACGAAGTCTGTTAATTAGTATTGCCATAACTGTAAATTAAACAACTGACAGCATCATTAAACATTAAATCTAGAATAATTGTCAAACTTCAGAAATCGGTCACCAGTTATCAAGAAATATTAATTTTATCGTCGGCGGGGGGGGGGAGGGAATATTTGTCTTCAATCCCCCTTGAATTGAACACTAAATGTATTTAAAAACCGAAATACTAATATATATATATATATATATATATATATATATATATATATATATATATATATATATATATATATATATATATATATATAATGACTAAATGAAGTTATTTTTTAGCAAAAAAATATTTAAAATAAATTAATTAATTCAACTATTTTCGTAGCAAAATACATTCAATTTACTGATTTCCTACATGAGTAATAAATACATTAGTAAAACGATTATTAAATATAACAGGCGGCTCCGTGAATCAAACATCTCGATGCGTGAAAATTAAATATTGTTCAATACAAGATCCCTCCGTCGAAAAAATGCGCCGTTCACGCCAAACCATGTGACTTGTGGTGACGTAGCTGGTCTACATAGCCACAACGTATGAAATTTGAAGTTTCTTATATTTCTCCGGGACCCCTTATGAGATTCAGACAAAATTAACATGGGACCATCTGGAAAGTATACTCTTCCAAACAAAAAAAGATTTTTTCAAATCGGTCCAGTATTCTTGAAGTAATACGAAAACATACCTACAAAGCCGCAAGACGAAATCATAACCTTCTTTTTTGAATTTGGTTAAAAAATCATTCCTTATTAGTAAGAAAACCTATACGGATCGCCGACAGGGTATGTCAGCCTAGTCGGAAACTAGGACCTGGCCTGTGGAACGACTCAGCTCAAAATATGAAGTGTATATTGGAGGGGGTAAGTTTATGGAAGCTCAGTGAAAAACTGACATGGTGCCCGTCTATACAACTACTATTACATATTATTTATATAATATTGAACATAAGAGTAATATTTAGGTTTACTAGAAAAAACATTTGGCGACTAAATTCTAATCTTTTGCTCGGCTATCAGTGTAAGGACATCATGTCTGCTTGAAGTCTGTGGGCTTGATGAGAAGTTGAAGAGATATCACCAAATTGGCATCATTTTGTCGCCACATTTTGCGAAAACTACTTTGTTTGGCTACTTTTAAAATCTCATAAGTCGTTTTTGGAACATGCCCATCATCAAGATCACGTGCGATGAGCTCATTCTCCCAGCAGCTAATCAAAAGTGATCTTTAGATAGACATCAATACTCGTACATAAATACGAACGTACATGCATAGATATGGCAGGATTTGAATGGTTGATTTGTATGTTAAATGTGTGGGCAAAATAGTTAACAAATGGTGAATAAAATGGTGGGCAAAACGTTAATGGTCAATTACTAACAAAATCTCATTTTTTAACCATTGTTGAAAAATTTGCAGTGAATAATAAAGTTAGGAAACTCACGTAACCTTTTAAAAGATACATTTTAAAGACCCATTTGAAGTAATTATAAGTAAATTTAAAATGTAAGAGCGAGAAATGAGAAGCAAGAAGAAGCACTATGTAAAATAACATTCTTCAGGAAAACTGTCTTGCCTAAACTAATACCTTAGGGAAAACGCTTATTTTCCTTTAATACCCATTTTTCACTTGGATCTCTTCCACAAGCTTTGAGAAACAGATTATGCACTTCTAATATTTAGTTTACTGTTAAAAGAAACAGATTATGCACTTCTAATATTTAGTTTACTGTTAAAAGATTACTCCAGTTCTCTAAGACAAATCCTACAAATAACTACATAATGTACACTATTTAATAATACTCGAAAGGAATTTTAAGAAATCTGGGATAATGTAAATGCATTTTACAGCACAAGGCGCAAAAATGTAATTACAGGCAGTTATGACAATTTGGCACCTATTTTGAAAACGAGCTTTTAGAAGTTCTTTGCCGCAGAAGATTGGGCAATGATTCTAAGCATAGTTTAAGGAAATAAAGTTTTTATTAGAAAGTGTCATAATGCCCTTTTAATTAAAAAGCTGACTCGCATAACTCAATCTAATTATAAAACACATCAAAGCATTTAAAATCCTAGTGTTTTTTCTTAAAAGTTAAATCATATTCAGCTCCAAAAAATTTCAATTTAAGCATTTGTTCCCTAAACCTCCAGTGAAAAAATGGCAAAAGTATACTGGTTTATGAGAGAAGAGATTTATAGTTAAAATTTATGAAATTCAAAAGTCAAAAATGCTTAGATTTTTTTAAGTGGAAAAAGTATTTTTAATCTTCAAAATTATTTCCTAATAGAATAAATATTTCTGGCAAAATCCTTTTAATCTGTTTCAAAAAGAATTTTTTTTTCCAATTACGAAAAGTACTTCCAGTAAACCTCTATAATATTTAGTTAAATTTTAACAAATAGTAATGTTTGTTTTCGTATCGGTATGGTATCTTAAAAAATACATCTGTATAATCAATAAGCTATTCTGTTTTAGAATTAATTACTCATAAAAAGTCAATAAGACACAACGAAATGATCAATATGAAAAATATTACAGCTTCTTTGTGAACTTTACAGTTTCATTTTGCTATTATAAGTGCATTTCTCACATGAATATTTCCTTCTCTTTAGCATGTTAACGCTTAAATTATAATTTGAAAACTTGCTTCAGTTTATGATGTAGTACAATAATTTAAATTATGCATTATCATTTTTTGCTTATTTTAAAATCGCCTCAAGGCGAACTGTTTGCATGTAAGGCGTACATGTTTTAAAAAAAATAGTAAAATATGCGTCCAACCAAATAAGAAATATTATTGCAGTTGTTATTTGCAGTTGTGTATGCTATGTTTTGTGATCCTTATGTGAGCTAAATTAATAAAAATTGAGTCTTTGAAAATTGTCTGAAATGTCGTAAACAGTCACTAAGCGCTTATTGTCTGTTATCCTAAGCAACAATTTTTTACCTAATAAAGCATTACAATACCTAATTTAAAGATGTAATAAATCTATTTTCGCCAGCTATTACTAATTAAAATCTTTGTAATCAAATATTTTACTATTTCTTATATTCATAGCACACATATTACAACGTGTTTGCACAAACAAGAAATTACATTTTTTTTTCAAATAGAGTTACTTATAGGGATGGTGCAAGATCCGTCAAAAAGTTAGGAAATAGAATTGGTAAGAATTATTGACATAAAATGAATAGAATAAATAGCTAAAAAGTTTAACATTTTTAGTAAAATCCAAACTGTATCATATGAACAGTTCTGCATGGGAATTTCGGCCAACGTGAAATATTTGCGAATACTTACCTTTTCAACTTTCATTAAATATTAAATTAAAAACATCTTTTGATTAAAAAATTTCTTAGCACCATGCAATTGTCAAAATAAAAAAAAGTCTAGATATATTACACTTTAGCTAATAATGAAATTTTCTTCAAAGCCCTTTTCTTTGCATCAGTAAGCGAATCGAAAAGTGTAAAAGGAATGTAAAGTTATCGGAACAGTGGAAAAATAAAGATAATAATAGGAATCGTTGCTTTTAACAAAGACGATGTGTTTCCATTGGATGGGAAATCATTTGAAGATTGGAGTTTACCCACAGCTGCTACCTCCACCTAAAAATTCAAATATTTACTTTTGCTTAAATTTTTATGCGCATTTGAAAACACATGCTCGTTACAATTTTATTTACTTTTTCTCAGCTGAAGAGTATTTTTGAATATCCCATACTTAGTGGCACAAATTCTTTTTATCACGCTTTTATTAGCTTCACTTGTATGTTTGTGAGTAACTCTCCTTTGAACTAAGAGCTAGTGGCTTATTACTGTTAGTACATTCCTCCACTTTATGAGCGTTCGTAGCCGAGCTGTCTAAGGCGCTGGTCTTCGCTGACGTCCACCTCCAGGAATCATTGAGCGTGCGTTCTAATCCTATCTACACCGAAATTAAATTTATAATCTTGCAACTCAATTTTCGCCCACTTTCTGTGATAGGGTACTTTTAAAATTTGAAATGCAACCTCAGACCCGATGACAATGCAATATTCTAAAATCAAATTAATTTATTAACGATAAGATTATTCGAATTAACACGCTTTTATTGGCTTAACTTGTATGTTTGTGGGTCCAACTTTCCTTTGGACAAATAGCCAGTGGCTTATTAGAATTACTTACAACGTACAAATCAGAGCTGCGGAGTGTGACATTGTTTGCACATGAATTTACCAGAAAGCATTCAAAATGTCTGATGCAAATAATGCAATATAATACTAAGATACATTCCATTATAAATAAAATAATAGTTTAAAAAAACACGCTATTGTAGCAAAATGAACTAAAAAGTAAAAAATAAAATAATAGTTTAAAAAACTATAAAAAACACGCTTTAGGAGCAAAATAAACTAAAAAGTTAAAAATAATCTTTGGATGACAAGTATATAAAGTAATTGACCAAACACTTAATTTTACTGTAATAAAAAAAAGCGTGGGGGGGGCTGCCTATTTACATTTTTGCATGGATAACAAGTGGAAGAAATTTAAGACAACTGATAAGAAGCCCCCCCCCACGCTTTTATTCTATTACAGTAAAATTAAGTGTTTGGTCAACTATTTTATATACTTGTCATCCAAAGGTTATTTTTAACTTTTTAGTTCATTTTGATACTAAAGCGTGTTTTTTTAGTTTTTAATCTATTATTTTTTATGATACTGTGTCGTTATTTCTGCAAGGTTTTTGTGTTTGTGTGTACGCTTGTACGTGTTTGTGTGTGCATGTGTGTGTGTGTAGTCGTAGTAGTGTTATCTCAGAATATGCAGTTTGAAAGCGTTTAATCATAAGTTAAAGGTTTTATTGTTCAGTTTTTTTAAATTAGTTTTTTTTACTTGAAAGCATTTAGACAGTGCATTCCTTTTCTTTTGTTTTTAATATGTTTTTTGTTGAGATCATGTTAATCAAAGGTGTAAGAGAAGGAAAAGAAGTGATAGTTGAAAGAATTCTAAATCGACATTATTAAGCTTAATTAACGATAATGAAAATTCACTCAACAGCTTTATCATTTGAATATTCACGAAACTGGGGATTTCTTTTTACGCTGAGACTTGTCTTTCTTTTTCCTTGTAAGAAGCATAGATATAATTACACAAAATAAAAACCTATCATATTCACGAAAAATGTCCCATTTCATTTTTTTCTTTACTTTAATTTCAGTCACCTTGGAATCAGTTTTAATTAGTTACCTTGCATCAGTTCCCACAAGCTTTTTCTTCACGTCTGCAAGTTTGAATGTACTCGATATTGCGCAGGTCAAAACTCCACAAAGGGCTGCAAATTTGTAGTTTATTTTTTAAATAATTATTTAGACAAGATATTAAAAAAAAAACATTTGACTGTACCTTCATAACATTAAACACCAAATAATAACAGCTTCTTTTAATGAAATGAAACAACAAAACATGACTTTTTCTTAATAAAATACGTTTATTTAACGTGCATAACACATTTGTCTTTTTGCTAGATTTGAAAAAAAAAAGGTAGAAACATCATTTTGACTGAAACAAATCCATTATGTGACAACATTCTAGTTTAATTTAAAATTAATAACTCTTCGAAGTACCTACATGAGTTCCTTTCCCTCTTCAATTTCTAGTTATTAATAGTTTAAGATGCATTGAAAGAAATTATGTGAAGATAGAAGGTCGTCAATGGAAAGGTAAAAAATGCTTTGCTCAGTTTCAAAAGGTTAAAACTTTTGTTGAATAAAGTAATGTAATACGTTTTGGTTCTTCGCGATATTGATCTTATAAAACTGTTTTAAGAAGTCTTTCTAAATGCACGAGTTACTGGTAAGTATTTTCTGCATTCAGTTTTTAGGCAAAAAAATAAATTTTCATTCGCTTAAATATATCTACATTAAAAAGGTTTCGTTAGCTAAAGTTTGCATCGTTTTTGTTAAGAAAATGTTCATCAGTTATGAATAAGTTAAATCAATGAGTTCGAAAACCAGTTTTCATCATCAAAATTGATTTTACAGGAGAGACCAATAATAAATTGCTCAACATTCATATGACATGTAGACTTTATTTCATTTTTTATTTTTTAATTTTTACAGTAGAATATGGCTTTTAATTATGGAGACTCGAAAAAATCAATTTCTTTATTTCGGAATCGCGTTACCTCTCAAAATTTGTAGTTTGGTATCCTCAATTGGGGAAAAATAATGAATAAAATCTATGTTTACGTCTTCAGTTCGCGCATGAGAATGAAAGTTTGAAAAAATGTGCTAAAAATTGAATTTTTCAAAAAATGATAAAAATAGTTTTTTTTTTTAAATATTTTTATAACGCAACAACCATAACTTGTAAGTATATAGCGTAGTTTGAACTTAAAAAAATATTTATAGCTTTTATATGATATCTTTGGTTCGCGCATGCGCCTTAGATTGGGCAGGATATTTTAGCCCAATTATATTTTAACAAATGTACACTCCTGTTTGTGAAAATTGCAACACCATGATTGAAGCATCATAGCTGAATGAAATTTAATACACATTTCAGTAGAAATGGTACAAATAAATAATTACATTTTCAAACCAAACAAATAATAAAAAGATATAGAAATTAGTATTTTGTGTTTCCTCCACGCGCCGCAATAAGAGCTGCTACCAGACTCGGCATGAAGTGAAACAAAGTTTGAATATCTGCCTGCGGAAGAGTATTCCATATTGTTTGTATGCGCAACCAAAGTTCGTCTGTCGAAGCAACAGAACGAGAATCACGAGCAAGACACCGCCCAACGAAATCCCGCACATGTTCAATCGGTGACATATCCGGGGAAAATGCGGGCCAAGGAAAAAGCTGTACCTGCTGCGAATCAAGGTAGGATTTGACAGTCCTGGCGACATGTGGACGGACATTATCTTGCTAGAATACAGCCCCTGGTTATCCTTGAGGGAAAGGAATAGCTTGGGGCTATAAAACTTCGTTTATGTATCGGGTACTGTTCAAATTGCCCACAATTCGTAGCAATTGTGATCGTCCATGATATGCTATGGCAATCCAGACCATAACTCCGGGTGTTCGTCCACTGTGGCGTTCGATAATGCACTCCGGAATGTTGTTCACCGGCATAGTGCCTGACACAAATTCGGCCATCATGGTGCCATAAATTGAAGCGGGATTCGTCAGAAAAGACGACCTGCTGCCAATCAGCACGCCAACTCCTATGCATGTTGGCCCATTGTAGCCGCAGGTGGTGTTGGTTTTGCGTGACAGGAAGCCTGTATAAAGGAATCCTTGTGCGCAGCCCATGCTGCAGCAGACGTCTCCGAATTGATGAAGCACACAATGAAACACCTGTACCTGTTGACCACTGTGCTGCCAAATGTCTAGAAGAAGCTGTGCGGTCCGTCAGCGCCATACGCACCAGGTGTCTGTCATCGAGAGCTGACATCACATTTCGGAGTCCACTCCCGGATTTCCGAGCTGTCTGACCCTCGTCCGTCCACTGCTTCCAAACACGCATGATTGTGCTGCTGTTACGCTGCACAAGAGTGGCTACTGCACGATAAGACAATACAGCCTCACGGAGGCCGACAATTCTGTCCCGTTCAAACTCCGAAATTTGCTCAAATTTCGCTTTCTTTCGTCGAAGAGGCAAAGTAAAGATTCAGTTACCGTTTACTCAAACATATAACCACCGATAATCATACACGCCTCGCTACAGTCGTCTATTTATAGGGTAAACCTACCCAATTTCGTGATACTAAGGATTCAAACAGTATAATCGATAATTTTTTCTGAATTTATTGACTTGATATTTTTTCCATAGACATAGTAAACTTTATTCTTAATTATTAAACCATCAAACAGAATTAATACATGATAATATAATGTAATTTAATTATTTTCCAAAAAAGTATCACATGTACCTAAATTCGTGATAGTCTACCTTATTCCGTGAGTCAGTGTACCTAACTTCGTGGTAATGACTTAATCACTGTCACTGTCATTTTCTTCATTACGTGCACATACACTACACATGAACACTGTTGGTGGATTTTTTGAGTCAACTGCCTGGCAACTTTCATGATACCAATTTAAACAAAAACAACATTGGATCCATGGGCTCTTGTTATGTCCTTTGTAGTAACTTTCATTACAGTTGGGGCAGAACCATTCATCTTCAGCTTCACCTTTGCTCTTATTGGTGTTCTTTTTGGCTTTAACCAAACTGCTGGTACTGGCACTGACACAGGATTTGGTAGTGTCACTAGTACTGGAACTGGTACTGGCGGTGGAAGTATTACCACGTGATTTCTCCCCTGGAAGATGAACTGCAGCTGATGGATCACGCCTCTTCCTTGCAGGTTTTGGAGCACGTGCTGTAAAATCAGGTAGTTTTAACACATCATCGATGCCTTCCTTTGTAGCAGGTGCATTGCTGACTGACAGGGAATTTTCATCCATACACCTGTTATCCACGTTTGTTGTCAGGGCTTCATCAGGAATTTTCATCTTGTTTAGTGGAAAAACACCAGCCTTGCAGAATGCAGAAATGATATTTTCTCTGCTGAATGCTTCCAGAAAAGCGGGACTGAACATCCCATGGAAATCGAATCTTCCTGGTCTTCTCAGCGGATTACCTTCTTGAAACTGCCTTAGGTGTTTCTGCCAAGCCAATTTCAAAGGCCGGTATACTGCTACATCCAAAGGCTGTAGCAAATGACTTGTGTGGCTTGGAAATGTTACAATTATGATATCATTCTCTGAAGCCATTGCAATGACTTCAGGAGTTATGTGACTCGCATATGAATCCATTAATAGCACCACAGACCTTGCTGAGAAAATCCCCTGGACAAATTTTTGAAACCACATCAGAAATAACTCTGAGTTTATCCAGCCACTCTGAGACACTGCAACTGTTACATTTGGAAGCGCCCCAATTTTCAAACCATCAATCATTCTAGCGCCTTTGAAGATCAGTAGAGTAGGTCCAAATTCACCTGCGGCATTGATGCAAGGTCAAACGGTGTGAGTTTCAGCCTTGTCAGCAATTACTCGATTATAGACGAACCTCTTGCCTATTCTTGTAACAACTCGTCCAGACTTCACAACGTAGCACAGCCCCGTTTCGTCGCAGTTCAAATTTGTTGAGGTTTGATGCTTTCTGGAAACTTTCCATAAACCTCAGAGAGTTTGTCGTAGAAATCATTGAGTAACACCCTATTAGAATTGTTTGCCCGATATTGGGACAAATTTTCGGGTGTTCTTAGGCCTAAATTGTATCTGCGACGAAACTCACGCCACCAATTCCAACTGGCACATTTTTTCTTGTCGCTGAATGGAAACGGTTTGTTGTTTGAAGCACACTCCTTCTCAGCAAGGGAGTATGCTATGTGCCTGATTCGACTGACCGTCAAACCAAACCCAAGCTCCTGCATATTAATGACAAATTTCACTAACGAAGTTTCAGTTGCTGGACCTAGAGCAAACGGTCTCCCCACTTTTCTCACATCCACACGTCACTGTCACCTTCACAGCGTGTTATGTAGTCTTTCAAGGTGCTCCATGGGATGAAAATTTTTTTTGCAGACTTGTACACTGTCCAATTTTCATCCACTACCTTCCTCACTGCGAGTTGAAGTGTTTCCTTTGAGTATTTCTTCCGTTTGTTCCCACCTTTCTCTTTTTTCCCACCGGCTAGCTTGCTGTAAATAGGCGCCATCTGTCTGAAAGTAGCAAAATTTCATAAGAAATAACTGTGTTTTTGTAAGCCTCCGTTACGATTATTACACACAAAAACAAGAAACTAATATAAATACCACATTCATTATAGTATTAATTTAAATATTAGTGTAAGAAATATTAATTTTCTTAAGAGATTACATATAAAAACTTACATTAATTATTGCAAGGAGTCACACCACGTGCACACTGTTCTCTTCTAACTGACAAAATGGCTACACAATAAACCAGTTGCCGGATACCTCCAAAGCTTTGCCTGGGTTTGGACAACACCCTGCCATCTATGAGGAACAAGTCAAATTAAGTGTACACAACCTACCTAACTCCGTGGTAAAATAAATGTTTCGTATCACAGAGTAAGGTATGTCACGAAATAAGGTAGGTTCACCTTATATTGTTCGATCCGCCGTTCAGAGGGCGCTGCTCAGCATACGCATGCGCTACCGGTCTGCAATTTTAATCATTCGCATATCATGCCCTACTTTACATTTCCTGCAATTTTCAGCTCACTCGCATAAGTCCTTCGTGGTGTTGCAATTTTCAATCAGGAGTGTACAAAACCATTATAAATGCTTCAAGTTCTTGTATAAGTAAACGTATTTGCATTTATTTTTTCTCAAAAGGGTCAAAATGACACCTGCCACACGTTTAGGTACAATGAAACCTGTGTACGTTGATCGCTTGCGGTGCACTACTTTGGTGGTCAACTTAAACAGCTGGTCAACTTATAGAGATTGATTTTTATTATATACGGCTAATTCTGTACCTGAAAAGAGCGGTCAACTTTGACAGGCTGTCAACTTACAAGGTTGGTCAACTATACAAGTTTTACTGTATAACCCTTTAGTTTGAGTTTTAAAAAAATCAATATTCTTGAAAGCGTTATATTATTAAGCAGTCGAGGAATGATTAAGTTTTTTATGAAAATACAGAGGAGCAGTTACAGAAAAAAATATTTGGGGTCAAAATGCCCCCTCCTGTAATTCTAGAGTTAAAGTGAGAACTATTATCGCAAAGGTAAATATGCTGAACTTGTTGATGATGACTAAACATAATGATTCATAAAAGAGGTAAGAATAATGTACTATATAAAAAAAAAACTGTGGTGTAGGTAAAAATGACTACAAAGTATTTTTTTTTTTTTAGTTCATTCTGTGCTAAAGAATATGTGCTTAAATGTGTCTGTATCTGTACTGCATGTAGTAAAACTTACGGTTTTGAGTTCAAGTAAATTAATTTCACTCTTCAAACAACTCTTCTTTCACACATTGTACATAATCTTACAAAGTTTAATCCATTTTTCGACTATGTAATGAAGAGGAGACTAAAAAACTACTGTATTTTTAAAACTGCAACCTTATCTAAAAACACTAGGGTCTAGTGGGGGAAAGTGGTCAATGGTGTAAAGTGGTCATTCGTCAAATAAAAGGCTATAGCTTGGAAATAATTGTGAAAATAAATGTGAAAATGTTATTTTAGAGTAAGGAAACTACATTTAGAATACAAAATTTCACAACTGGCAAAATTTTATTTAAAAAAAAATATTTTGTATGAATATGAAAAATTTTAAATTTAAAACACCTCTATTAACTTCTTTGGGAAATTTTGTTTACTAGAATTATGAACAGATTGACTGCAAAGGAAGCTTTCTACATGTCTCAAGAACTCTTACTCATTAGTAGTTAGCTGAATCTTTTTTGGATAATTTTTTAGAACAATTTAAGTAAGATGGGGTAAAGTGGTCATAATACTAGGCTTAACAAATATTGTTCTTCTAATGTTACATAATCTTTAAGTATAAGGCACATATAAATTAAATATTAAGTAAAATTAAGATGTATTTTTTTTTTACAGTAAACGGGGTTAAATATACGAGTACAGAAAAACCCTTCCTAACGGACGTCCCTTAAATGCAGATTTCTTCGTATGCGGACAATTTTTAATTCCCCAGAGTCCAAGGCAAATAACATTATAAGACCCTATCCTGCGGACACCCCTCGATTGCGGACAAAAAAAAATCCCGTTAGTTTCCGCATTATATAGTTTTTACTGTATATGCGTATGCATAAGCATATATACTCGTGTAGGCACGTATATAGACGTAGTCACATAAATGTACCAATAAATACGTATATGGGTAACTGCAAGTATTTTTTATCTATACAGATATACATTCAATTATACACGTATATGCTCGCTTTGACTCGCATATGTACGAACACTTATATAATCAGGTAGACACGTATATACGCATACGTACTCGAGTAGACACTTGCATACAAGTATACAGGGTGTATAAAATCTTGAGCAAATTGTTAAAAGCTGTTAAAGGTGAGGATAAGAAGCAAGAATCAAAATGGAAAACATGGTCACAAACATACATGCACGCAAAGTCAAAAACTAATGGATGCAAAACAGGTCACAAATGTATTACACGAGGACAATTTTACACAACATTTTAGGTCTTAAGAAAGTTCTAAAGCGATTTATGTAGTTTGCGATCTGCTTGTTTGCGATGCGTGTAGTAGAACTACTACAGGCCGCAACTTTTAACAACTGCTCAAAATATTTCGTAAAAACTTAAATGTTGGTTAAAATCATCTTTGTGCAACAAATTTGTGACCTGTTTTGCATTCATTAGTTTCTGGCTTTGTGTGCATGTAGTGCGTCAGCGACCATAAGTTCCTTATATGATTCTTTGCTTCTTATCCTTCCCTCTCACATCCCTCAGATTTTTGCCCAAGAGCTTGGATTCACTCTATAGGCATACATGTATCTAAGCGTATACATACTCGTGTATGCATACATGTACTGGGGTATACACGTAAATGCACGTATATACGTCTATACAGGTATATAATTGTGTTTACACTTACGCATACGTATGTACTCGTGCTTCCAAATATATATATACGCGAGTAGTCACGTACAAAGATGCAGGAGATGTATCCCCGAACTAACTCGTGTGTACCCTTATATGAATGGATGTACACTTTTGTATACGTATATACGTCTACTATACACGTATATACTCAAGTATGCTCGTATATACTCGGGATACTAGTGCACACGCGCATATAATGTTCGTTAATACGCGTGTATACTCGTATATACTCGTGCCACATATATACTCGTGCAGACACGCATACACTCCTTTAGGTAATTACGTATACATGCTTATATACTCGTGTATACACATATATACTTGAGGAGGCACGTGCATGCATGTATCTGATGAATTCATGTATCTACTCATATATGAACGTGTTTACTCATGTTTACACGCTACGTATATACTCGTGTATGCACAAATTACTTTTGTTTGCATTTGATTTTTCAGGTTTTGAAAACATATAAGCTAAGCTTTCTTTTTTATAAGTACACTAGCTTACTACCCGGCGTTGCCCGGGTGCTTCTCAATGCAACATATCTTTTAGATAATTAAATGGATGAATTCTATCTAAATGACAGAAAAAACTGCATTCAAACCACTCTCAAGGCTCAAATCTTTAAAAGACTGTAAATAGCACAGAAAGTCAAACATTTACAGAAAAAATAGCATCAAGTAAAAACGAAAAAGCATGACGCATATTATCGGGGTTCTGTCGTGTCTACCTGCATATTGTCTGCGGTTGAATCAGACGGACGGTACATCCAATGTCTTAATGCAAAGATTGTCTTTTGCACATCTTGTGGGACAACCTTTTACGTGATACTTCGAATACGAAAATCGTAGTGCTGCCTTTGAAGGTTTTGTTTACCCCAAGACATTAAAGCATGCTATAGTACTCTTCACATATTTTATTCTGGAAAAGAATCATGGAATGTCTTCGTAGAAAGAGTCGTGAGTAAAATTCAATGGCTTTTATCAGTTACAAATATATGAAAAATATGTCAGCGTTATAATATTTTCAGATATGAAAATCATCCTCAATGGCCCAAAAGCTAAACAGAGAGTCCACTGTACAGAAAATAATGAATTCAGTCATTGTTATTAATAGCCGTTAACATTCCGTTTTACGGATTTTATGGCGGTGTTTTTAATTTCAAGGTTTCACGTGATAGGTAGACTCATTTTATAAGTTTTTGTAAGTGTTCAGGTATACAAGCACATTCCGTAATAAACGTTCTTTTAGAATAAATAACTTCACAAAATTTGTCTATTTGCCCTTTCCGTGGCGATTTAGTGGCATGCCATGGAGTAAAATTGGATAAGTGTAAGTTGCAAAAAAAAAAGACGTACGTCAGCCACATTTTATTTTCTTATATTTATGTCAAATTTCTATTTTCGTAGGTAAAAATGACTGTTAGACATTAATATTGGTGTCTTGCAAAGATTTAAAATTCGTCTAGATTAAAATTTTATTTTAAATTTTTAAAACCTCACACTTTTGCCTTCAATGTTGTACATGATAACTCATACTGATGCAGGTAGTAAGAAGTACTTATTTAAGTTCGCTGCTCTGGAGTATTCCTTTGAGAAGATCGAAATTTTAATTTACAGAGACACAGTCGTCATGAGGGGTAGGAATGGTTCCAATGAATAATAGTTGCCATAGATATAGTTACAGTTATTATTTTAAGTTACATAAAGCATTAAAAATGGGGTACGTGGACGCGAACTTATGAAACGAACTATGTAAAACCCGTCAATTGAACTGCCTTGTAGAAAAAGAAATAGGCGTGCGCATTTTGGTCACTATCCGCTTCATTTTTTTTTTAAATTATTTGCAAGCCATGAAATTAAAAAAAAAGAAAAAACACTGTCTTGTTTCTACTTGCAACTGTATAACAGACAATTCTTTTGTTTATGTTTTACAAAGGCTTGTTGCACATTCTGTTCCCCTTATCCGCAGCTTCAAAACGGGGGAAATGTATTTCCACGTTTAGAAACGTAATCCAAATACTAAAAAGTTAAATTATTCAAAATTTTCTAATTCGTAAATTTAATTCAAATCTTGCTCCTAAATACAATTCTTAGTCCCTTTTTCGGCAGCAAAATGAAATACATTTTTGAGTGAACCGAACCTTAATCATGCAACATAAAGCTATCTATATGAGAAATAGCTAAATTTCACATGCATTTAAAGTACTTAATCGCCTGTCCTTCTGACTTATTGATCGTGATACAGAACTTAAGTCTCACTGGAGATTTTAATTTCTTGAAGTTTAAAGAATAATGTATTGCGATTAGGGGTTATACGTGAGATACAAATTGTTTCACCTTATTCCTCCACTGTGAAGAGAGTTGCTTCTATTACACTGATACGTAACCATTTTTATCTTACAGCATTTTTTCAATGACAGTTGAATTACTTAGAGGTAGTTACAAACTTCCAATAGTTTTCTATTGTTTATAATAAAAGTTATCGAACTTAAAGTCTAGTAACCTGGAATGGAGCTTTGCTCAACTAATTTCACGATGAAGACTAAAAAGAAAAAACTTTATACTGTGGCGTAATATTTCACCATGCCCTTTTCAGTAGCAATCTCTTCGTGGTAAAAGTTGCCTCATAACCGCTAACTGGTTTAAAATTATTGCTAGTCAGCGAAGATGCTCCATCAGGTATACCCTTGCTTCGAGCGTTAAAGTAATATATAATTTTAAACGATTAAGAAATTTGTTTACATAAAAAATGGAGATATTTTATGCATCATAAAAGTTTAAATATAAATTAATATTTCTTTGCATTTTTTCAAACTTTAAACTTTTACCCTTCCTAAACTATATGAACTCCGCCGTATTAAATTTCCGTATGGATTTGCGGGTCTAAAGGTGCACAACCTTTTATTTTACCACACATTAGCAATCCTAGTATGGTAGTTTATGTACATGTAATGAACCCCATGACTACCCCCCTCCCTCTTGAAAGAGATATTCAATCTACGCTACTATGACAAAATTGATTATTTTGCAATTTGTTAGCCATATTAGTATTTTTACCCCTGATCCCCTGATCTTACATAACCTGGAGCAATTTCTGTTAAAGTTAGGTGAACCGAATTAGGTAAATCATAGAAAAGAAAAAATAACATATACATATTGATTTGTTTAAGGATAGTACAATATTAAATTAAATTTTCGTTGCAAGGATGTCGTTTTAATATAAGTTTAGTGCTCTAATGCTAAAGCTGGTGAAGATTGTACTTCGGTAATGAATGCATTTTCAATACCAATCTCATTTTCGTATTTTCTGTGCTGTTTATGTAGAAAATACAGATCAAAATTTCATCTATTGTGACGGTATTATTACTTGAAAACGTATTAGCGAAATGCGCAAGAAATTGAAGAAGGACCGACGGTGATTTCAATGCATCCCCTGTATCTTTGCAGAATGCAATTTAAGAACTACTGAAAGACGGCATTTCTTTTTCGTTCGGCTTTCTTGCCAAACATGCTTTACGCTTGCCGCTAATCTACATTGACGGCTAGTGTTGAGGATGCTTTTTGTGTTGATTGCATTTAATATATCTCCTGGTGGCTATATGCTGCTAACCATTTTCATTTGCTTTCAACCAAGCTTCACAAATGTAGCGATTACAGTTAAACTTTGAAGAAACTTCATTTCGGTCATGTTTTACAGGCTTTTCATTCAGACCAAATTCATAACTATACGATAACTCGTTCCAGTCGAAAAGAGCAATTTTATGATTAAAAATGTAAACTTGAACCTCTTTGGATCCTTTTTAAATTCCAAAAACCAGTCTATATGAATTCCTGAGCAACAATTTAACTCTGTGCCAAATTTGGAAGAAATCCGACTAAAACTGTAGATTTGTATAAGGAACATACACACACACACACACACACACACAAAGACCCCCCAAACATACATCCATTTTTATATAAATAGATAGATACATGTAAAGAAAGCCTTGACCACATCCCTCCCCTTTGTAAGATAAATTCTGAATGCGCTATTATGCATTACTATGATTAATTTGCAATTTATTTGCTGTATTAGTACTTTTACCTTGTTCTTTGACAGCCTGGAGCGACTTCTATTAAACCCATTTAGGTTATCGGTTGTAGTTAAACCGAATTACTTAAAGATTCGACGTAAATCAACGAATAGTATAAAGAAAATGTATATATTGCAAATTGGTTTCATAAGGATCATAGAACATTAAATTAAATTTTTGTTGCAAGGATGAAATGGATGTGGTTTTAATAAAAGTAGTCTAATGCTGAATCAGTCGAAGATTGTACGTCAATATTGAATGCAATATTATTACCTTACTCATGTTTGTATTTTCTCTGCTATTAACGGGAAAAACACTGATCAAAAATTACACGCAACCCTTACTGTTGTGGATTTTACAATTATACAACATTTAAACCCAATAATTTAACGGCAGCATTTAAATTAAGCAGCACCATGAGTAGCATCAATGGATCCCTGGGGTTTCGTAGGTCGCAGTTCAAAAAACGATGTATCTCATCATTTCGTATATCTACGGCTTTCTCGTCAAACATACTTTAAAGCTCATCGCTAAACGGCATTGACGGCCATCGTTCAGGATACGTTTTGTGTTGATTGCATTTAAAATAGCTCCTGGTGGTTACATGTTGATAACCGTTTTCATTTGCTTTGAACCAAGGTTCACAAATTTAACGATTAAAGTTAATCTTTGAAGAAACTTCATCTAGGGCAGTTTTTTACGGACTTTTCATTTAGACTAAATTCATAACTATACAAAAATTCGTTCGTGCAGAAAAGAGCAATTTTATGACTCAAAATATGAAATTAGACCTCTTTGATTCTTTTTAAAAATTCCCAAAACTCGCCTATATGAATTCCTGAGCAATAATTTACCTTTGTGCCAAATTTGGAAGAAATCCGACGAAAACTGTGGATTTGTATAAAGAACATACACACATACCCACACACCCACAAACATACATCCATTTTTATATATATAATACAGAATATAGATAGATAGATTAGTACTTTTACTCCTGTTCTTTGACAGCCTGGAGCGACTTCTGTTAAACCGAATTAGGTTATCGGTTATAGTTAAACCGAATTACTTAAAGATTCGACGTAAATCAACGAATAGTATAAAGAAAATTTATGTATTGCAAATTGGTTTCATAAGGATCATAGAACAATAAATTAAATTTCTGTTGTAAGGATGAAATGGATGTGATTTTAATAAAAGTAGTCTAATGCTGAAACAGTCGAAGATTGTACGTCAATATTGAATGCAATATTATTACCTTACTCATGTTTGTATTTTCTCTGCTATTAACGGGAAAAACACTGATCAAAAATTACACGCAATCCTTACTGTTGTGGATTTTACAATTATACAACATTTAAAACTAATAATTTAACGGCAGCATTTAAATTAAGCAGCACCATGAGTAGCATCAATGGACTCCTGGGGTTTCGTAGGTCGCACTTCAAGAAACGATGTACAGCATCATTTCTTATTTCTACGGCTTTCTCGCCAAACATGCTTTAACGCTCATCGCTAAACGGCATCGACGGCCATCGATCATCAGGATACGTTTTGCGTTGATTGCATTTAAAATAGTTCCTGGTGGTTATATGTTGATAAACGTTTGCATCTGCTTTGAACCAAGGTTCACAAATTTAACGATTAAAGTTAATCTTTGAAGAAACTTCATCTAGGGTAGTTTTCTACGGGCTTTTCATTTAGACTAAATTCATAACTATACAAAAATTTGTTTGTGCAGAAAAGAGCAATTTTATGACTCAAAATATGAAATTAGACCTCTTTGGTTCACTTTAAAATTCCCAAAACCCGCCTATATGAATTCCTGAGCAACAATTTACCTCTGTGCCAAATTTGGAAGAAATCCGACGAAAACTGTGGATTTGTATAAAGAACATACACACATACCCACACACCCACAAACACACATCCATTTTTATATATATAGATTGATACTTACATTTTTCTTTCCTCTTTTTAAAAATTAATTCAATTGATGAAACTCTTAATTTTATTATTGCAAGACAAGAAGCAAATAAGATGATTTTCGTGCTTGTCATCCTATTTTCCTTATTTGTTGTAATTTTAGCTTCATTACGCTACTTTAAAAAAATTGGTATAGTTTTATTAATAGTTTTATTTATAAAATATAGTATTGTTCACACCTGTATTGGATAAAAAGTAACTGATCAAAACATCATACGTTCATGAAAGTTGTGTACATTTTTTTTTTACAAATGTCTAGTGAAATTTGAAACTATGTTATTTTGTATTCAGATTATTATAATCTAATAAAGAAAATTAGAAATGGTGTTATTTTTAATAAACATTATGTAGAAAACTAAAATCCATAAATAAATTGCCCATCTAAATAAAAGTCTATGTATTTTTTCAGTGGTATCAAGTGTCCCCCATGAATGGATCATGTATCCCTTGATGAGGGGATACATGATCCCTTTATGAAATTAAAAATATATATATTTTACCAAAACTATATGTTTAATTTCAACTTAAAAAAATACCAAAAATAAAATAATAATAATAATAATTTGAGGGAGAGAAAAAAAACTGAAAACTAAAGTGGGGATCAAATATCCCCAGTCTAAACCTACCTCGTTCCAACAATTGCGCACAATTTAATTTCCGCACTGAAATCCTGAATTTAATTAAATTAGGTATGAACCTTTTAAAAATGTGCGTTTGTTTTATTTTTAAAAAATCTGATAAAAAAATTAACTTCCGAACCGAAAGCTTAACTAGTAAATGCATGACTATATTTGAAAATTGCAGTTTTAAACATATAAGTCCAGATATTAAAAAATGTCTCTAAAATGCGTGTACAATTTAAACTATTTATGCGAATAAAATACTTTTATTCCACTTTATTTGCTAAATAATACGAACTTAGGCCATTATCTTTACTAATAATAAAGCTGAAAGTCTCTGCGGATCTCTGTGTGTCTGTCAGGATCTCTGTGACGCGCATAGCGTCTAGACCGTTCGGCCGATTTTCATGACATTTGGCACAAAGTTAGTTTGTAGCATGGGGGTGTGCATCTCGAAGCGATTTTTCGAAAATTCGATTTGGTTCTTTTTCTATTCCAATTTCAAGAACAAAATTATCATAGGATGGACGAGTAAATAACGAAATTTTCCTAACGTGGAACCGTAACATGGGCACAAGAAAATAGGCGAGAAAATTCCCCATATATTATTTGTATACAGGCGAACCAAAACACCTTTTAATTTTTTCTATTACGGGCAAAGCCGTGCGGGTACCACTAGTTTTTTATAAAGCATTGTCACGAAGGCTTTGTTTATCACTGGAGATTTATATTATAATCTTTTACACCAAAGACATTTAATCAGACATATTAACACCTAAAAATACTTACAGTAAAAAAATCTACCGTTTATTACCTCAATTTATGTTTCCTCACGTAATAAAAAATAAATATGAGTACTCACACCAAATAAATAATAAAATTGCTGAAACTGCAAAAAGGACGCTTATTTTTCCATGTATGTTTAACAAAACGATAAGTTATCTGTAACTGTAGAACTTATACGTCCATTAAGTCAAATTAAGAAGCAGTTTGGGAATACATAGAATAATCCAATGAGAAAAACGCAATGCTGTTATTTGTCCCCAGATAATAAAACTTTCTCCCACCCTCTTCTTACTTTAGCTCAGCAGAAAGTTTTTAACCAACAGCTAATGTTAATACTTTCGTTCTCTTGTGTCAGTTTTATCATCGGGATTATTTTCCCTCGTCTATGTAGGCTGTTTTGTTTTTCTTTTTTCTTTCTGTGTTTCAGGTATTATAATATTTAAACTATATTAATGGTTATATCGACTTAGACTTTTTTTACTTGTGAATTACATATTGCGCTGGAAAATCATTTGAACCATTAGTTAAAGCATAAAAAAAAGCAATTGAATTTTCTAAGAGTACTGTATCATATATATATATATATATATATATATATATATATATATATATATATATATATATATATATATATATATATATATATATATATATATATATATATATATATATGAGTCTTTTTTACAGAAATAATATAAACATAGCGTAATACAGAAATTTAATAGTGTAAGAATAAATTACAATCATTTTAGTTTCTTTTTCCTTTTTTTTTGTACTTCAACGTTAATTATGAACAACTTTAAAACAAATTTAAAGCATACTTTTACACAAGTTACTTTAATAAGCATCAGAAATTTTCCGTGTATGGGAATGTGAAATAAAGTGAAATAGCTAAGAGGACTAAAAGCTTTTTTAAAATGAACATACTGGAACTTTCTTTTGAAAATTACAGTACACAAAGAAGGAACCTTGTACTTTATAACAAGACTTGAAATGAAACATTATTTCTTATTTTTAGTAGTGAATTTGAACCTTAAAATTTTTTACCCCCCCCCCCTTTTTTTTTCTTGGGGCAAAGGGCAAAATACAATATTTTTTTAATGAAAAATGTTCTATTTTCATAGGCAAATATTTTTCATCAAATAAATGTGTAAATAAAAGGTTGAATGAATAATTAAAACATAATGAAACACTAAATGAATAATTAAATATATAAAACACTTAATATATGAAGAAAAATAAATGAGCGGATAAAATAAAAAATGAGTGCAGGAATGAATAATTAAGTGAATTACTGCAGGAAGAAATGTAAATAAATTAATTAATAAATAAATCCGTAAGTGATTAAGTAAATGATTGAATGAGTAAACATAACAGCCGCCTGCCTTGTCTAGTGGTCAGTGAAGTCTGACTGTGACAGAAAGGTCCGGGTTTGAATCCCGGCTCGGGCATGGACGTACTTTCTCGCTCCTGTCCTTGTCTTTTCTTTGTGTGAATGTGTTGTTACGCTGTGAATGGTTGCTTACCCTATAAACGGGTCCTTATGGCATGTGTGTACTGTAGAAGTCGGACTTCGTACCAAATTACGGTACAGTTGGAAAAGTGAAGCAGCGCACCTCAAATTGCCAGCATCGCTGGCACACGACAACAACAAGAGTAAACATAACAAACTATTTCACTTTACCACATCCACTTTGTACTGCATGTACATAATTAATTGTGCAAACTATTAAAAACACAAATAAGTTTATTATAACCTAAATAAATACTGCATCAAATATTCGAAGGTCTCAAATCATATTTAAAATGTTAATTGCAATAATTTTATCATTTTAGAATAACAAAAAGTATTTTTTGACTAACAGCAAAATATTACAATCTGAGTATTATTTTTTGAAAATTGCCAGTACTATCATTAACTTTAAACTTCAGATGCAATGACTGAAATAGACTACATGTGCTACTACATAGTTAAAATATTTCTAAATAGTTGGCACTAAAATCAGACTAAATATTTCACCATTTCACGTTGCCCTACATTCCCCACTAATACGCTTAATTTTCTATGTACTAAAGTAGAGGTTCTTAATCTGTTTGATTGTTAGAACCCTTTTTAATGTCTACTTTCTTTGCGGAACTTCATTTTTTCGTCAATAGTATAGTTTGGTCAACATTGTGAACTGGTTCACTTGCAAACGAATTTTAAATAACAATTATTCTGATAAAAGTTATTTCAAAAATTAACACAAAGTTTCTTTGAATTATTTCAAACGACTCGTTCAAGCAATATTTCAATGTGATGCAGGGTATTGATATTACTATCTCAAATATATACACTCACTGCCAAACGTTAAGCACGGAGAGGAAAATGGAAATTTTCGGAAACCAATCCAAACTGGAGAGGCTGAAATTTGTTGCAGATGTAGATAGAAGTATGCAAATAAGTTAAGTAACAGCCAATCTCACGATTTCGTATCGAGAAACTTGCATAAAAGGTAGTCGTATACGAAGGCAGCATTGTGAAGGGTTACAGGAGCAGCCTGTAATTGCTGATAAAACGTGTTTAGAATTTTGGTACTATTTGTTTCCAAGACAGACATGTTTGTATGGCTTCCAGAAGACGAATGGAAGTTTCTGAGCGATGGAGTGCTGCTGGACGCATTGAAGCAGGACAGTCAATCACATATGTTGCTCCTTTCTTTGGCGTTCATCATTCCTTCATTCCACGATTATGGAAACAATTTCTAACGAGTCAAACAGGTGTCGGAAAGTATGTGACGGGTCGCCCAAGGGTAATGAACCCCGCGGAAGATCGATGTATTGCTGTTGTAGCCCAATGGAACCGAGGAGCGACCTCTACACTTGTGACATCTATGGTTGCAGAGGCCATTGGGAAGACAATATCTGCAACTACTGTGCGACGAAGGCTACTTATGAATGGACTGTATTCTCGAGTACCCCGAGTTAGTGTTCCTCTCTCTGTCCAATCCATAGGGGCACGCCTAAAGTGGTGCCGCCATCATGTCAGTTGGACTGTGTCTCATTAGGGCAATGTTTTGTTCACAGATGAGTCAAGATTTGCTCTGAAACCCGGTGACAAGCGTGTGAAGGTCTAGAGAGAACAAAGCACACGTAATTGGCCCGAGAACATCACCGAACATTACACATTCTAAGTTGGAAGTATCCCAGTCTCGGCTGGGATTTCTTTGGGGTATTTCACGGAGCTGCACATCTACAGACTGGGTTCTGTGACGGCTTTATGGTATCGGGATTAAGTCCTGCACCCCACTGTCAGATTTTATGCTACAGCAATGGGTCCTACTTTCACTTTAATGGACAATAGTGCGCGTCCCTATAAAGGTGCCATCTTTGATGACGATCTGGAGAGTGGGGGTTTTGCGCGGATGGACTGGCCGGTGTGTATGCCTGACCTGAATCTCATTGAAAATCTTTGGGATGCCCTAGGTCGTGCTGTGTGTACACGTTTCCCGCCCGCAGCCACTCTCAGAGCTGGAAACCGCTCTACAGAAGGAATGGTGATTACTCAGCTCTGTGAAGGTGGATCACCTCGTAAAAAGCATGGTTGCACGCTGTAAACTTTGTATGCAGATGAGGGGTGATCATATACCCTATTAATGTCAGTTTTTGTTGGGTCTTTGAATTTAAACAGTATCGTAAAAACAACTCCAATATGACGTCATCTTATAATTTTTGAAAATTTACTATTGTTTTTATCTCTGTAATTGATTGCTTTGTGCATTGCATAAACATATTTGTTATTTTCCTGCCTCATTTCTTATCAATCAAAACAGTACTTATCCATTTTTTCGCATTTTTCCTCTCCGTGCTTCACTTTTGGCAGTGAGTATACAATGCTCAGCTATATGGAATGAATGATGTCAGAAATATCATGTTAGATATAGCCCCAAATATGTTGTGGTAGATTTTTTTTTTTTTTTGACAGATAAGTTAAGAACCCCGTTTAATAGATGAATCTAGTTTCAAATAGTTAAAGTTCCAATGGCAGTTGACAATATTCATTGTTTCAATACCGCAGTCTCTGAATCAGTTTCAGTCCAGAATTCAACACACCAGAATTTCAACAATTACAATAATTTAAGTTTCTGTCGCAAGGATGAGTCGAAAGTCGTTTTCATAAAATTCCGTATTCTTGTACCGACTTAGTCGAAGGTCGGGTTTGGGCAGAAAATACTTTTTTAAAATTTATTCACGCATTATATCACAATTTATATCGATATTTCCTGTTTCTGTGTTGTTAAGTTGGAAAATATAGATGAAAAGCTTTGCCTTAACCTTATTTTTATCAATTTTTCGAATAACTTATTTGAGTTAAAAGTAATAATAAAAGTTTCGTGGAACTCTGTGTTCCGGGGAACACAATTTAAGAAAAGCTGTACAAAAGCATGATGATACGATATATAAAAGTATGCAGTACAATCTGCACAGCACAGTTATTTGCTGACCTTGTTGTCTTACGGAATCAAAGAAAGACAGTAATTTTGCATTTAGCGCTTGCCTTTAAAAGTTACTTGTATACTGCGAATCTGAAATAATATGCTAGTTAAACAATATAATGGAACAAAAGAAGGAAACGTAACTGAAACACATTTTTAATTAAATAATAACATTTCTTAGAAACTTCAAAGATACATTTCAAACTGTTCAGATTAAAAAAATGAAACTCAGGTAAAGTATCAACTTTTCAAAAAAAAAAATGTTTCATTTGATAACGCTGCCGAGTTTAATTAAATGCCCTTTCATCAACATTTTCTACCGGTTCTTACTTAACAGATACTTTTTAATCTAGAATTTTCGATATGAATGCATATTATCGTTAAAAAATTGAAGTGGAAACTAAAAAAGAAGATGGAATTCTCTAAGCACTTGAGCCATTTTCATTAAATTGAATTACAAGATCATGGAACAGTTCTTAATGCTTATGAAGACAAATGAGCCAACTGAATCTAATTATTCTCCTTCTTCTGAGCCAGCTTTTTGCCTTTATTGAAAGGAATAATTACTTTACTTTGCTTTATTTGCTCTTGTGACAAAAATTGCTTTGTTGAAAGAGGAAGAGTGGGAATAAGGAAACGGTCAATATGCATGGCATATTGTGGTTTCCTATCAGTTTAGCTGATATTTTGCTGTTGGAATATACTCTACTTCTATAGGGTCAGGTGGGGTAAATTGGTCATAAAATCATGGTTTTTCAACTAAAGCGGATAAGAAATGCAAAAAGTTTTTTGAAAACTTCATCATTTTTACTGTTACTTACATTTTCATAAGCCATTTTATACTGAAATACTTCAAACATTCATTGAAAATAACACTAAACAAAATACCCAACAGAAATGAAACTGAAAACAAACAGAAGGCTTTTTCCCTTTTTTAAAATTTTCCTTAATTTTTAATATTAGTGAACTCTTAAAAAAATTATTACCAGGCATTACTAAAGTTATTACTATTATTAAAGAGAGTTAACGATGTTATGAATAATTAATATTCTTTTAAACAAAAAATTAACTAGATTCATGATAGTATGGCTCTTTACCTACATAGTAACTTCAATTTTTATGCAAATTGAAACCGTTAACGAAATTAACCCATAACAAAAAAACTCAGTTTAGATTTAAACATCAAAAATCCAGAAAAGTCAACTTTAAATGAAAAGAGGTGGGATTGACGGTCTAATAGCTCCTACAACAGGTGGGGGTTACTTCAACACTATATCTTCAAGCCCTACTTCAAATTAATCATCATTGCTGAAAGTAAATTTCGGACGTTGATGACAAGACACCATTTTGAGGTACTTCACGTTGTAGGAAGACTCAGGTATGACCCAAGGAGACTAAAAATTGGCGTCCGTGGGTACACATGATAAAGTGTCCTTGGGTACAAAGGTATGCCATTTTCGTTTTGCAAGCCAGTCACATCAACAGGACCACAGTTTCACGACATTAAAAATGGGAAACAAAACCTTCAAAATATAGGGAAACATTAGACCTACAATACAATCTATGATGTACAAATGAATAATACAATCTACGATGAACAAAAAAAGAAAGAAATTGTTCATGTTTTTTTTGTTTACTTAGATCCTACTAAAACCGAAAAAAATGTGATAGAATCTTACATGTTCGTTTGATGGCGTTGAAACTTCCTGGGGTACTGGAGAGGGCTGCGGCACACACGTTGAACCCCAATTAGGATCTCTCTCGACAATACCCAGGATTTCCCGACTAACGTCCGTAGGTACAACCGTCCGCGGGTACAGCAGCTTCCCCTATTTATGATACTTTTACGTACTTATTTGTTTTTTTTACTTACTAAGTAGTTTATTTTTATAATTATCAATCGTCTATAACATATTGCCAGAGTATTTCATAACATTTTTCAACATTTTCTGAGAAGAAAAAAAAAAACATATTTTTAATAAAAACTTTCAATCGCAATTGAGCTTACCTCAAATAGAGGTATACTATAATAGTCGAAGTTCTTAAGTCGTTCTATTTCTCTACTTCTGTCTATTTGTGTTCGCTACTTCTTTCTCTTTCTGTCTATTTGTATCTAACTCAAATGAATCTAGTTATTCCTAATACATATTATTTTAGCAGTAACAATCGCTTATTCCTTCCACACTTAGGCAAATCTATTTGAAATATTTTCTTTAATTTACAGAAGATGAATTAAAAGGTCCGATCGTTTGCTGATTTTTTAAACCCATATTGTGAACCAACCTTAATTTTAAATTATATCTCTAAAAATATATGGACAAATCTCCAAGATGAGAAAAAATGTTTTTAACTTCAAGAAGCCATTCGATAAGCAAAGATTTTCTTAATTTTATATTCTTATGCCAGTTCACACCGAATTTTCATTCTTTAAAAAAAAATCAAAACGTTTTCCAGAACATTGCTCTTTTTATGTAAAAAAAATGAATTTCTTCTTCTAAAACTGTTTCCGATAGTTTTCAACATTTTTTATATTGCAGAGAGACTTTTTCTTTCTTTTGTTGTGTGTAAAAAAGAAATAAGAGCTGTGCGTAACTTTATATCCATTTGGTTTTTTTTGAAACATAGAAATAGATTATACAAAAAGAAAATTCAATCCGCTACTTCATAACTAAATTGCCATGTGTATTGTGAAAAAACTTTAAGCAATGAAGTTAAATAAATCGTTTCCATTTACATTTCTTATTATAAAATAGTTAATGAACGTTTAAAACAACTGCGATTTCCATATCAGTTTGGCTTTAGTTTCTGTTCAAAAACATAATTTTTAATATCTTTAAAATCTTTAAAATTTGCTTAGAAAGGAATATAAGATGCAAATTTTTGCTTAAATTTTTAGTTTACGTTTTGATGTATGAAATTTAAACAGCTTTTAACTTGCCTCTATAGCTAGACAGGAAAATAATAAAGATGATTTTTCCCGTAGCTAATAAATAGTTCAAACTATGAAACATGTAAATTATTGTTTGTTTAGCATTGTTACTATTGAGTATAACAGTATTTTGTAGCAGACAAAGTTCGTACCTGATTTTTTTTTTCATTAACTGAGTTAAACGTATTAATCTTGCTACAAAATCATATTATTGTATTTTTAACATATATTTTGAATTAAGTTAGATTTAAGCATTTCATTCGTTTTTTATATGCGCTTATTTTACCTCTATAAATATTCAAAGATCTAGTTTCATTTGAATGTTATGTCTAAGAGAAAGCATGTTTTTCACACTAAAAAATCAACTGATTCATAAAAGTAAGAAAAAAGCCGATGAAAGTTATGGTTTTTGAATGAATGATTTCTCCTAGATTTTCTTTAAGAGCTCAATTTAAAGTTGAAAACTTTCTCTTATTTTACTTTGTATTCCTGTACATAGACAAAATAAAAATGAAATAAGCTTGAAACCTAAAAAGAAAACTTATGAAAAGCCTGAAAAAGATCTTTTTAAAAATGCATTACTTTCGTATTCAAATTTGAATTAAGAACACTTTTTGGTAATTAACCTTAAAGCATAGCGTGAGGTTAACTGTATTTTAATGTTCGCATAATAAAGAAAATGTGTTTAAGCACCACAGTTTTCCTGACGTAACAAATGTTAGTTTTATTCTAAAATTTACATTTGGATACCCAAAAGCGTGCTGGAATCACTTCAAAATGTTCTGTTAACTAGAAATTTTCGGAATCATGCAAATGTACGTATTTTCTTTATGAACGCAATTAACAAAATTATGAAATACATTTAAATTAAAATACTTGACGAAAACATTAATTTAACATTACACTATTACATCATTTAACATTACACTACTTAACATTATACTATTAAATTTTAACATTACGCTAGTTGTCACTGTTTATTTAGTTATAACATTTTTTAAAACACAAGGTTTTTTAAAATAAAATTAATTGCTGCGTTATGCAATGTCATATACCACCCGTTCTAACTTTTTAGGAGAAATTGATATTTTACATACCAGGACTGTCGGAGTGATTGTGGGGTAAAGGAGTCGGAGTCGTTGGAAAACATGCCGACTCCGCGCTTCTTTTTTTTTCCCTAACTTTCACTGACTTTCTTTGTACATTAAAAAAAAAGCGGACTACAAATTGGTTCGATTTATGTATGAAAACCTACTTGTAAGAAAATAACTGCCAATGACAAATATATAGCTTGCTTCTTTATTTATTGAACTTTAACTTTCTGTAATAGCTACCTCCGCTGACCCAATAGTCCGCTTGTTTTCATAACTTTGTTTAACTATTAGCAACTGTCAGCAACGGTTTTGTTCTCAAATATTTTGTAAGTAGAAGCAGTTTTTGAATTGGAAATAATCACTTTCAAATAATAATAATAATAATATATTTTCTACTTTGAACTCAGTTATGAAATAGTATAAGAAATGTATCTCTTGGGAAGGTAGGGACCCGTATCTTGGGTGGAAACATAAGTGTGGGTGGTAAATTCAAACAAGTTTTGACGCGAAAGCGCTAATCCTTAATTTGGGGTGTCACCATCCCCCCAGATTTCTGCCACCGGAGGGCTTTGCAAGAAAGCTTCTTTTTTTAAATTTATAACTTTCAAAAATTGAATTTACACAATTTGATCGACATTAATTTGTTAAGCATTAAAAGAAGAGTAAATTAATCCTCCTCATTTTTTAAAGGAAGTTTTTGAGTGATATCACTTTAAAAGTCGCAGTTACAGGAAAATGTGACTTTCAAATTGAATTTCCAATGTTGTATGCATTTTAGGTTTGCAATAAAACACGACGCGAAATTTTATAAAAAGAACTAATATATCAATAACTGAAATACACCGCCAGCTCAGTCATTTCCAGCCGAGGACTGCAGTTTCGTGCTTATTAGCACTCATCAGCCCGGCATAGGAAAGTGACTCGAAAATTGATGGCAAGGCATGGTATATTCAGTAAATTACCACCCTTTTACTGAATATACCATGCCTTGCCATCAATTTTCGAGTTGACCCGAACCATTGCTTCGGTCACTCGGCTGGTCTGTGCTAATTCTACATTAGCTACCAGTTTGTTTGGCCCTCTTGGCTTCCATAAGAGGTTTTCCATCTCCAGCTCAATCACTTCCCTATGCCGGGCTGATGAGTGCTAATAAGCACGAAACTGCAGTCCTCGGCTGGAAATGACTGAGCTGGCGGCGTATTTCATGTATTTTTGCTTTAGCCCTGGCAAAAGGGCGGTAATTTACTGAATATATCAATAACTATTTAGGATTTTTTCCCCTTCTTATGAGGAAAAAAATGGAAAAAAAATCCAGGAGTCGGACATTTTTCCTCCGACTCCTCAGCCCTCTTACATACATGAGATTCAGGGAAACCAGATGTAAAACTGACAGCAATAGGATACATTTTTGAAATTATCAATTCAAACTGCGAAAGGTTGCAGCTGTAAATAAGAAAAATTATATTAAAATTCAATTTAATTCATTATTAAGGATCTGAATTCATACAATACTTTCCTATACGTGTATTTAAAAAATCTATCTTTTGATCAGTGGAGCTTGTAATACAGAAATAGCTGGGGGGAAAGCCATTCGATCATATATATGATGCGTGACCACTTATGTCACAAATACAGGAGCGAGTTCTCGCGGGAATAAACTAAAGAGTGTTTTTTTTTAATTTTACCGCTTAACTTTTTCTTCTCATTCTTCAGTTCCATTGTGAAAAACAGTTTCTGCATAAATTTTCAGTATCTCCAAGCTGATAGTTCTACATTTTAAATGAAATGTTTCTTCTATAAGGTTTTTTACTTTTCCTATTTAAGAAAAAAACATTATTTATATGGCTTACAAAGCGTACGAAGCAAATCAGATGCAAAGCGTGACTAAATTTTGGACAAGCTGCACATAATTATTCGAGGAGTTTTGAAAGCTTTGTTCCTAAAACACGTTCGTGGTAAAAAATACCTGCGTGTACAACCAAGAAAAAGAAAATCAACTGAAAGTTAAGGATCAAGTATAATGAAAAAAAAAACACTTTAATCTCAAGACAGTTCTCTGTATCACGAACTGATGTACAGTAAATATTCAGACTGAAAAACAAGATTCAATGCCCGGCTTTCCATTGAACGAAATCCTTTTAAATGCAAAGTAGCCTTCCTATTCTTCAATGCGCATACACTTCAAGTGCAGTTTGTTTCACCTTACGTTTCCACGCATATTGTCAAAACAAATGTAAATAGAAAGACCGCTTTTCATTTTTATTGAAACAGCGTACTGTCCGGAAAAACAAACAATTCTTTCGCTGCCTCACAAATCTTTTTCACGTTCACTCGATGATGCTATTGCTATGACTTTAGGACAGTTTTTCCGCGGCATGAAACATGCGTAAATAAAATCAGATACGAAAGACCAAACGCAGCGGAAGCGTGGAATCTTTCGGAAAACAGAGTCAGTTTAGACGTATGAAAATACACTTGAAGGTTTTCGCTGAGAAAGCAAAATTCAAACATTAAATAAGAAAATGTTTTGAGAATTTAAAAGCAGAAAATGTTGGAGCAAGAGGATGAGCCGATGCACTTAGGGGAATTATTCTACAAGGATTATTATTCTTTTTTTTGCTAGTAAGGATTTTGCGAAGTGTGCGTCCGTTCCTTGGTACAATGATGATAAAAGTTATATTACAAAGCTTCTTTTTTCTCTTTTTTTCAATTTTAATTTTGAAAATATGTACTTTGATTTGAGGGAAAATGAAATTCTAATATGACTAGTGATCTTCGGAACTACTAGCATACGTTAGAGTTTCATAGATTTTCTGAGTTAGCAGGATTTTAAAATAAATATTGCTTTATAACTTCAAAAAGGGCAGCAGAAACACCTTTAAAACGAGCTGATGTGTGCATCACATGACTTCCTTTTACACCAATTTAATGTTATTTCCCTATTATTGCAATTTTAATGTGATTCTCTCTCTAACTCTCTAAATATCACCAACAATGGCCACATTGAAACCAGATTTTTAAAAAAAAATTAAAAAATCGTCAAATTTGTTGCCAAGTTGGCGACAAAACTTGGCCACCAAAAGATTGGCGATATATCGCCAAGTGTCCGCCAAATTATAACACCACTTAGTTTGCATCGAAATTAACAATGATTTCCCCCCAAAAAGGAGCAAAAGACCCCTTTAGAAACACCCGAATGCAACCAAAAAAAAGGTGCACAACTAGACACCACTAGGAATCTACGTACCAAATTTCAACTTTCTAGGACATAACGATCTTGAGTTATACGACATACATACACACATACGTACATACAGACGTCACGAGAAAACACGTTGTAATTAACTGAGGAAAGTTCAAAACGGATATTTCGGGCGTCTATACGTTCTTAGATACATATGTACGTGTGGTCGGGTCGAAAAAAAAACTCAATATTCATTTGGGGGTGAGCAAAATGGAAATTAAGGCCGATTTTTGAGTGAAAATTTTTTTGCGAATACAATACTTAATTTTTTGTGAAAGGAAGTAAAAAGAGCACTTTTTCAATTTATTCTTAGATTTAATATTATTTTGTGGAACAATATGCAGTCGTCTTTGGAAGTAACTGCATATATGTAAAATTCTTAGATTTTTTTTTTTCATATATATATATTTTTTTATAACTTCAAAGAGCGCAGCAAAAAAAAAAAACCTTTCCAAAACTTAAAAATATATTTTCTTTTTATTCTTAGGTTTTAAATTATTTTATGTTAAAACTAGCAGTCATCTTCGGTACTATTTGCATACATTAAATTTCTATAAAAAAAAACTGACTGAATATTTGTTTAAAAAAATGATTTATAACTTCAAAGAGCGCAGCAAAAAACCTTTCAAAAATTAAAAAAAATATTTTTTCCGTTTATTCTTAGATTTTAACATACTAAAAAATACATCAATCTTTAAAAAAGTAGCAATGAACTTTTGTGTGAAGGACGCAGTTTTTAAACAATGAATATATCGCATGAGTAATATTAATGTAAGGAATTTAGTCTAAACGGGGACTCTAACATGTTTTCACTTGTCAAAAGATATGTTTAGAAAAAAATCAAATTCTTTTATTTTAAAGATTGGGTCTTAGACTAAAACATGAGTTTATTATTTCCAAAAAATTTTAGGATAAGTAAAATTAATTTTTTTCGTAAAAATGAGCGGAGACTTTGTTTTGGACGGCTAGTTGAGATAAATGGGATACTTGTACGCATTTAATGTTAATTTCAAAATTCATGAAGAGAACGTAAGGAAAATGGTATAGTTACAGGCTACTTGTGTGTGTGTGCGCGTGTGTGCGATCCTATAGCTGTATGTTATATTTTAAAAAAATGAAACAGTTTCATAAAAAAAATATGGTTTGTAATAGTATATTAATGTATTTGTAAATTTATAGTGTTTTAAAACTTTTTTTTGTAAATGTATCCGGAATAAAGTTAACAAAAAATTCAAGTGCCAAATACACAGTAACTGACCACCTTATTACAGTTATTCGCTTTATTAAAAAATATAATGTATAATAAACTTGAAAAAACTAGTATGATATATCTGTCTTTCGGCCAACCCCGAGAAAATTATCACGAATTTTCTGGCAACATTTGTTTGTACGTATGTATGTATTTAACATAACTCAACAACGGTATGCTGTAGAAGGTCGCTCTTTCGTATGTGGGGGTCTTAATGAGGTATAGTTGGGCTCTTCTCATTTTGGTTGTATCCCGATGTTCCAAAATTGGTCTTTAAATGTTTTTTTGGAAAATCGAAGTTAATGTCGATACAAAATCGGCACCCCAGTTACCCACACAACTACTGATCTAATTGGTTTATGAGGTTTAAATACAGCGGAAAGCCAAAGCAAATGGGGGGGGGGGACTTCTACAGTTTTGGCAAAGAAATTAAGGGGAGATAATGTTTCTAATATTCGTATATCAATTTTTAGTTTTCATTTTGCATACGATTTTTGTTTTTGTGAAAACAAGAAGGCACTACACTGAAAGTTTTCGTGTGGAAAAAGTTTACGGTTGACAAATGGACTAAAGACGTTCTTGTTTTCAAATTGGAAAATATATGAATGAAACGGCAGCTAAAGGTGAATATTGGGCAAAAACACTAACTTAAAGTTTATGTTGGCCACTTGCTATCAAATAAAATTTTGAATTTTCAAATATACTTTGCATCTGAAGTTCCTGAAACACCCTCAACTTTTAAAATGCCTTATGAACCTAATGAATTCTGACGTGGAACCTTTTTTTTCTTTACTTAATTATGGTTATTAATAGTAAAAAAAAATATTTTACATTGATGTTTTTGAAAAAAAAAACACAAATATTTTAATTTTTTTTGCAACACATTTTGAATTAAACATATTTCCAAAACGGTGCAAGTAGTCTTATCTTCCGAATAATAGAAACTGAAAAATATCTTGCACCATGTCGGAAAAACAGCAGTTTGAAATTTTGTCAAAACTCTCAAGGTTGAAATGACGCCCAGTTTCTCATTTCTGGCGATCTGTATCTCCAGGTCTTTTTTTGAAAAAAAAAAAAAAAAAAAAAAAAACAAGAATGTGCTTGTTGCTAGCCTTTTGGCATTTCAACATGCTGAATTGTGTTATGCTTCAAGAGGAATTTATCAGGAAAAAAAAATAAATAAATAAAACATCAATCCACTATGGGGGCTTGACGAACGTATTAAGTACACTTATGTGATAAGATCTCGAGCATTGAATTCTATTTAAACGGAGAAAGCTGAAGAAAAATAATTTTCATATTTAATATGAAAATACACTCAAACCTGTTTTGGGGCGGTGGATAGGGACCGACTTAAAAAAAAAATCCATTAAACAAAATCGTTCGCATTAAAGATAACTTCTTCTATTTTAAAGATAACTTTGTCCATTTTATAAATAATTTCGTCAATTGAGTCCGAATTGGATTGAAATTTTCATATATCGTACAAAAAAAAAAAAAAAGACCGCACAAAAACAGGTTTGAGTGTAATTCAATTGAGTTCATTTTAAAAGCGGTTATTTTTAAATACTAATTAATTTTTTTCACAAAGACGGTGAAAAAAATGTTCCACTATGTACTTTTAAAACGCTTTTTTGTTGTAACTGGTATACATTTATAGGTCAGGACATATTGTTTTACGAAACATTACTAACGTATACAAAGAGAGAGAGAAGGGGTGATCTTTACTGTAAAATAATGTTTTTATTGGCTGTGTTATATTTTAGGTTTCTGAATCAATCACAGCTTGTAAGTTTCATTCCTGCACATCTTAATATAGCATTATCAATGTGTTTTTAGCCATGATGGGCGTTTATTTTATTTTATTTTTTTTTTGAATTATTGATTCGAAATAAAAAATTTGCGAGAAATATACTAGAATATTCGAATTCTTCAGGTTGGTAGCAGCTGTTGACAAACTCCATCTAAAAATGGTTCATGAATCCGATGGAAATTTCTGTCTTGGTTAGAGCACAGAATTCGATAATTTATTTTCTTTCTTTTTCTATATATTCTAAACACAAGTTTGGAACATTTTCTTATTGCTTCTCTATTTAATTTCCCGAGGTTTTGTTCAAACGTCTAAGAGTGATCCTTTAGAGAAAACTACATAAATGCATTGTAAAATAATAATAATGTTACGAGTTCAATGCAACTTCAAACTTTCTGTAAATGGCGACACAGTTCTTGAAAAAACACAGGAGATTTATTTACAACTATGTACACGAAATATCGTTAGCAACTGCTAAATTAACCATAGCAATTAGGCAAATATCAATTAACACCGTAAACTCAACGGTCACACATGTATTTACATCCAAATACGCAAAAACACAGCGCTAAGTCTAATACACACTTCCAGTGGAACGCTGAGAACGCGACTCCACAGTTAGAAAGCAAACTAACTACTTCTCTCCCATTCACAAGACGCACGGCATTTTATACCGCTTTGGAAAGTTCGACAAAATTCTACACCTTTCTACCAATTTCTCATATTTTCATTTCTTACCATTCACAAATTTTATCATTCAGAAATGGAGGAACCATATACTTCATTCGAAAGTAAGGGGATTGAATATTCATTACAAGAAACTATTTACAGGTTAAGTTACTACGACAGTTTTGGATGAAAAGTAATGGAACAAACTCCAAATTTAGCCAGATTTCAACAAATTAGTCACAACAATAATTACTATTTACATAATTTGTAACTATGTACTACACCTATAAAAACAAATTTTGCTGCAATGTTAATTATATTTTAATGAAAAACATTCGAGTAAAAAAGGAAAATGTTTGTTTTTTAAATCTAATTGAATTCTAGATACTATGTTTCAAATATTCAACTCATTTGTAGTGTCAAGTTTTATTTTAAGACTAATAATGAAACTATGAAACGTTATCATTGTTTTAAATTTAACATACTTAGGGGCCATATATTAATTACGTAAGTTCCCGAGGGGGGAGAAGATTGGAAAAATCTTTACACCCTTACTTTGGCGCGGGGGGATTTCAAACACATTCTTACGTAATATTTTCGAAGTCGATATTTTTTCATTAGAAATCCCGCGGTTAAGCGGTTTGAAAGGGATTATATTTCATTTGTGTCTGGAAGGTAAAAAACGTATTAGGATGAACTGTTTTTTATTTGTTTTACAAAGAATGATTACTGCAAAATATAATAAAGGAATCGCACTACGTATGGCTTGCTTTATTTTTGATTAGTATCGCATTATATGCAAAAAATTGTCTTTACAAAAAAATGTCAAATGCAAAAAGGTTTAATTTAATTAATAGTGAATTTAACTTCGATTCCAGTGATGCAAGATTCTTTATTTTATTATTTTGAAAAACGAAATGGAATCTTGCTTAAGAATAGGTGGGAGGAATTTGAAAAATCTTACGTACCCTTACATGGGAGGAAGGGGGGGGGGCAAAAATTGACAAAATCAATCTGACGTAATCAATGAATGTCCCCTTTTATCCTATCCGAACTCTTATATTAAAATAAAGTGAGCCCTTTTCAGTTTTTTTCCTGCTCTTTCTCAAGCATTTCTAAAAAACTACTAGGGTTTTAAGAATTTACACGTAACATTTTTTTTTTTTTTTTGACAATTTAGAAGTAAAATGGTTTTTACAATTTACAAGTAATATGGTAACGGTACCAGTAACAGACAAGGGTCCAGTAACAGACATTCGTAAGTTTGGGTTTTTATAAAAATAATTTTAGGCGGGTAAAACTGGTGTTGCTGGGGCCCATGAATACAATGCAACTCCTAGTGTTATCAGAATGAATTTCGCCAGTCAGTTGGTATTTACAAGGCAGTGGTGGAAGGTTGTGAACAACCACCACGAGGTCAGCTGGTGTGTTTTATGTTTATTTAAATTATATAAGGCTTTAGTTCTAAAAATAAAGAACTTTTGCACATTTTGAAGGGAAGAAGGGAATTTTGCCCGTTACTCATCCTTTCCTCATCCTATCTGTTACTGAGTATCATCAGATTCTTCGGTGTCTGTTACTGGGTGTCGGAACGTTTTTCGAAATTCAGCAAATAAAAATAGAATAAACTAGTTCAGAGGATCCAGAAGCAGCCAAACGTTAGAAGAGATGTAGTTGCATGAGAAAAAATTAGTTTAAGAAGTCTAAATACATGAAAAAGCTCAGAAAGTTGAATAAGAGCAATGTCTCAAGCATATGTGTTGCTGGTGCCGTTACCCTAACTCATCTTTACCATTTACAAGTAATAAATAAACAAAGGGGAGAAGTTCATAACTTTTAGCTACATTAATATTTACAGTATTATCCTCGCAGAGCTCTCAGCGAACTTCTTGAACCAGTTTAACCTCACAAGAGATAAATAAATGTTCATGTGAACTAGTTTAAGCATATTCTGAACTATACTTCTTAAGAGGAGATAACATTTCCGGGCTTATTGGCCGTGGTCTAATTGGAGTAGAAATTCCAGACGTTTCGGCTTGCTTTGCTGCAGCCATCATCAGTGGTTTGAGTTTGGTGAGACTGATTCCTGGCTTCGGTCGCTCCGGTATTTAAGCAAACTGCTGCTGCGCTGCTGGTCCTGATTGTGAGGTGTTCTCAAGCCGCTGGGGGAATAAGGTTCCTGATTGGATGAGATTCAAGCCGCTGGGTGATCCTGGTACCTGATTGGATGGGATTCACAAGCCGGCTTGTGAATCCCATCCCAATATTTTCGACTCCCGCGGTCCTTGCATTGGTTTCGGGTTCGCTACAATGAACGCAGACGACCGTCGCTAAAAACCCCTGCGGGGAAACCTCTCCGGAAATGTCTCCATTCCAGCTATCGTGAACTTACCTGTGCGTACAAGAACCACTATGTTTCCCTTCTAAACATCTGCACCATACAATTTTTGTTGATGTCGAAATGCTTGCCTGTGTAGCGCCCCCTTTTGGATTGGAACTGAACCTCTCAGCTTTTTGTAACCGATTTTACGATTTTTTAATGAACTACGACTGTTGTGTGTTTTCGTTATATGAAATTCTCCGGATTAAATGAATACTTCTGCCAAATAGGCGAGTTCGTTTTCTTTGATTTGGTGACCCCTTGTTTTTTCTTCTCCATGCAGTAACGAGCCTGGTAATAATTGCAAAGCCCCTTTCTGTGTCTTAACTTGCCCCTTGTAAATTATTTTAATCTTTTTGTTTTTTAAAATGCCTTTTCTAAATTGTCCTGGGTTTGCTCACCCTGTTTAATCCACACGAGCCATATACTAAGTCTTTTATTCGTAATATATCTATGTGTTTCCCCTGAGTGCTTTGCATGTCACTGCCGGATTCCTCTGAATTTTTTGCAGCAGGAAAAATATTTAACTTTAGTTTTGTGTTTTTGGTTTTTTCACAACGCAATGGTACGGCTAAAATTGACCTTTTATCTATAATCAACCTAATCACTACAATTAATAATGTCCAAGATAAAATAAGACAATACGTTTAAATTTTTTTGTTTCAAAACTTTTGCATAAGGTTGCAAAAACAAACTATTCTCAAAAGGGGTCCCACTTACCTCAGTATAAGCATAAATAATTTCTGTTTTAATCCGAATTATATCCGTGAATGTAACTTGAGTACCTGTAAATAATACGGGGAGGCTCATTACTGGAGATATGGGATGTGACTAGTATGCAACATGAATTTCTCTGTATTTGTTTTATATTTTTTTAATTAAACTATCTGAAACAAAAATGATTTTGTCTAAAAAAATATTAATTTATTGAAAAGTACTTCAGACTATAATAAAATTCCTCAATCTTTTTATTTATCCCAGCTAAAAATAATCTTCAGAAAATCTGCAGAAAAAAATTTTTTTTGAAATATTTTTCAAGATTTCTGCAGATTTTTAGAAGACAAGCAAAATCTGCATTTTGTCTTCAAAATAATCTGCAGAAAATCCACACAAAAAAGTTTTCTTTTTAGTTTTCTCTTAATATTCTGCAGATTTTTTCAAGGTAAAAAAAATCTGCAAATTTTCTTCAATTAGATCTACAGAAAATCTACACAAAAAATTCTCTTACAGTTTTCTCTAAATAATTCGCACGTTTGTAGATATTTTATGGTCATTAAAAAGAAATCTGTATTTCAATTTAAATTATTTTTTAAAGTTTTATTACAGCATAAAAGTTTTTCACACTTTAATTTTTTTTATATTTTTTTCAGTTTTTAGAAAATTAAACACATTTTTTGTTTTTCTAATTAAAATCAGTAATAAATAACTTAAACTTTTCCCCCAAGAGCTTTGATTTATATTTTGATAACTTAAATTGAAATTTAAAAGCATTTCAACACGTTTGAAACATTTACCAAATAAAAAATGTCTGTTTATTGTATTATATAAATAATATGACATGAAAATCAATTTTAATATAAGTGCATGATTCAAATCAAATAAAAGTGAAATTACAATACATCATTTTTTTTTTTTTTTTTTGAAAACAAAACGATATTGAATAACGCAAGTTATTACATGGTTTGAAAGGGCTTTCAAAAATGTCAATTTCAAGAAGGATACGGATTGGAACATTGTCAAATTTGACTCACTTGGAGAAAAATCAGGAAATGAATAAGAACAAATATGACTTGAAATAATGTTCTCGAGCGGCGCGCCGTTCGAGTACAAACGCACCGAACGCCAAGCCTCTTACCGTCCACGGAGGCCTCGGTCCGTCCCGCAATATTCGCGTGCCACAAAGCTACGAGAGTAGATGACCCCTCGACCAGGTGACGCGTATTGTTTTTTTGCTCCGCCACGGAAACAAATAATTAGGGAAATTTCAAGTTTCATCATTGGAAACCCATGAAAAAATATTGGATTCATGCCTCGGTTCACAAAAAGGTAAGACACTTTAAAATTCAACAATTATTATTTGATTAAATTAACTTTTATTTAAAAAGTGTATAGTATACAGTGGTGGACAAAATTATAGACTCAATTTTTTTTTCTTTTGTTTCAATTACAACATGACTCAAATTCAATTACTTTCATTGAAGTAAAGATGAATAGTTGAAGAAATAGTTTTAAAATTAGTACATCTTATCAATTAAATTAAAAATTTCATAAAATTAGAAAATTTGCCAATTTAATATTTTATCATTATGTGAAACCTGGACAAAAGTATAAACTCAGAGGTAAAAAATCCAGGATTACGAGAAAGTTTCGTTCCAAAATGTTAATTTAACGCCATAGAATGAATAAATGTTGCCATCAGTGATTGCTAAAAGTTATGTTTTTGGAAATTAATGAGAAACATATAAATGCACCGCTGGACAAAATTATAAACTCACTTTTTTTTTCATTTTTTCAATCATAATTTAACTCAGTTAAAAAACATTCTGTTCCAGTAAAGATAAATAACTGACTAAATAGTCCTAAATTCAGTATAACTCATAAACTTTATGAAATAAATAATTTAATTAAAAAAATCTCAACTTTAACATCTTTATAATACATGAAACCTGGACAAAAGTATCAACTCACAAAAGTAAGAAACTCTGAAGTTTGGTAGAATTTTATTCAAATACTTAATCCAATTATTTAATGTCCAAAAATGAACCAATGCTGAATTACAAAATTACAAACTTACAATACTGTATAAACACAATTATAAGCTAACAAAATTTTATTTTTTTTGAGTTTAATTAAGTTACATTTGCAATTACTTCGGTAAAACAAAAGCGTAGATTTAGGAAAATGTAATTTTGCTATTAACATGGATAAATTGAAAAAAAAATCAATAGTTGAAATGTTTTAAAAATTAACACTGCATTAAATCTAGCCATTAGTGTAAACTACAAACTTTTAAAAACGAGTTGGGCTCCCAGTTTTCTGAATTACCTCGAATATGCGAATGGGCATGTAGATTTCACAAGCGTTTCCAACATCTGCAGTGGCATATGGTTCCATGCTAAAAAATATTGCCTTTTTTAATTCCTCTATGGTTTGGTACTGGTGCCGATCATGATAAACTTTGCGAACCGTGGTCCCCCAAAGATTTTCAATCGGATTAAGATCCGGACTACGAGCTGGCCATTTGGTAACTTTGATACCCCAGCGCTTGAACCATTCTTTTCTACTTTTCGCTGTGTGTACACTCGCGTTATCTTACTGAAATAACCAGTTACTTCCAGGAATCAGATGAGCAAAAGGTAAGAGATGATCTTCCAGTATTAATTGGTAATCTTCAGCGTTCTATCTTCCATTAAGAAATGCCAATCCTGCTTTACCATACTGAGAGAGTTATTTATCTTTACTGGAACAAAATTTTTTTTAACTGAATTAAATTATGATTGAAAAAATGAAAAAAAAAATGAGTTTATAATTTTGTCCAGCGATGCATTTATATGTTTCTCATAAATTTCCAAAAACAAAACTTTTAGCAATCGCTGATGGCAACATTTATTCATTCTATGGCGTTAAATTAACATTTTCGAACTAAACTTTCTCGTAATCCTGGATTTTTTACCTTTGAGTTTATACTTATGTCCAGGTTTCACATAATGATAAAATATTAAATTTGCAAATTTTCTAATTTTATTAATTTTTTAATTTAATTGATAAGATGTACTAATTTTAGAACTATTTCTTCAACTATTCATCTTTACTTCAATGAAAATAATTTAAACTGAGTCATGTTGTAATTGAAACAAAATTTTAAAAAATTGAGTCTATAATTTTGTCCACCACTGTATTAGGGTTAGTTTGAAATGTTATGCCTAATCGGAGGTTTTTAACTTTTGAAATTTTTACTTTTTCACCGATTGACTTAAAATTTTGAGCGAACATTTACGTTGTCAATATCTATTAATAAAAAAAATTGTGTTACGATGTCTCAATAATAACCAGCCTAATTAACTTAATTACTTTCCACCACGTGGTCGATTTGGAGGAATTTTTCGGAATTTTTAATTTTTACAAATAGTTCTATTTATTATTTCGTCTTGAAACTTTATACTAATTTTACAATCATAGCGATGTATTTTTGTGACAAATTTGGTTTAATCATTTCAATTTGCATAAACTCCAATTTAATAAAATTTAAATTTTCATTTTGGAGGAGTAGTTCAAGTTTTAATTATATGTTTTATTAAACAAACATGAAACACCACTCTGCAGTGAATTTACTCATTTTTATTAAAGAAATGTCAAAACTTAAAATTAAAAATGTTTTCGGATTTTTATTGCATTAATTTCATTTGTTATTATTTGTTACCCCACTAAAAAGGATCTCAAAATTTTCTCTAGAAAGTGCCGCTTTCTTGAGAAATTCTGCAGAAATCTGAAGATATTTTTAAGATTTTGTTTTGCCTCAAAAATATCTCAAGAATTTTTTGAACCATTTTAGAGTCATTCACAGCTTGCTAAATTTGTCTCAAGAATTTCTACACAAATTTAAAAACAATATGGCGCTAAAATAAAATCTGAAAAAAATCTGCAGATACCATTTAACATCGAACGAACAACGATTTTTGCGATTTTCTTTTTCGAAATTTTAAAGTTTTTTTTTTTGAAAATTCATTTTATAAATGTTGTGCGAAGGTCCTTTGATGCTCAAGAATTCAGAGGGGGATTCCTCTCATTCCTATAGTTGGGGGGGGGAGTGTCGATTATCCCCCCCCCCATTGAAAAAGGTTTTTCTTATTCAAATTCAGTTTTCATCGGATCTAAAGGGATTTTGGCACCAAGGTCCTTTGATCAGGAGGAGCTCATATTGGTGTTTTTGCTCCCTGTAGGGGGTCGACCCCCATGGGGGGGGCCTTATAAAAATTCAGTTTACATCGGATCTTTGCTAAATTTGAACAGAGGTCGTGCAATGCTCAGAAATTTACGCAAGGGGAATCTCGACTTGTGTGGGAGGGGGGGACCCTTAATGAGGGGGGGCGACCCCCCTCATTGAGATGTCTTCTTTGTACAATATCTGTTTTCGTTGGATCTTTCACAAATTTGACACAGAAATCCTTTGATCAGTAAGAACTCGCATAGGTGGATTTTCGCCCATATGTGGGGGCGGGGGGGGGTCGCCCCCATGGAGTTTTTTTAATACTAATCCACAGTTTGCATCGGATCATTGCTAAATATGAAACAGGCTCTTAATGCTCAGGAGTTTACATGAGGGGTTTTCACCCCTTTGCGCTGGGGGGGGGGGATAGACCCTCCAGGGCGTTTCGCCAGAAAATCTGTGAAACAAAATGTTTACACTTTTTTTTTTTTTTTTATAATGACTGAAATTTTGAGATTCTAAAAAAAAAGTAAGAAATCCAAAGTTATATAAATTTTAATTTTGAGTCATAAAATAGCTCTTTGGGAAATTTTACACTTTTTTTTCTTTTATTAAATGTTGATGTCGAATGGAGTTTTCCGATGGTAAAGAAATTATTGTGAACATAGGTGTCCTTTAGGTTTTAAGTATATAATCTGTGATAGTACAATGCAATTTTGATGTTTTTGAAGATTGAAACTAGAAATTTGCAAATACTTATTTACTTTATCAAATATTTATTTAAATTATTTTTTTGTAACTGATATCATAATTTTGATTTTTACTTTTTGAATTAAAATTATACTAATTGAACACATATTTCTACATTTTTATCCATAAAAACAAGATATGATTGACATAAAAGAACCAATTTATAAATGAAATTAACTTTTGATTGCACAATAACTTTCCTGTCCTACTGCAGAATCTAGAGTCCAGCAAAATCTAAGCAATTCACGAAAATGAAAATTAATACAACACTAGTTCATATTATGATAGTTTGTCCGAAAATGCTGCATTTTTTTTTCTTTTTAAATTCGTTGTAGATTTTTTTAAATTTAATGATTTATGAACCACTTTTTTTCATATTTTTTTTGCTCCATACTAATCAGTTTCGGGCTTGAAGTGAAGAGAACTTGCTTGCAGCTTTACCGGCGACCGGCGATTTGTTTACGTGTTTGCCTCTTCCATGCTTTTGCTCATTCAATTTTTTTTCGCTATTATTATAATTTTAAGCTTTATTTTGTCTTTAAACTGCTTTTGCTCATATTAATTGAGCTACGGGGTTTTTTTTTTTTCTACAGGGTTTTTGTTGTCATGTGATTTCTTTACTATCGTATATCGCCAAATCGCTGGGCTTGTTAGCGTGAAACACGTGCTTTAATTGCTAGTTAATTCTTTAGATATATACTTAATTTTCAGCTTCGTTATTTCGTTGTTTTTGTTTAATGCAAATTGAGTCTTTGATGTCCCTACTGTGCTTTAATTTTCATATTAATGTGAAGGGGGAAAAAAATCACACTTTTGTTCATGTGCAGCTTTTATTGCGTATTTTGGCAGTTGAAACATTGTTCGTTTTATTTGATATGTTCGGGTTTTTTCTTTTTAATTTTTTTATGATTTATTTTATTTATTGCGTTATTTGCACGAAATTGAAACTACAGTTGACTGTGAGTAACTTAATGCATAGAAGTAACCTAAAGAAAAACGAATTTCACATAATAACACTCAAATATCAAATGTATAGTTAAAAATAAATTGAGCAATGTGCAAGTAGACAAGCATGGAAAGATAGACGCATGTTACTTGACTATATAGTGAAAAATGTAAATGAAAACTTGAATGTAAGTAAAAAATTTCTAATTAATAAGTAACCCAAAATTAAGAACAAAGCGGAGAATGAGTGAAAGCGTAGCAAGGCAGACGTATACACCATAGCTGAAGCATTTATTATCAGGTTGCTCCCCCTTGCCAGAAACCTATTGCATACGTCTTTCATTTTTTGTCAATAAGTATAAAAAAATAGCTTAAATTAGAGACATACTGAGAACTCGGTACTTCGGCTTACTTGGACAATTTGCTGAATACTCGGTACTCGGTACCAATACCGAGTAGTTGTAAAAAATTGAATTTTGTTCAAACCGGATTTTACAGTTAATAGAAAAGTGCAAGCATATAAAATACCGCAATCATTTACAATTCAAACTTACAAGTAAAATTCAAATTTTGAGAATAATGAAGTCTGTTATGCTTCAATGGAGTAAATCTTATATTTTAAAGCCCCAAAGTTGATAAAAATTAATTATTAAAAATGGGGACAAAAAAGGTAAGTACAGAAAATATGAAATGTTTATATTATTAAATGGATTTTTGCCATTTCCAAAATTATTTATAAGAAGTATAAAAATACCTTTTCTTGAAAACAACGTCAAAAGCACGAATGTACAGGAACACTGCAAACACGTGTTTTGGCATTAAAAGGAATGCTTTTTTCAATACACAAAATGTGAGCTTATGAATTTAAAGACACCCGACAAATATCCGATTTTTTTTTACATTCATATTCTTGCATTTTATGCACTGAAAAAGATGTTCCTTGTAATACAGAAACACTTGTCTTGATGGCTCGTTGCTTAATTTGGCGGGTGGGCCCGCTTTTATCAGGGGCACCCCAATGGAAGTCATTGTGGCCTCCCAAAATATTCTTTATTTGGCAAATTTGGAGTCCATATAGCTGTTTAGGCCTAGAGTATCTTCTAATTATATTTAAGTATGTGCATGCTCATTTTTTATCATTTGGTAAAGTTCGGAGTTTCATTTTGTGAATTGACAACTTAACCACTCTCCTCCTAAAAGTTTTAGTTCGGGTTGCCTCTGACAATTGTATAAAGTTTTCACGAAAAAAAGGAAAACAGATAAAATGAAGAGAACTAAGGTGAGTATGCCAAATAATAGGGCAATGAAGACCAATAAGACCCCCCCCCCTCTTTTTCCCATGCAGGATAGCAAAAATTAGATTGTGACTGGGATTATGCAGCAGCACTAACTTTCAGTTTAACATGCTTCGTTTATATCAAATTACGAAACTGGTAACTAATTTTTCTAGAAACATGCAGTTTACTTAATTACCAATATGTTATTTTTATAAGAAAATTAAATTACTGTAATTTTAATTGAGTAATAATTTAGGTTTGCTCAGTGCTAGAATACTCTAGCGTAGTAGAGGCATGAAAATAAGCCCAACACGATTAAGACTTATTACTTTAACCAAATATCTAGCTTGAAAGAAAATTGAAAAAATCACACTCAATGAAGACTATTTTAGGAACAGCTTTTAATTCAAAAAAATAGTCGTAACTCTTATTATACTATCCCAACACTGAAAACCAACTGAACCTAAATTCAAACTGAAACTTAAAAAATGACAAACGCCTTTTCGAAAATAAAATCTCCATTCAGAAATTTCGAGAATGCGCTTTTAGTTCCATAAAGATAAGTAAATTAAAATAGGTATCCCATGCAATGAAATGAGTGGGAACCCAAAATATTGTAAACCCCAATACCTGATAGTAACAGCCGTTTAAGATTTAAGAAAAGGAAAAAATGGATTAAATTAAAAGAGAGTGAGAGAGAAAGCAATGCGAGAACTTTTCCTTTCCCCGTGGGGTGGGCTCCGAAATTTTTGCCCTTTGCCTCACTGAAACATTGTATAAGCGACGCGAGACGAGACACATTCCTCCCACTGCTTCTACTATTGCTATTTGATGAAGATATTTTTCGAAGGAGAGGAAGGGAGCCGGCCCATACACATCGTTCGGCCCGTACACATCGTTTTATGAATTTTCTTATTTCGAAAAGTACATGATAAATCCATAATTTCTGAAAAGAGATAAAAAAGATTTTTGTCAGTCAGGTCTGAATTCACACCCCCAGGGAACATGAAAACATGTCGACTGAAGCGGAAGTCAACTTACTGAGGTTCCATAATTGTAATTCCTAAACAGTTTCTGTATCACTTACCAGGGCTGCGGAATCGATGACTGACATATTTTGTGGCAAAGGAGTCAAAGTTTTAAAACTTCAAGAGTCTGAGTCGGTCATTTTCTCGCAAAACCTGCAACTCTGCCACTGCTAGTGGTGTCGGAGTCTAAGGATCTAAAATTCCCAGAGTCAGGGCCGGTCATTTTTTCCCTCTACTCTGAAACCTCGTCACTTACAAATGCTTAGCATTCACATTATGAAAGTTTATTCCAGTAAATGAATTTTCTAATTTTAAAAAGTACATAATAAATTCGCTATTATTTTTTTTAAAGAGATAAAACAGATTATTGTCAGCCACGTCTTAAGATAAAGTCCTGCTCACCCTTGTTTGAAAAACATGTCACGGTGCCACCTTTCTCTAGAGGACATTTATCTTACCTTAGCCTTTTAGAATTGCACTAACAGCACAGAGTGGTGGCTGACTCCCCTGGATAAAAATGGAATTCTCTAAAAGAGCTTCCCAAAAAAGGATTGACTGACCAAGAAATCACTGCATAAGGTTCTGAGAAAAGGTCAGTATGAAAGAATGTTGAAAGAAAAAATTGTGGACTAGAATAGCAGTTGGATGTTGACTTATAGGGGTTCCTGCAAATGTGCGTCAAGTTAGAGAGATTTTAGCCCATTGAAATTAGCATTGAGCCAACCATAAGGAAAATACATGTTGAGCTACCAGGTTAGTCGAGTTATCTGTAAGTCGAGTTTCCAAAGTTTCACTCTACATGAAACTAAAAGTTTGAAATATCTGGCAACTGTCCACATGAGACGGTGAAAGTCAACATTCTCTTATTTAAAGCTTTCACAGTAATATATATTTAAATGTGTTTAGGAATAAAGAAATTGTTGCACAATTAAGTCTCAGAAGTGTAGAGTTGATGCTAAATATCTCATATCAGAACAAAAAATTTATATTGTGTGTGTATTCTTATATATTTTGCCAGCCCCCCTTAAACGGGTAACGGATAAACAAATACCCCAAATATGAATAAAACCTTTTGGAACTGAATACTTCCCCACTGAGGAATTGTCAAAGATCCTCGCTTAATCGAACAATATTGATCAGTTTTCACAATATTTTACAAAGAAGTTTTTAAAATAATTTAAAAATTAATTACGTATGAACAATTATTCATGTAAAAATATTAAATTATATTTTTCGCATACAACAGATTAAGTTGTAAGCTGCATTTTTTTCCTTGCGCCCTTCTAATATATATTTAAAATTATTATACCTATTATTTTGTCGTTCACTTAGCTTGTTTCAATATATTTTTACCAAAAACATTACTTCCATTATATAGTTATTGATTCATTATTATTACGTTTTAAGACAAATGTTGTCAATTTGGTATGATAAAGAGTATTTCCCCACTTAATCAAATAATATTTCTTGGAACTGACAGTATTCAATTAAGCAGGGCCGACAGTATATATATTTTCAAAATCAGAGTAGAGCAAATATATATTATAATGTAAAGAAATAAAAATATTTCAAGGTTATTACTATCTTCCCATTAAATTATATTCTTCCTACTCTGATTGGAAAAATATTCAGGTGTATCCAACTTCTCAAATAGCCAATGAAATACTTTTCACAACAAAATTTTCCACAGTATAACTAACTGTTCTTGAAGTAGAAGGGATTTCTGTTGTCAATTTATATTTGAAATACTTAACTTATGACCATTATCCTAAAAAAATTAGTACCATCTACAAGATATAAAAAAAGTGTATCCTATTCATAACACCAATGAATTAAAAACACATTGTATACGCTGTCCTACATCAGTACAGTGAACACATTTTAGTCTAAATTAAAAAATCTTATTTCAAGGTATCTGTTTTTGCCAAGCACAATGAAAAAAAAAAAAAAAACTCTAGGTTTATTCTTCTGAACTAATTTTAAGTACTACATTCAAAGTTATTTCTGGTAGGAAATTTTTGTTATGACAGCATCTCATGTATGTAGATTGAAATTTCAAATGCTTCTTAAGCTTTTATTTGGATGATCTATTCACATAATCAAATCTAGATTAAATAAATTATCATTATGCAATTTTTAGGGAGTTTCAAATCATTTGGAACTATGTTTTAGCCGAAAGTGTTCTAAGATTTTCTTAATTACTGTATTTTTCAAAATAAATAGATAAAATTTCTGAAAAATTAATTTTTAAAGAAAATAGAATATCTTCAGAAACGCCCACCTTCAGAAAATCTCAAGTTATTTGGCCCACTTTAAGCCTATATATTCTAAGAAAACCTTGAGAATAAAAATTTGAAGATTTTCTTCAGAGCTTTTTACAGAAAATCTACACATCTTAAGTCTGTAGATTTTCTTAAGATTTAGGTTTAAAAGTGGGCCAAATACCTTCAGATTTTCTCAACTTCAGAACATTCTGCAGAAAATCTAGAGATCTTCAGTCTGCAGATTTTCTTAAGATGTAGGTTTATGAAGTGGGCCAAATACCTACAGATTTTCTCAACTTTTTTTTTTAAGTTTTTTTTGAGATCCTTTTTAGTGGGGTATCTACTATTTTTAATTTCCTGGGTACATTTTTTGCAGTTTATCTACAGATTTTCTGCAGAATATTTAAGTATATTTGAAACATGCTTTCTTCACAAAATCTGCAGAAAAAAAATCTGCAGAAAAAATCTGCAGAAAATTTGAGCATATTTGGAACACGCTTTCTGCAAAAAATCTACAGATAAAATATGCAGATTTTCTTTAGAAACCATGTTCCAAATATGCTTAAATTTTCTGCAGAATAGCTGGGGGGAAAGCCATTCGATCATATATATGATGCGTGACCACTTATGTCACAAATACAGGAGCGAGTTCTCGCGGGAATAAAATAAAGAGTGTTTTTTTTTAATTTTACCGCTTAACTTTTTCTTCTCATTCTTCAGTTCCATTGTGAAAAACAGTTTCTGCATAAATTTTCAGTATCTCCAAGCTGATAGTTCTACATTTTAAATGAAATGTTTCTTCTATAAGGTTTTTTACTTTTCCTATTTAAGAAAAAAACATTATTTATATGGCTTACAAAGCGTACGAAGCAAATCAGATGCAAAGCGTGACTAAATTTTGGACAAGCTGCACATAATTATTCGAGGAGTTTTGAAAGCTTTGTTCCTAAAACACGTTCGTGGTAAAAAATACCTGCGTGTACAACCAAGAAAAAGAAAATCAACTGAAAGTTAAGGATCAAGTATAATGAAAAAAAAAACACTTTAATCTCAAGACAGTTCTCTGTATCACGAACTGATGTACAGTAAATATTCAGACTGAAAAACAAGATTCAATGCCCGGCTTTCCATTGAACGAAATCCTTTTAAATGCAAAGTAGCCTTCCTATTCTTCAATGCGCATACACTTCAAGTGCAGTTTGTTTCACCTTACGTTTCCACGCATATTGTCAAAACAAATGTAAATAGAAAGACCGCTTTTCATTTTTATTGAAACAGCGTACTGTCCGGAAAAACAAACAATTCTTTCGCTGCCTCACAAATCTTTTTCACGTTCACTCGATGATGCTATTGCTATGACTTTTGGACAGTTTTTCCGCGGCATGAAACATGCGTAAATAAAATCAGATACGAAAGACCAAACGCAGCGGAAGCGTGGAATCTTTCGGAAAACAGAGTCAGTTTAGACGTATGAAAATACACTTGAAGGTTTTCGCTGAGAAAGCAAAATTCAAACATTAAATAAGAAAATGTTTTGAGAATTTAAAAGCAGAAAATGTTGGAGCAAGAGGATGAGCCGATGCACTTAGGGGAATTATTCTACAAGGATTATTATTCTTTTTTTTGCTAGTAAGGATTTTGCGAAGTGTGCGTCCGTTCCTTGGTACAATGATGATAAAAGTTATATTACAAAGCTTCTTTTTTCTCTTTTTTTCAATTTTAATTTTGAAAATATGTACTTTGATTTGAGGGAAAATGAAATTCTAATATGACTAGTGATCTTCGGAACTACTAGCATACGTTAGAGTTTCATAGATTTTCTGAGTTAGCAGGATTTTAAAATAAATATTGCTTTATAACTTCAAAAAGGGCAGCAGAAACACCTTTAAAACGAGCTGATGTGTGCATCACATGACTTCCTTTTACACCAATTTAATGTTATTTCCCTATTATTGCAATTTTAATGTGATTCTCTCTCTAACTCTCTAAATATCACCAACAATGGCCACATTGAAACCAGATTTTTAAAAAAAAATTAAAAAATCGTCAAATTTGTTGCCAAGTTGGCGACAAAACTTGGCCACCAAAAGATTGGCGATATATCGCCAAGTGTCCGCCAAATTATAACACCACTTAGTTTGCATCGAAATTAACAATGATTTCCCCCCAAAAAGGAGCAAAAGACCCCTTTAGAAACACCCGAATGCAACCAAAAAAAAGGTGCACAACTAGACACCACTAGGAATCTACGTACCAAATTTCAACTTTCTAGGACATAACGATCTTGAGTTATACGACATACATACACACATACGTACATACAGACGTCACGAGAAAACACGTTGTAATTAACTGAGGAAAGTTCAAAACGGATATTTCGGGCGTCTATACGTTCTTAGATACATATGTACGTGTGGTCGGGTCGAAAAAAAAACTCAATATTCATTTGGGGGTGAGCAAAATGGAAATTAAGGCCGATTTTTGAGTGAAAATTTTTTTGCGAATACAATACTTAATTTTTTGTGAAAGGAAGTAAAAAGAGCACTTTTTCAATTTATTCTTAGATTTAATATTATTTTGTGGAACAATATGCAGTCGTCTTTGGAAGTAACTGCATATATGTAAAATTCTTAGATTTTTTTTTTCATATATATATATTTTTTTATAACTTCAAAGAGCGCAGCAAAAAAAAAAAAACCTTTCCAAAACTTAAAAATATATTTTCTTTTTATTCTTAGGTTTTAAATTATTTTATGTTAAAACTAGCAGTCATCTTCGGTACTATTTGCATACATTAAATTTCTATAAAAAAAAACTGACTGAATATTTGTTTAAAAAAATGATTTATAACTTCAAAGAGCGCAGCAAAAAACCTTTCAAAAATTAAAAAAAATATTTTTTCCGTTTATTCTTAGATTTTAACATACTAAAAAATACATTAATCTTTAAAAAAGTAGCAATGAACTTTTGTGTGAAGGACGCAGTTTTTAAACAATGAATATATCGCATGAGTAATATTAATGTAAGGAATTTAGTCTAAACGGGGACTCTAACATGTTTTCACTTGTCAAAAGATATGTTTAGAAAAAAATCAAATTCTTTTATTTTAAAGATTGGGTCTTAGACTAAAACATGAGTTTATTATTTCCAAAAAATTTTAGGATAAGTAAAATTAATTTTTTTCGTAAAAATGAGCGGAGACTTTGTTTTGGACGGCTAGTTGAGATAAATGGGATACTTGTACGCATTTAATGTTAATTTCAAAATTCATGAAGAGAACGTAAGGAAAATGGTATAGTTACAGGCTACTTGTGTGTGTGTGCGCGTGTGTGCGATCCTATAGCTGTATGTTATATTTTAAAAAAATGAAACAGTTTCATAAAAAAAATATGGTTTGTAATAGTATATTAATGTATTTGTAAATTTATAGTGTTTTAAAACTTTTTTTTGTAAATGTATCCGGAATAAAGTTAACAAAAAATTCAAGTGCCAAATACACAGTAACTGACCACCTTATTACAGTTATTCGCTTTATTAAAAAATATAATGTAAAATAAACTTGAAAAAACTAGTATGATATATCTGTCTTTCGGCCAACCCCGAGAAAATTATCACGAATTTTCTGGCAACATTTGTTTGTACGTATGTATGTATTTAACATAACTCAACAACGGTATGCTGTAGAAGGTCGCTCTTTCGTATGTGGGGGTCTTAATGAGGTATAGTTGGGCTCTTCTCATTTTGGTTGTATCCCGATGTTCCAAAATTGGTCTTTAAATGTTTTTTTGGAAAATCGAAGTTAATGTCGATACAAAATCGGCACCCCAGTTACCCACACAACTACTGATCTAATTGGTTTATGAGGTTTAAATACAGCGGAAAGCCAAAGCAAATGGGGGGGGGGGACTTCTACAGTTTTGGCAAAGAAATTAAGGGGAGATAATGTTTCTAATATTCGTATATCAATTTTTAGTTTTCATTTTGCATACGATTTTTGTTTTTGTGAAAACAAGAAGGCACTACACTGAAAGTTTTCGTGTGGAAAAAGTTTACGGTTGACAAATGGACTAAAGACGTTCTTGTTTTCAAATTGGAAAATATATGGATGAAACGGCAGCTAAAGGTGAATATTGGGCAAAAACACTAACTTAAAGTTTATGTTGGCCACTTGCTATCAAATAAAATTTTGAATTTTCAAATATACTTTGCATCTGAAGTTCCTGAAACACCCTCAACTTTTAAAATGCCTTATGAACCTAATGAATTCTGACGTGGAACCTTTTTTTTCTTTACTTAATTATGGTTATTAATAGTAAAAAAATATATTTTACATTGATGTTTTTGAAAAAAAAAACACAAATATTTTAATTTTTTTTGCAACACATTTTGAATTAAACATATTTCCAAAACGGTGCAAGTAGTCTTATCTTCCGAATAATAGAAACTGAAAAATATCTTGCACCATGTCGGAAAAACAGCAGTTTGAAATTTTGTCAAAACTCTCAAGGTTGAAATGACGCCCAGTTTCTCATTTCTGGCGATCTGTATCTCCAGGTCTTTTTTTGAAAAAAAAAAAAAAAAAAAAAAAAAAACAAGAATGTGCTTGTTGCTAGCCTTTTGGCATTTCAACATGCTGAATTGTGTTATGCTTCAAGAGGAATTTATCAGGAAAAAAAATTAAATAAATAAAACATCAATCCACTATGGGGGCTTGACGAACGTATTAAGTATACTTATGTGATAAGATCTCGAGCATTGAATTCTATTTAAACGGAGAAAGCTGAAGAAAAATAATTTTCATATTTAATATGAAAATACACTCAAACCTGTTTTGGGGCGGTGGATAGGGACCGACTTAAAAAAAAAATCCATTAAACAAAATCGTTCGCATTAAAGATAACTTCTTCTATTTTAAAGATAACTTTGTCCATTTTATAAATAATTTCGTCAATTGAGTCCGAATTGGATTGAAATTTTCATATATCGTACAAAAAAAAAAGACCGCACAAAAACAGGTTTGAGTGTAATTCAATTGAGTTCATTTTAAAAGCGGTTATTTTTAAATACTAATTAATTTTTTTCACAAAGACGGTGAAAAAAATGTTCCACTATGTACTTTTAAAACGCTTTTTTGTTGTAACTGGTATACATTTATAGGTCAGGACATATTGTTTTACGAAACATTACTAACGTATACAAAGAGAGAGAGAAGGGGTGATCTTTACTGTAAAATAATGTTTTTATTGGCTGTGTTATATTTTAGGTTTCTGAATCAATCACAGCTTGTAAGTTTCATTCCTGCACATCTTAATATAGCATTATCAATGTGTTTTTAGCCATGATGGGCGTTTATTTTATTTTATTTTTTTTTTTTGAATTATTGATTCGAAATAAAAAATTTGCGAGAAATATACTAGAATATTCGAATTCTTCAGGTTGGTAGCAGCTGTTGACAAACTCCATCTAAAAATGGTTCATGAATCCGATGGAAATTTCTGTCTTGGTTAGAGCACAGAATTCGATAATTTATTTTCTTTCTTTTTCTATATATTCTAAACACAAGTTTGGAACATTTTCTTATTGCTTCTCTATTTAATTTCCCGAGGTTTTGTTCAAACGTCTAAGAGTGATCCTTTAGAGAAAACTACATAAATGCATTGTAAAATAATAATAATGTTACGAGTTCAATGCAACTTCAAACTTTCTGTAAATGGCGACACAGTTCTTGAAAAAACACAGGAGATTTATTTACAACTATGTACACGAAATATCGTTAGCAACTGCTAAATTAACCATAGCAATTAGGCAAATATCAATTAACACCGTAAACTCAACGGTCACACATGTATTTACATCCAAATACGCAAAAACACAGCGCTAAGTCTAATACACACTTCCAGTGGAACGCTGAGAACGCGACTCCACAGTTAGAAAGCAAACTAACTACTTCTCTCCCATTCACAAGACGCACGGCATTTTATACCGCTTTGGAAAGTTCGACAAAATTCTACACCTTTCTACCAATTTCTCATATTTTCATTTCATACCATTCACAAATTTTATCATTCAGAAATGGAGGAACCATATACTTCATTCGAAAGTAAGGGGATTGAATATTCATTACAAGAAACTATTTACAGGTTAAGTTACTACGACAGTTTTGGATGAAAAGTAATGGAACAAACTCCAAATTTAGCCAGATTTCAACAAATTAGTCACAACAATAATTACTATTTACATAATTTGTAACTATGTACTACACCTATAAAAACAAATTTTGCTGCAATGTTAATTATATTTTAATGAAAAACATTCGAGTAAAAAAGGAAAATGTTTGTTTTTTAAATCTAATTGAATTCTAGATACTATGTTTCAAATATTCAACTCATTTGTAGTGTCAAGTTTTATTTTAAGACTAATAATGAAACTATGAAACGTTATCATTGTTTTAAATTTAACATACTTAGGGGCCATATATTAATTACGTAAGTTCCCGAGGGGGGAGAGGATTGGAAAAATCTTTACACCCTTACTTTGGCGCGGGGGGATTTCAAACACATTTTTACGTAATATTTTCGAAGTCGATATTTTTTCATTAGAAATCCCGCGGTTAAGCGGTTTGAAAGGGATTATATTTCATTTGTGTCTGGAAGGTAAAAAACGTATTAGGATGAACTGTTTTTTATTTGTTTTACAAAGAATGATTACTGCAAAATATAATAAAGGAATCGCACTACGTATGGCTTGCTTTATTTTTGATTAGTATCGCATTATATGCAAAAAATTGTCTTTACAAAAAAATGTCAAATGCAAAAAGGTTTAATTTAATTAATAGTGAATTTAACTTCGATTCCAGTGATGCAAGATTCTTTATTTTATTATTTTGAAAAACGAAATGGAATCTTGCTTAAGAATAGGTGGGAGGAATTTGAAAAATCTTACGTACCCTTACATGGGAGGAAGGGGGGGGGGGCAAAAATTGACAAAATCAATCTGACGTAATCAATGAATGTCCCCTTTTATCCTATCCGAACTCTTATATTAAAATAAAGTGAGCCCTTTTCAGTTTTTTTCCTGCTCTTTCTCAAGCATTTCTAAAAAACTACTAGGGTTTTAAGAATTTACACGTAACATTTTTTTTTTTTTGACAATTTAGAAGTAAAATGGTTTTTACAATTTACAAGTAATATGGTAACGGCACCAGTAACAGACAAGGGTCCAGTAACAGACATTCGTAAGTTTGGGTTTTTATAAAAATAATTTTAGGCGGGTAAAACTGGTGTTGCTGGGGCCCATGAGTACAATGCAACTCCTAGTGTTATCAGAATGAATTTCGCCAGTCAGTTGGTATTTACAAGGCAGTGGTGGAAGGTTGTGAACAACCACCACGAGGTCAGCTGGTGTGTTTTATGTTTATTTAAATTATATAAGGCTTTAGTTCTAAAAATAAAGAACTTTTGCACATTTTGAAGGGAAGAAGGGAATTTTGCCCGTTACTCATCCTTTCCTCATCCTATCTGTTACTGAGTATCATCAGATTCTTCGGTGTCTGTTACTGGGTGTCGGAACGTTTTTCGAAATTCAGCAAATAAAAATAGAATAAACTAGTTCAGAGGATCCAGAAGCAGCCAAACGTTAGAAGAGATGTAGTTGCATGAGAAAAAATTAGTTTAAGAAGTCTAAATACATGAAAAAGCTCAGAAAGTTGAATAAGAGCAATGTCTCAAGCATATGTGTTGCTGGTGCCGTTACCCTAACTCATCTTTACCATTTACAAGTAATAAATAAACAAAGGGGAGAAGTTCATAACTTTTAGCTACATTAATATTTACAGTATTATCCTCGCAGAGCTCTCAGCGAACTTCTTGAACCAGTTTAACCTCACAAGAGATAAATAAATGTTCATGTGAACTAGTTTAAGCATATTCTGAACTATACTTCTTAAGAGGAGATAACATTTCCGGGCTTATTGGCCGTGGTCTAATTGGAGTAGAAATTCCAGACGTTTCGGCTTGCTTTGCTGCAGCCATCATCAGTGGTTTGAGTTTGGTGAGACTGATTCCTGGCTTCGGTCGCTCCGGTATTTAAGCAAACTGCTGCTGCGCTGCTGGTCCTGATTGTGAGGTGTTCTCAAGCCGCTGGTGGAATAAGGTTCCTGATTGGATGAGATTCAAGCCGCTGGGTGATCCTGGTACCTGATTGGATGGGATTCACAAGCCGGCTTGTGAATCCCATCCCAATATTTTCGACTCCCGCGGTCCTTGCATTGGTTTCGGGTTCGCTACAATGAACGCAGACGACCGTCGCTAAAAACCCCTGCGGGGAAACCTCTCCGGAAATGTCTCCATTCCAGCTATCGTGAACTTACCTGTGCGTACAAGAACCACTATGTTTCCCTTCTAAACATCTGCACCATACAATTTTTGTTGATGTCGAAATGCTTGCCTGTGTAGCGCCCCCTTTTGGATTGGAACTGAACCTCTCAGCTTTTTGTAACCGATTTTACGATTTTTTAATGAACTACGACTGTTGTGTGTTTTCGTTATATGAAATTCTCCGGATTAAATGAATACTTCTGCCAAATAGGCGAGTTCGTTTTCTTTGATTTGGTGACCCCTTGTTTTTTCTTCTCCATGCAGTAACGAGCCTGGTAATAATTGCAAAGCCCCTTTCTGTGTCTTAACTTGCCCCTTGTAAATTATTTTAATCTTTTTGTTTTTTAAAATGCCTTTTCTAAATTGTCCTGGGTTTGCTCACCCTGTTTAATCCACACGAGCCATATACTAAGTCTTTTATTCGTAATATATCTATGTGTTTCCCCTGAGTGCTTTGCATGTCACTGCCGGATTCCTCTGAATTTTTTGCAGCAGGAAAAATATTTAACTTTAGTTTTGTGTTTTTGGTTTTTTCACAACGCAATGGTACGGCTAAAATTGACCTTTTATCTATAATCAACCTAATCACTACAATTAATAATGTCCAAGATAAAATAAGACAATACGTTTAAATTTTTTTGTTTCAAAACTTTTGCATAAGGTTGCAAAAACAAACTATTCTCAAAAGGGGTCCCACTTACCTCAGTATAAGCATAAATAATTTCTGTTTTAATCCGAATTATATCCGTGAATGTAACTTGAGTACCTGTAAATAATACGGGGAGGCTCATTACTGGAGATATGGGATGTGACTAGTATGCAACATGAATTTCTCTGTATTTGTTTTATATTTTTTTAATTAAACTATCTGAAACAAAAATGATTTTGTCTCCAAAAATATTAATTTATTGAAAAGTACTTTAGACTATAATAAAATTCCTCAATCTTTTTATTTATATGTTACATAAGAAAAGTAAGGAATTGCCCAGCAGAATGAAGTACAGCGCAATTGTATTATTGCAGTAAGGCCTCCTAACTATGAAGGTTTGTTGGGATCTATCCTGAAAATTTCAGATGTAATTTCCGATCCAGATTTTATTTGTATTATTTTCATTATCATTTTTTTTAACTCCGGTTTTTTACAACCCCAGGTTTTTCAACTCCAGGTTTTTTCAACTCCATGTTTTACAAATCCAGGTTCTGCTGCTGCCGTGTCTTAACTGCATGTTTGCCTGGCACGTGCAGATCAATTCTTTTTCAGGGTCTACTTTCTGATTGTTTCCTCCTTTTGATGGTTCACCTGAAAAACGCTTTCGTTAATTATTTTTCAGGTATGTTTTCTTGTTCAATTTTCCTCCAAGGCTCTCAGGAAGGGTAGCAAGTTATTGGGACCTTCACTCTTGCTAAACAGAGAGGACCTTGTGAACTCAGGGACCGATCCTCCCCTTGAGAAAGTGTCGGTCCCTGGTTCACCTTTTTTCATTTTTCTGTTCTTGTGTTTTGCATCTTCAATTTTATTTAGAGTATTTATTCATGAATATGTTTGTACTATTTTTGTTTGTAGCAGCTTTGCGCTGGCATTACAATACACTTTAAACTACACACACAGTATTTATTCTTTCATTTTTTCAGTGTCTTTGAATAAGTATTTAAAATGTGTATTTCATGTTGTATATATATATATATATATATATATATATATATATATATATATATATATATATATATATATATATATATATATATATATATATACACAACATATTTGGGTGGTTCTTATTTATACGGGAAGAAGAATTTCGGAATTCAACAAGTGACGCCCCCTACCCAGTTAAAAAAAATCTGCAGAAAATCTTTTAAAAAAATCTGCAGAAAATTTAAGCATATTTGGAACATGCTTTCTAAAGAAAATCTGCAGATTTTATCTGTAGATTTTTTGCAGAAAGCGTGTTCCAAATATGCTCAAATTTTCTGCAGATTTTTTCTGCGGATTTTTTTCTGCAGATTTTGTAAAGAAAGCATGTTTCAAATATACCTAAATATTCTGCAGAAAATCTGTAGATAAACTGCAGAAAATGTACCCAGCAAATTAAAAATAGTCGATAACAATTAATAACAAATGAAATTAATGCAATAAAAATCCGAAAACATTTTTAATTTTAAGTTTCGACATTTCTTAAATAAAAATGAGTAAATTCACTGCAGAGTGGTGTTTCATGTTCGTTTAACAAAACATATAATTAAAACTTGAACTACGCATCCAAAATGAAATTTTAAATTTTATTGAATTGAAGCTTATGCAAATTGAAATAATTAAACCAAATTTGTCACAAAAATACATCGCTATGATTGAAAAATTAGTATAAAGTTTCAAGACGAAATAATAAATAGAACAATTTGTAAAAATTAAAAATTTCGAAAAATTCCTCCAAATCGACCACGTGGTGGAAAGTAATTAAGTTAATTAGGCTGGTTATTATTGAGACATCGTAACACATTTTTTTTTATTAGTAGATATTGACAACGTAAATGTTCGCTCAAAATTTTAAGTCAATCGGTGAAAAAGAAAAAATTTCAAAAATTAAAAACCTCCGATTAGGCATAACATTTCAAACTAACCCTAATATACTATACACTTATTAAATAAAAGTTAATTTAATCAAATAATAATTGGTGAATTTTAAAGTGTCTTACCTTTTTGTGAACCGAGGAATAAATCCAATATGTTTTCATGGGTTTCCAATGATGGAACTTAAAATTTCCCTAATTATTTGTTTCCGTGACGGAGCAAAAAAACAATACGCGTCACCTGGTCGAAGGGTAATCTACTCTCGTAGCCTTGTGCTTGTGGCACCCGAATTGCGGGACGGACCGAGGCCTCCGTGGACGGTAAGAGGCTTGGCGTTCGGTGCGTTTGTACTCGAACGGCCCGCCGTTCGAGAACATTATTTCAAGTCATATTTGTTCTTATTTAATTTCAATTTCCTGATTTTTCTCCAAGTGAGACAAATTTGACTCTGTTCTAATCCGTATCCTTCTTGAAAATGACATTTTTGAAAGCCCTTTCAAACCATGTAATAACTTGCGTTATTCAATATCGTTTTGTTTTCAAAAAAAAAAAAAAAGATGTATTGTAATTTCACTTTTATTTGATTTGAATCATGCACTTATATTAAAATTGATTTTCATGTCATATTATTTGTATAATACAATAAACAGACATTTTTTATTTGGTAAATGTTTCAAACGTGTTGAAATGCTTTTAAATTTCAATTTAAGTTATCAAAATATAAATCAAAGTTCTTGGGGGAAAAGTTTAAGTAATTTATTACTGATTTTAATAAGAGAAACAAAGAAATGTGCTTAATTTTCTAAAAACTGAAAAGAAAAAAAAATATATAAAAAAATTTAAAGTGTGAAAAACTTTTATGCTGTAATAAAACTTTAAGAAATAATTTGAATTGAAATACAGATTTTTTTTGGTGACCATAAAATATCTACAAACGTGCGAATTATTTAGAGAAAGCTGTAAGAGAATTTTTTGTGTAGATTTTCTGTAGATCTAATTGAAGAAAATTTGCAGATTTTTTTTACCTTTAAAAAATCTGCAGAATATTAAAAGAAGACTAAAAAGAAAACTTTTTTGTGTGGATTTTCTGCAGATTATTTTGGAGACAAAAAGCAGATTTTGTTTGTCGTCTAAAAATCTGCAGAAATCTTGAAAAATACTTCAAAAAAAATTTTTTTCTGCAGATTTTCTGAAGATTATTTTTAGCTGGGTAGTTTTGTGACACTATAATAAAAAGTAACGTGTGCAAAATTTGAAATCGATCGGTCAATAATAACACGTGCCCCTTGGCCGTTGAACTTTAACACTTTTAGAATTTAAGTGGTATGTGAACTTGATTGAAATGTTATAAGTTCTGAATGATGTAGATCTTTCCACAAAATTTTGAAGCGATTAAATAATTGAATATCTCATCTAGAAATAAGAAAGGCAAGAACTTGTTTAAGGACACACTCTGAAGTACGATTTCAAGTGCATGATGATAGCAATCCAAATGTAATATATCATCGTTCAGTTTTTGTTCTAAAAAATTGCATGCACAATTTATATGGTTTGTATTGCAAGTCGTTGTATCAAACACTACAGATAGAACAGTTAGCAATAAAGAGCTATCATCTAAGAAATCATATACAACTGAAGAAATATCTAAGGAATTCCGAGTAGCTATTCAATATTAGGACCTGAAGCTATCACAGTAATCCTGTCGGCGTTCTTTTTCCAGTTACATCTGGATGTAGCTTTGTATCCCATTGAATAGCTACAAAATCTAAATTTAAATTCATGAAATTTAATTTTACCTCACGAAGATTTTCTCTTGCTCTCTTAAGGAATATACGATTGATATGAAGGTCGTTTGTATTTAAATTTACTGCATCTACATAGGCTGTTAATAAATGAACAGCATATTTATCTCTAATATGGCAGTGATGAAAGGCGAGCAGATATCAATAGTTGTCAAGCTTTTTTGCATTGTGGTAGACCAGTTATAGAAAATAAAAGTTCAACAAGTTAGGATAGATATTCATTTCGCTTTCTAAATCTCGTGAATTGCAAGAAGAATTAGATGATAATAAAGGAATATGTACTGAAATAGAAGAAAATTAATTTAAAGTATAGATTTCTACATTGTTCCGATCTGGATATTTTTTTTAAATTTATATTTTAGCTATGGAAAATACAGTATATTTTTATGTATTGAGTGATCGAAGATTTTTCGAAATTTACATTTTAAAAATTAAAAATTGCATAAGCATTTAGGTATGTTTATAACTAAAGAACAGCGAATTAAAATATAATCGCAATTACTTATACTTATAACATTGAAACCTTGCGACTCTATTTGCCACACCTATTACATACAGGGACTTTTGTAAATCAACACCCCCAAAGCCTGGAGGAGGCAATTTGTTGTTATCAAAGATTAATGGCCTAGGTCATTCATTAATGGCCTATAGAATCTCTTGTGTCCATCTTGGTGGGAAGAAACGTTCCCCCCGCTAGGTTGGAACAAGCGCAGGAAAGGCGGTACGCTTGACCCAAGGCCATTGGTGCACATGTACCCTCTGTAACATGTTAAATTTTACAGAATGAAGGTGAGAGAATGGTCGGTCTGGAAGTAGCAGCCCCTATTGAGGTTCAAAATTACTTTAAATATAAAACGTTTGAATATTTTTACATAAAAATGAGAAAATCCGCAATTTTTTCTACGAAACTCAAAGAAGGGGGCCCTAAGGGCACGTGTTAATATTCATGGATTGACGTAAAATTTTGCAAGGATCATTTATTTGTGTAATGGAACAAATTGAGGGGGCGTTGCGTAAAATGTCTGCAACTTCAAAAATAAGAACCGCCCTAATTTATATATATATATATATATATATATATATATATATATATATATATACACGGATGGACTGGCTGATTTTGGCCCAGTCGGCAAAAGAGTACTTTTGCCCACCTCTAAATTTGAAAAGTTAAATTAACCAGTACCAGATCTCGATTATTCCGAGTCAAGCAAAACTTCCGCTAGTTCCTATTTTCCGTTAAATTTCTAAATCAAGTTTTAAAGTTCTAAAAAAAGAAAAGTGTGAAACGTAAAATAAAGCTAACACTGACACATTTTTTACGTGCCTTCAAAGAAGGATACTAATGGTTATAAATCTGAAAAGGCACATCTTTAGGCTTTTATACTAACAACATAGGAAAGACGTGAGGAAAGGGAGGAATCAGGTTATTCCCCCGGAATTATTTCGAAATTCGTTGATCTATATAGGCCTAAGGAGAAAAGAATCAGGAGAACGGGTTCTATATAGTTCCCTTCCTAGCGTTATTTTCAAAGTTGATGTCAAAAACCACAATTTTCGTTAACGTTGAGGAGAGGGAAAAGGGGTTCCCCTACAATTTTGTTTTCTTACCTTTTTTTGTTTTCAAATTTGAAGTCTATTTTAGTCTATCTTTGTTTTCAATAGAATGTGGAGGGCTCTTCCCAAACATTCTCAGAAATGAGAAGTTTTAGAAATGCAATTTTAGGCTACCTTTGGTAAAACTAATGGAACAGGGTAGCATCGGGCAAGGAGGTAGCCATGATTTTGTTTCGGGGGGGGGGGGCTGAAAGTTTCCGATAAAAGACGAAAAAGTCGCCTGTTGCTATGATTTTTGAAGCATTGCGCATTGGTGGACATATAGCAGTAAGAGGGGGGGGGAACACAGCAAAGTAAAAAAAAAATGGAAGCAGACGTCGGGGACTGAGGGCAGAGGTATTATTGGTTGTTTTTTTTATTTTTTTTTCCTTTGAACAGTAATTTTACTGAATTCCAAGAGTTAAAGTTACTTTATCCAACTGTGAACAAATGTTTTCTCAGATAACTTAAATTTATTATTATAATATCATTTAATCAAAATTTAATGATGTAAAAGTTTTGTTGATTCAGAAAAATGTGTGGTGTCGTAAATGTCGCAATTGCGAAAGATACCAATGGTATAAGGACCTTAAATTGGCGCTCAAGTTGGACATGAAATAGTAATATATACCACCAACCACTTTTCATGAGCTCTAAGGATCAGGAGCGTCCAAATGATTGTTTGTATTGTAAGGGAGGAGCAGACCTAGGAGTATTTTTAATATTTTGAAACTCATGCCAAACTGACCCTGGGCTCGGTATCTCATTTTAGACGCAATTTCAAATGACATTTTTTTAAACGCAATTCCGGCTAAAGCAAGGGCTTGCAGATAGTCTTTAAAACGCATTTGGGACTGTCCCCGGAAAATTTTGTTATTGAAGTTGTAAAAACGCAATTTTGGGATACATGTTGATATGTTAGAGGAGGAGGTGGTTGCTCTAACTAGGAAATGTTTTTTAAGCTATAAGACCTACGCTTATGACGCTGGGGGTTCTCAAAGTAGGAGATGATTTGGGAGTTCTCAAATTTTTTACAATGAGACTAAACTCTTTGAATGAGTTTACGGGAAGGAGATGGAAATTTAGGAGTTTTCCCTTCTTAAAACACATTTTAAAGTTCTCTTTGGCAATATTAGACAAGGAAAATGGGTTTTCCAGGGAAAACTGTTTGCAATCGAAGTCTAAGAAATATTTCGAAATCAAAATTCTGAAAATTAACTCTGAAACTTTGCCTCCCCTTCCCCCTCCCATAGAATTAAGTACTAAATCTACCTATGTTCAGGAGCTCTCTCTTCTGAATCAAAATTTTGTCCAGCTACAGATTCAGTTTATCGTAGACCAGACTTGCTTTCCCGTATGCGATTCTGAGATGAAAAGTCGCGTATAGCGATAATTAACTATAGACCAATAAAATATCTTGCCAACTGACAGCATTTAGTTGAATCTGTCACAACCAGTGAACACTATGAGAGTACACGGAAATTTTGGGGCCCGTCAGAAATGACTTTTATGGACTCACTTTTATCTTCTTTACTCCTACGTCCCTACACATATTTCATCCCTCATTTAAAAAATCTCGGATCGGACCTCCTTCAGGCTCGGAACCGGGTCAACGGGTGTCCCTTCTCTCCCCCCCCCCCCCCACAGCATGGCCCACGCATTTATAGCTGGGCTGGAGCCGCTTTGTCTAATAGTGCAAGCCCCTTCATTTTTCGTTAATAGACGTACAAGTATACATTTTTAACTCTTTTTTCGTCCCGGGCCCTCTTTAAGGCCTCGTCGGACCCCAATTTTTCTGGCCACCCTCTCGTTTCTTCAATGCGGAAACCAGGACCCACAGAGCTCTAAAAACTAGAGAGAAAATTGATAAGAGAGGAAAGCATACGCACGTGTGATCTTCAGCTATTTACTTTGATCCCTGCTTAGGATGGGAAAAGAAAACTGTTTCCAAACGCTTTTTTCACATAGAGTATGCGAATTACACGTTTTTTTTAAATTATGGCACTTTAAAGATGTTATGTGAATTTAAAATGTATTAAGTTCAAGAAAAAAAATTGCTTAAAGCGGCCCACTCGGTGGTTGGCCCAGTCGGGGATCCCCGACTAGCCGACCCGGCCAGTCCGCCCCAGGATATATATATATATATATATATATAAACAAAAAGAAAAAAAACAAATAAATTAATTAAAATTGTTTATAACTGGGAAAAAATGAATGGAGAGATGAAAACTTCTACTGAACGAAAAAAAAGTGAATAAATGAAGACATAACATAATTAATCAATGCAAGAATTTAAATTATATCATAGATAAATAAATAGTAAGTGGTTTAATGAATTATATATAAATGGTTCAACACAACACCATTGAAACTTTAAGAGGGTTTTCTTTTAGGGTTATTTTCTCGTTTTTTTTTTTTTTTTTTTTTTTGAAATGTATCATACTTGGAGGCTACGTAGAGTTTGGGGAGGGGGGGGGAGTCACTATTTGGGGGATGAGCACCTCTTATATTTTTATACATACAAGTTAACGTAAATTGATGGACGCAGAATCGTATTGAGGCACCAAAATGCAAACATATATGCATAAATATGTAATTGACTAATCCCTGTTCTTATTTCGCTCTATGAGTTGCAAGTTTCTATTTGCAGCTGAAGTGTAAAACTTTTAGCACATACTACTGCTTATTCTACTGAAATGGCATCTGAAACGCAAAAAATAAAATAAAAAAATGGATCAATAAGTTGTTGAGAAAACATCCGGTAGGAAATCGCTTGGGAAAATTTCAAGGAGAGAAAAGAAATGGCATTTGGATTTTTTTCTGCACTGACTTAAAATAGCATTAGAATTACAGACGGTTAGAATTGGACATTGAGTAACTCTCAAAGAACGAAGAGGTAATTTTGCCTCATGCACAATGATTGTTTTTCTGTTTTGTGAAAAAAATACGTAATATTACATTTTTAACCAAAACAAAGCTAAACTAGTATTTTTTCCTTCAAATTATAAACACAAATTACTTAGTTTCTTTTAACTTGAAAAACTGCACCTTTCAGATGTCTTTAAATATTTTACCATTATTCTTCAAAAAAGCTATAATTATTAGCAGTTTAAATGTATTGTATTGGACGTCTAGATATCTTCAGTGAAAATGTCTATTAAGTAGTTAATAATTGGATTTCATCATTTATTTTTCCAGAAAATTTTTCTTCTAATATTTTAGCTTCACATTGTAAAAAAATACTTTGGCTAAATAACACCACAAATCTGATACAACAATAAAAAGAAAACATAAAAGCATATAGTCCAATTCTCCCTAAACTGACGGAGGTCTAGACATGTATTTACGGGAAGGTGGGAGGAAATCCTGACAATAGATTTTGTAAATAATGAAAGTAATGTATTAGGATGAACAAAAGACGAACTGACTAAACACACGATAACCCTACAATATAACCCCTCATCCCCTCCATTTTAACTATAAACACACATTTGCTGTATGTAAACTGGATTTTAATGTCATTTTCTACGGAAGCCTCAATTTTTTATAAACTTCTGCCCAGCAGTAATATGATAATAATAGTTACCGCACTCACCGTAGTATTTTTCTTGGTTTTTTTTTTTTTTTTCGGTTTGCTCCTGAATTCTAGGTCCCCGAGGTAATGTTGAATGACACAGTTGCATCCTGTGTTCTACTGAGCCCGGGTACTGGGCCTAAGATTTCCTGAGGTTAAAGAGAAAGCCCAAAAATTAAGAAAATCGTTTCCATCAGGATTTCCGGCTGCATAAAAAGTGCAACCGCGGTTTCAACACCACAGTCAAGAACATAGTGTACACAAAATACTCGTAATAGTAATGCTAATAATAAAGTAAATGTATGAAGTATTTTGTTTATAAATAACTAAAAATATACAAATCACCTTCAGAAAAGTGCTGCTTTTTCCATTCAGAAAGATTACAGATTATAAAGCACGGAACAACAGAAAAATTACATTTATTTTATTGACTTGTAACAGTGCATTGCATCTTGTAGTATTGAATCTTTATTTATCCATGCATACACTGAGAGTATTACTCTTTACATTTTCAAATAAAAGAACCCACACATTTAAAAAAAAATCAATAAGCGAGAGACGTATTAAATTAATTTGTTATTTTGGTTTTGAAGATGCAGTATTATAATGCATGAATGACTGCGTATACTTCCAAAATTTGTGTAAGCTTACAAATATTCTTTCTAAACTTTGTTTTCCTACTGTATTCTTTCTTATTTTAGTTTATCCTCGTTCGAGGAAATACATTTCCTGGCTTTAACCAATACAAATGATTCAAGTTTGCTTAACTGAAACATTGTTTCTCTGAATGCCTGAGAAACTTTTATTTTTATTCTATATGGAATAAAATCCTATCTGCGCGTGTAACTTGCATTTCTTAAATGCTGCTGCTTAGGAGAAAAAGGAAGATGATCTTCGTAAGGGGAAAAAAGGTTTTTTTTTAATTATTGTTAGTAAAAATAATTTAAAACAGAAACTAAGTTTCTTCCGCTCTTATCTTCAAAAATGCTTTTCCATTTGCATTTTTATCTATCTTCCGTTTAAAATATTTTGGCGATACGTTTATAAATAACATGTTTTTTGTTTTCAAAAGCTTTTGAACAATATTTCTTTAAAAGTAGACAAAACCATTATATTACCTGTAGAATGTTTCTTAAAAGCAAATATAGATTTAGGCGACTTTCACACAAGGCAACTTAGTTGAATAAACTATCAAACTAGGAGTTATTAGGAAGTGTAACCAGGTAGAAAAAAGAAGGAAACGAGTGGCATCATTCACACGAAAGTCAACTCATCAGGCACGCCAGAAACATGTGCCGTAAGCATTCTCATCCAAATAGGCGAGCTTCCATGGACAGTACTACCCCGCAAATAACCAGCTTTTCACCACTTTCCGGTTATTTTTTGATTTTTTTTTTTGAGAAATGTTGATTTTTTTTCCTCCTGCTTCCTTCTGGAGTAAATGCGGAGTTTTTACCCAGAATCCATTACGCGAAACAAGTTCGTCTGCTTGCTGGGTATAGCCGATAAGGATGCTGGGTAAAAACTGCTTACTCTCGTACAATGGATAACCACTTTTAATACGTAAACGGGGAATTTATCAACCGGTTTTTTTCGGAGCCAGAGCGGTTATTTGAGTGGTACAAAAGTGTGTTGTGAACGCGGCTATTGAGTTCCCTACTCACTAGTAAGCTGGTTGAGTCGACTCAGTTCAGTTTTAACAGCACTGAAGAGCAGCTGCTCGAATAAATTTGGCTTTGTCTAGAGGTGAGAGATATGAAATTAGGTTTTCATGTACTCTTTTTTTTTTTTTTTTTTTTTGCCGAGAAGAAACGTTTATTCAAATAAGCTGCCCCGTGCGAACACAACGAAGAACGGCAGTCAACAAGTTTACAGGAAACTTTTTCGAAAAGCTAATTAAATTAACCGCCTCGTCTGGCTGATCTGGTGTCAAAATCAGTGATCTGAGAACTCGCCTGCATATGAGTTTTTCTCACACCACATTATTTCCTCAAAAAATCTTTATCTGTTTTTTAGTCAAAAGGATTTTATTTACAATTTAATCAAAAAACCAAAATTTATACAAAATGATAATACTTGCAAAATCAAATAAAATAGATGATGAAACATAATAAATGAAAACGAGTTTTCTTTATTGTGTGAGTATTTTGTTCTCTACGCAAGTTCTGGAGGGTTAATAACATTGCTCGTGCTTTATCAAAAACATTTATTTAAGAACAATATATTTCCAAAAATCATATTTTTTGTCCTAAATACATATTAAGCTGACCTTTTCTTAAATCATCAATATTATTGCAAAGATTATGTTTATCCTGTTACTGAATTCTTTCTGAAAGTACTGATTTCGTTTTTCTGCTGCATTTCTGAAACTTAATGTTAGTGCTGAGTTATTTATTTTGGGTTCAAACAAAGTTTTAAAATCAACCAAGTCCTTATAAAACTTACTGTTTTGAAATAAAATTTTTAAAATATTGCGTGTGCATATTACGGAGTAGTCGAAGCATCAAGATTTTGACTCTGTTGAGAGCCGACTTCACGTGGGAATGCCATCAAACTCTCAAAAGGATTCTTATTATACAGTGAGTTATATTTAACCACTTTTACTTCCTTTTAAGAAGTAAAGGAAGTATTGTATTCGCGAAAAAATGTTCACCCAAAAATCTGCCTTAATATCCACTTTGCTTGCTTCCAAATGAATATTGAGTTTTTTTCTTTTTTTTTTTAACCCGACCACACGTGGATATACAGGGTGTATCAGTACAGCAGTTACAGACTTTCAGGGCAGATAGAGTACACCTAGAAAATGGGAAATGCATGGTCGGAAACCCTTTCCTGGCGCGGTAGTGACGACACAAATCACCAAAAAGTCAAGACATAAAAAAGAGAAGACAACATGTTTATTATCCTTTAGTGCAGAAAAAACTAAGAAAAAAAAACATGAAGGTGCCAACGATTGTCATCAAAGTAGGTGCTCGAAATTACGACTCCGGGCCGTGATGCATGCCTCACATCTCCGGTGCATTGAAGATCAAAATTCAAAGCGAGCGCGGCTACAAAAACCGCGTGTGCGCTCCACCGTCATCTGATGTTTCGGTTGACGTAACCACATCTATCGTGTACACCAGACAAAAACAACATGTTTTCTCCTCTTATTTGTGTCCTGTTTTTCTTGTGCTTTGTGTCGTCACTATCACGTCAGGAAACCGTTTCCGACCATGCATCCCTATGTGATTTCCCATCGTCTAAGAGTACTCTATCAGCCCTGAAAAACTGTAAACGCTGTAATGATACACCCTGTATGCCAAACCCAGCCGTAGGTGGGGTCTGGTCTTTGGGGGATCAGGCCCGTCCCTATGCCGGTCCCAAGCCCGGGTAAATGGGGAGGGTTTTACGATGGTGTAGCATCCACGTATGTAAAACGCCCACTCTTTACTTGCGTGTGAGCAGATTTGTATCTGCCCAATGGCTATCGAGTGGAACAGTGAGTAGGCAATGGGCACCACCGGAGTCTGGTCCGTACCTGGGTCCACGGTGTCTAGAGTCGTAAGTGGTTTAGATCTCGTTCCCTTATGGGTAAGGGGGCCCCGGCCGAAAGGTCCGTTCTCTGGAAGCCACAGATGGCATAGCAGAGCGGGGTTCCCTATTCTGTAAACTGTATGCCAAAGAACGTATAAACACCCGAAATATCCATTTTGACGATCCCCGAATTAGTTACAACGAGTTTTCTCAAGATTTCCGTATGTACCTATGTGTGTATGTGCATATGTATATCGTATAAATAAAAAACGGTATGTCCTAGAAAGTTTAAACTTGTTACGTAGACTCCTAGTGGGGTCTAGTTGTAGATCTTCCCTTTTGGTTGCACTTGGATGTTCTAAAGGGGGTCTTTTACGCCTTTTTGGGGGGAAATCAATGTTAATTTTAATGCGAACTCAAGTGGTGTAATAATTTGGCAAACACTTGGCGATATATCATCAAGCTTTTGGTCGCTAAGTTTTGTCGCCAACTCGGCGAGAACTTTGGTGGTTTTTGTTTTTTTGTTTTTTTAAATCTGGTTTCATTTTAGCCACTATTGGCAATATTTAGAGAATAACCATTGAACCAAATTAAAATGTAAACAGTATAACTTCGATTTAACGATACCCGATTCAACGATTCCTTGTATTTAATGGGATATTTCACTGGTCCGGATTTAACTGCATTGAATGTATATGATCCTCGATTTAACGATAACTTGTTCCAGTCCATTAACAATCGTTAAATCGAGGCTATACTGTATTTGGAAAATTTATCTGTATAAAAAGTTATTTTGCTTCAGTTCGCAACAAACTTCGGGTAAATATATATAAAGTGTTTCTTTGCTTACTACAGAGCACTATTATCATTAAATTGGGGTAAAAGGAAGTCATGTGATGCACACATCAGCTCGCTTTTTTTTGTGCCACTCGCTAGACAACTAAGTATGTTCATGATTAAAATAGTTTAGTCTACAAATAGAGGAGAGTGAGTGACAATGGCAGAAAAGAACAATGATACTTTAGAAATTCACATACAACAGCTTCATAGAGAATTTCTGCTTGCAATAAACAGTGGAAAATTACAACTAAGAATTCCGTGTTGCAAAAAAGTAATAGCTCATGCAGTACAGAAATTGTTAGTTATCATAAGTTTAAAACTTCTGTGGTCTTTGTTTGAATTCCATAACAGAATTTACTGCTGTATGTTTTGCTAAATCTGAACATTGTACCTCAATATTAAGTCCGTCGTTTGGACAAATTATGCTGCAATTTTTTTATTGAGATTGGGGTTACCTGAAATTAAAAGCCGGCTACGATTAAAGAATTGGAAATCAACTCGTTTGCTTCAATGCGTCATTGGAAGTTGGATTTTAAGAAAATATCCTGTTAACCGCAGTTACTAACATTTGAAAGGAATAATAAGATAAGCGAATTAAATAAAGAAACCCCCCAAGTTTCGTGGTCTGCTTTCTTGGTCATTTATAACTCAGTCAGCTTCACCTTTTGCACTAAAGTTGCCTGACTCATTAAAAAAAAATAAGAAAAACCCCATTTCAAGTGAAAATTTGAGTTTCAGTTATGTTTGTGAGCAGTTTTAACGAAGAATGTAGATTTGGCCATGTTAGAAACATGGTTTCACAATAAGGCCAACTCTGGGCAATGATTACCTCACACAGGGTTGAAGACGGGGGGGGGGGGGGGGAGGAACCCAACAAAATGAACCATCAAACTAAAAAGAAAAAAATCTTTAAATGTCATTATAAAAACATACTAAACCACAGTTGAGAAACTTAAAAACATTTTCCAAAGTTCAGTGTTCATTTCCGTGTTACAATGAAAAAACGAAGGATCAATCGTTACATTCAGGGCCCTGATAGTTTGTTTTTTGGTCACTCCTGCTCGCAGTTAATGCACAAATATGCCGCAAATGCAGCACAGGACCATGTTCTTTACCCGATACTCTGGTGTCTATAATAAGGACGCCGAAATCCTAATAAGATGAACCATGGCCGTATTGAGCTATAATCTACTTTTTTATCTTTTCAAATCACAGGAACCAATAACGGTATGCAACGACATGTTTCTTTTGAATTCGTTAACCCCATAAATTAAACTGCAAGAGCAATAAACCATTTTTTTTAATACTAGAACACTAAAGTAAATCATAAAAAACAAAACCTACTGCAAAAAAGGATCAAACAGTTAGACATCGAATCTTCTTTATAAATTTTTGATGCATTGTCGCTTGATGATAACAAACTGCCCGTTGATAACTTTATATCATCAGCTAGAACTTCTGATGACGATGGAGTCACTGTGGTTAAGTATCTGTTTAATTGGACAAAAAAAGGGGGAGGGGGTTGCCTTGATTGGGGAACCATTCAAAAAATGTTATTTTGTACTATTTTCAAGATTACTCAAAAAACCTAAACTTTTTAATTGTTTACTTTTTTTAAATGACTTACCCTTTATTAGATTATTCTGAGTAATGTGACCAATATTGCATTTGAGTACTCATCCTGAGCTGAAAATTTCACTAAGATTGATGCACTGTGTTCATACATTGTTTAAAAATATTTAATAAATAGTACAATTATCACACCCATCAAAGTTACTAGAATATTTTAAAGGGAGTTTAACTCAACGTGATTATTTGTTTTGCAGAGCAACACTTCTGATTTTGAGGCAAAAATGGAGAAAGAGACAGGAACTGTGAAAACCGGAAGCAAATCAGGTTGTTGGAAGGAAGTGGAAATAATGTTAGCACGACGACTTCGAAAATTCGCTGCGCACTTGAAAGAAATGAAGCTTAGGTATTGAGCAGAATACCTAAGCTTCATTTATTACAGAAGGTTTATTTTGTTTTTTTAAGTGTGATTTAGACTAGCTAGCATAAGGAGGTTTTAAAGGGAAAAACATTTTGCATTGTTTTAGCTTATATGTCCATCTATTGTCCGTTTACTATTTATTGTGACTGAAAAAAAAAACCCCTTAAAATATGCTAAATTCGCAAAGGGAATAAATTAATGAAATTAATTCTTTATTTCAGTTGCGAAACATAGTTGTTTTATATAAGTAAAGTAAACGACTCTTTAGTTCAAAAAGTACAGGAAAAGTAATGCTGTATGCAATGTCAGTTGTAATAAATAATATTCAGAAACATTGTCTAAAGAAACGCAGAAGATAAAATATTACTTTTAAATATAAAAGTGCCAAAACTATGCCAATATCGATATTTTACAATTGCATTAAGGCATTTTGGCTCTGAGATGAAAAAGTTAAAAATCAGTTTTTTAAAAAAAATAAATTCATATTAAAATTATTTTTGTTTCGTTGTCCACAGTGCATATATCACATATGGGTCATTCCATGCGAAATGAGCAAATCAGCTGTGGCTGACATGTCACAGATTTCAATGAAAATTTTTATTTAGGTAAACCATGCATATTATCAGGGAATACAAAGTATGGATATTTAAAAACTGTTTGTTGCTTTGTTATTGAAATTAGAAGTTGATGCTTACGCTAAACCTAAATTTTCAGAGTTCATTGCTGCCAGTTTGTGACTCAATAACTCCATAAGTTATAAACGTACACTGGAAAAATAAATATTTCCGCATTCTATAAAGAAATCTCTATTGAAAAAAAGCAAAGTGAAATTTATTCGGATCTTTTTTTGAATCTGAGATATTAACAAATATTGAAATTTTGCCAATTTACTTCAGATTTCAAATCACGCTTCTAGCTCTTTTAATGAAAATATAAGAGTAAAAATGATTCAGATTGAAAAACTATCTATAACTAAATATCTGCTCTAATTTAGTTATTGTTTATGAATTTCTTGATGACGAAATCGTACTTTAAAAAATCGAAAATTTCCGAAAATTTAATTTTTTCCTCTATTTCAGATGTTTTTTTTTTTTTTTTTTGAAGATGAGGGAATGCTCTAAATTTACTCAATTTTTTTTATGTAATATACTGAAGTGTCTTTTAGATGCTATTAAATTTTAATCATTAGTATCAGCGTATTTTTGTTACTAGAGTAACTTGAACTTAGGCAAAATTTCATTAGTTAGTTCTTTTTATTGTAAGTTTAGCAAAATTAACCATTTCTTTCGTATTTCATTTTCTCAAAAGCATGTTTATGAAGTACTTGCTAAAATGTACATTTTTTTAAAATCGAAATAAATGTTAGATATACTTGCTTTTGCATCACTGAGTCGTTTATCTAGTGTTTTAAATTCTCGTAATTTCACATAAGGGTCAATCCATACAGGTTCCATACAGTATAAACTACTCATTCATGTTCAAATATTTCTAAGTTATAAAATTACAATATTTTTTTTGAAAATTACAATATGTTTTTTCAGTATAATGTATTATATAGGGCACAATATACGTAATTTAAGAAGATGCAATGAAGTTTTCACACTTTTTATTTCTGTTTTAGTGTGTGAATTGACTAGCAAAATTGCTCAATTTCAAAGACCTGTATCTTTTTTACAAACCAAATACAAAAAACAACATTTATAACATGTATAGTACTTGAACGGAATATTCAATTGGCCAAGAAATTTTATTTTTAATTCCATCCCCTTTTGGTTTACAAGGATCTAAAACTGTCATTTTTGTCATTTTTCAGATTTTTGAGGGGCTGTAATCTATGAAGGGTGCACAAACACACAGCAACAGTTACATATTCCTTTTAGCATGGTTCCAGTGATTAATTTTTGCCATATTTCATTTTGTTTCCGTCCCCTACGCGAGTTATCTCCTTTTGAAATGAGTAAAATTTTTACATTTGACCCTAAACTTTAACCTGCTGCCGTTATTTTAGTTATAAACTTACTGCTACGTAACTCAGCATGTAAGACTATCAATTTATGCACTTTAACATCAAAGCGTTAAAGTAGTTGTCATAAATGTAATTCAAATAGATTTTGGCCAAAATGCAAAGATCTAAAAGTACCATTTTTGGCTACGAAAATAACTTTTGATGACCTCTAAAAAATCAAAGGTCCAGTTGAGAGAAAAAAACAAAAGTGGTTTTAAACATCTTTCATATCCAGCTTTTAGGGATATGAATTTCAAAAAAAATTAAAAATGGTCGAGCGCACCCATCCATCAAACCTGCATAGATTGACCCATTAAACACAAAGAAAATGCTATTTTTCTGAATTTTATTTTACGTTTGGAAATCAAAAACCAATTTCGAGTTTCTTCAAGCAAATAGTAGAAACACAGCTCTATACTCTCGTAAAATTTTGAAGTTGTCTGAATTTTCCCTCATTTGAATTTTTGTCTCTATGTGAAGGGGAAAATACAAAATGGCACTAAGTTTAAAACTGATTTTGAATACAAAGGAGTTAAAATACAACTTCAAAAGTAAGGTATTTCTTTTATGATACTTAGCACATCATTGGGTACAAATTTCATCAAAGCTAATGCATCCCATCAAAGAATACTTAAAAGGTTAATATCTTAGTAAACTAAAATAAATTACAACAAGTTCCGTTAAATACTATAAGTTACATCCCGTTTGTCTAAGGAAAAGAGCTTGATTACCGCTCCCCTAAAAGCTCTAGAACTTAACAGAGAAGCGCAATTACAGGGTTCTGCCCCTGGAAGGATCGCCGACACATATTCGGCCGAAGCAAAAACTGCTAGAAACGCCGTGACGACACAGGATCGTCGAGGGCAGTTAGGAACCATTTTCTTGCGACGAGCCTGAATCGGCCGGGGCAGTATTAACACAAACTGCGCGGCCGCTGCTAGAAACGCCGTGACGACACAGGATCGTCGAGGGCAGTTAGGAACCATTTTCTTGCGACGAGCCTGAATCGGCCGGGGCAGTATTAACACAAACTGCGCGGCCGATTCAGGCTCGTCGCAAGAAAATGGTTCCTAACTGCCCTCGACGATCCTGTGTCGTCACGGCGTTTCTAGCAGTTTTTGCTTCGGCCGAATATGTGTCGGCGATCCTTCCAGGGGCAGAACCCTGTAATTGCGCTTCTCTGTTAAGTTCTAGAGCTTTTAGGGGAGCGGTAATCAAGCTCTTTTCCTTAGACAAAAGGGATGTAACTTATAGTATTTAACGGAACTTGTTGTAATTTATTTTAGTTTACTAAGATATTAACCTTTCAAGTATTCTTTGATGGGATACGTATACGGCTTCAAATAATCAGGCATTATATTTTTATCTTTTCGTGGAAGCTCTGTTTCTTAGCATTCTGGCATTTGAACTCCTGATGAACAAGTGTGAAAATATTTCCTTACATATTTATCAATATTTCTATGCCTGAATAAAGCAAACAAACAGAAATATGTTTCTCTTGTTATCAAATATCCACCTTCTTACGCAAGTATCCTTCACTAAATTGTTCATAATCCTCAAATTTTATAATTTATTTTACACAGTATTATTTTTTAAAATTATCTTACATATCTTAATTTTGTACGAGTATGTTTTTTTTTAATAATATGTTTACTACGCTTTTTATTTATTTGTTCACTATTATTATTTTTTATTACTTATTTATTTTTAAATCATGATATTTTGAAACGTAAATTATATCTTTTTTATATTCGCAGCACCCTTTGATGGATTTTTAGTGATACGGTTTTGAATATTTTTTATTTAAAGAAAAAAAAAAATGACGACCGCATTGACTATACGTAAAAGTTGACCATGCAAAAAAACAAAAAATAGATACGACAGTACGAATGAAATGATAATATCTTGAGTTCTTTTGTTGTACGCTTTACTCATAAAAAACGAAACATTCCTTTTCTCCCATTCTTTTTCAGATTTTATTTATTGTCTTAAAATAGCTCCAATGTTTTAATTGCACCTTTTTTTATGAGATTTTAAAAATATAAATTAAATATTTGGTTTCTTTTCAATAATCAAATTGCCATAATTAGTAAATAATCCTATGAAACTAACTGAAATTTATCCAAGTATGTTTAAAAAAAGATTTAAAATCCGACTCGATTTCAAGCAAGATCTCCTTTTTATTTTCTTCTGAAGACATGTTCCGTCATATAAGCATAAAAGCTTGCTTTGAAATTCCTTTCTGAGTTAAACTGTTTTGTTGTAAGAAAATAATGTGGAAGGGTTGACCACAAAACACTAAAACCTTCTGACCATTCTTTGAATGGAACTAACTTGCTCGGATATTTGCAAAGAGGGTCCTTGGGGAATACAGACCTCCCAGTCGGTCTAGTTATTCCTCTCTCAGCTGGGAGCTTTTAGTTGCATGCACAAAAGTATCCTTTAGGGAAATAGGGGATTGGCCGCAAGTTTTGATCTTTTGTAATCATGTATCTTTAAAATACTTCCCACGCTTGAGCAACTGATAGCTGGGAATTTAGAAGGGATTTAAAAGTCATCTGAATTACGATAAAAGTCGACCATAGTTCTGCCATCAAACGGATGTCTCTGTGTTAATTGGTCGTTTTGAAGTGTCACAATATATCAAAAGGCACCGAAGAATGCTTTTTATCCTCTTAGAAAATCATTCCCGCACTTAAAGCGTTTTTGCTCCCCTTGCTCAGACGTTGGATCGATCAGTCAATTGTTTGAAGAATGTTTTGTTGAGGCCTTTTGAAAGATAGATCATCTTACATTTAACAGTAAAAAAAAAAAAATATACTGAGATAAAAGCAAAAAGAAAAATAAATCAATAAAATAATTAGTGTTATGAAAATAATTTCTTTTCGTCCAATTCTCTATTGTTTCTTATTTTCCTGTTATGTACTGCGTAAATGTATGAATGTTTCAGCACATATAAGCAACCTTGTATTTTATTGCACTATTTAATTCAGTGCTTAAAAACAAATAAAGCGAAGCGATTTTTAAATGCAAGCCGAACAGCAAAAACAACATTAAAATACCGATAGCAAAATGGGGAGAAAAGTACTATTACAACGTAGCAAAAAGCAACTCCGTTTCGTTATCTGCGGCATGCGCGTTAAGGGTTTTCGGGCTGGTCATGGAATGGGTTAATAAGATACAAGCCTTCAAAAATGCAACATTTAGCATTTATGAGAATGCTGTTCAATTTGACCAATTTTCAATCGCATGTAACTACTCAAATAAAAAATTTTAATCAAAAATATTTTAGATATTTTTATATAGGTATAAAAGGAACCTGCACACCAAATTTCATAAAACCATGCGGCCACCACTTTTTTGCGAATTTTGCTCATTTTGTATGGAATGACTCATATATCAGCTACCATAAACTATTTCTTAAATTGTGAAGGCGCAAAAAATTGATCGTTATAACTTATGAGTTACTTGTATGTCTTTGTATTCACAAAGCTTTCTCCTATACCTTTCATATGAATCGTATGCCTTTGTTTTATTTTAAAGTTTGTCAATCTTAAAGTGATTGGCGCTGAAGGAATATCAGAGACATATATTGGGAAGCATCTCTATGATACTTACTGCTAAAAGTTTTACATTTTTACTTTCAGTATAGAAAAAAGTGCTCGGTTCCCCAACTTCTTGGACAGATTTGCACCAAGTGGTTGTTAGAGCTAATTCCTATCTCTGTCTATCTGTATACAATTTTTTGTTTAATTTATTTAAAAAAAAAATTAGACACACAGTAGATATGGTTTGCTACACCAAAGTCCTTTTAGAAGGAATGGTTCCAAAACCTGATCCGGATACTTCTCGATAAGAGTATTTCTGTTTTCTATTTTTGTTTCGATTCCCTGCAATTCATCTTAAGACGTAGCAGTCACACTTAACTAGAAATGTGTTCTATCTCAATATTTCCCTCAAGTCGTTGGAGCCAAACAGATCGGCATCATTTCCTACATAAGCTCAAAGATGATCTATATTCTGAACTTCATTACGCACTTTAATGTCTAAAGATTAGCAGATACATAACTAAACGAGCTGATGAGTGCATCACATGACTTAATTTTACTCCAATTTAATATCACTTCTCCATTACTGGCAATTTTAATGTGATTCAGTAGTTTACTCTCTAAATATCACCAACAGTGACCAAATTAAAATCAGATTTTTAAAAAAAAATCGCCAAATTTGTCGCCAAGTTGCCGACCAAAAGATTGGCAATGTATCGCCAAGTGTCCGCCTAATAATAACATCACTTGAGTTTACATCGAAATTAACAATGATTTCCTCCCAAAAAGGGGGCAAAAGACCACTTTAGAAACAGCCGAATGCAACCAAAAGGGGAGGTGCACAACGAGACCTCACTACGAGTCTACGTACCAAATTTCAACTTTCTAGGACATACCGTTCTTGAGTTATGCGACATACATGCGCACATACGTACAAAAGACGTCACGAGAAAACTCGTTGTAATTAACTCGGTAATCGTCAAAATGGAAATTTCGCGTGTCTATACGTTCTTAGGAATTTATCCACGTGTGGTTGATTCGAAAAAAAAAAAAAAAAACTCAACATTCATTCGGGAGTCATCTGATACACACATCAGCTCGTTTCTTAATTATTTAAGCTTTGCAAGAAAAACGTTCAACTATACAACTCCTCTAGAAAGGTTGGCACAAGAAAATACTTATTTCATTGAGGTCCACCTACATATCAATTTTTGTTTCAATCCTGACATCAATTTTCAAATTGTATTACTTTTGTTTTTCAAAAGAATTCCTTGTTTTTGCAACTCTCTCTTGAATCTAAAGGAACTAAATACTAGTCATCATTAGTGTTCATAAAGCTCAATATAAATACAGAAATTATGCCGAAATCTTTTTTTTTTGCCTATAATTTGTACATACACAAAATAGTTGACCCACAACCGTAAAAACAGGTACCTGCATGCAAAAGTAGTAAAAATTTGTTCATTACTCCCTCATTACCGGTGAAATCATTAGAGCTCGAGAAACTTCCAGCCCAAAAATTTCTGATATGGTGCAAAACTACAAAAAAGTCAACCAATGCATATGTTTTCTGTTTTTGCAACGTTTTAGCTACTTGGTGAGCAAAGAAAATCTTACGGATCCTGTAAAAATTTGACACCTTGGCACCTGAATTTCCAATCAGCACAACTTATTGTAGAAAAACTTCTTTCCTCAAAATTGAAAGAAGTGCTAGAAGTTGTCGGTGTGAAACCAAAATACAGGTGTTCTATCACATCAAATAATCTACACTAATAGATTCCTGGCTTGGCAAGCTACCTAAAAAATCCTTCAAGAATTGCATCTCGACTACCTATCGTTTTCTTGAAAAGAGCGATAGAAAACGTATGACGTCATACTCAATGAATGTAATGAATATCTTTCTCGAAAACCATGGGTCGTAGAAATGCAGTTCTTGCGGAATCTTTAATTTAATCCAAGGGAGAAATATAGTGGTGCAGAGATTACCTGACACCGATTTAATACCCAGTATTGGGACTATTGACAAAGCAGTAATAATTACCAAGTAAGCTAAGTAAATATATTATCAAAACATGAATTTTATTTCAAACAAAGACCATTTTTGTGGACTAAAACTTTGCTAAAAAGAAACTTTGCATTTAAGCAAAATGTAAACAAGGAAAGCTATTTCATTTAGATTAGCAAATCCTTTTTCTGAAGAAAAAAAATGAAAATGAAAAGCAATATTTTATTTGCTTTAAATAATGAAAGCGTAATTATCATGTAAAATGCGTCTTGTACAGTTATGGTTGTATAGGATGCTAGCATGTTTCAAATTTTCCAAAAACGGATCTCAGAAAAATCAATACATCGCCTCTAGAAAATTATTTTTTGAGTTACCACTTAATGTTCGTTGTTCACGTACATAAGCTTGCGTCTTACTGACTTAAAACGAACATCGAAATGTTAGAATTCTAGTCACCTCTTGTTTTGATAGTAGTTACTACTGAACTTGGTGACCTCATTTTCTTTCTCGTTCTAGATGTTCATTTAATGCTTTTGATGGCAAAATATAACATGTCATTAGATAAAAAGTACGTTTTTTTTCAGCTTAACGAAGGTTTAAAGACAATGAAAAATATGAAATAGGAGGAATTACTTGAAACAATATGTCTGCCTTCTTTTAAAACATTTTCAAGCTATAATAAGATTTAAAGGAAAGTTTTTAGCTCTAGCAATCTTGGCCAAAACTTCACATTTTTCAAGTTTGAAAATTTTTTTTGTTTACTTTTGAACACTTCTGATTAGCTTAACATTATGTCTTATTAAGAACTTTGGAATCTGACGTTGGTATGTCTATTTGTTTTGCGTTCTCGTTCCTCGTTTTGTGATATACGTAATAAAAATTGGCATATAACTATATATATATATATATATATATATATATATATATATATATATATATATATATATATATATATATATATATATATATATATAAAATCAAGCAAACAGAATTACAAATATTAAACAAATTATAAATAACAAAAACAAATGATGATAAAAAGGAAAAATGCAAACAGCTATTAAGTAGGAATAGATAGATAAAGAGTGAATCCAGAGCTCATCAGCCGTGGAGGATTCATTAATTATGGTCAAAAGACCAAAATTTTAACTATGAACTAGAAGAGAATGTTTAAGCTCCAGTACATGTAATATAGAGTAACAATGGGCAAACGCACCACTTGCTAAACTAAAAACAATAAACTAGAGCTCAAGCTAGAGCTTTAGCCTAGCAAGTGGTGCGTTTGCCCATTGTTACTCTATATTACATGTACTGGAGCTTAAACATTCTCTTCTAGTTCATAGTTAAAATTTTGGTCTTTTAACCATAATTAACGAATCCTCCACGGCTGATGAGCTCTGGATTCACTCTTTATCTATTCCTACTTAATAGCTGTTTGCATTTTTCCTTTTTATCATCATTTGTTATTTATAATTTGTTTAATATTTGTAATTCTGTTTGCTTGATTTTATATTTACTTGGCTTTTTAGTTTTGCTGCGTTGCGCATCTATGGGCTCTTGGTGTGGTCTTTTCAATATTTTTCACTTTTATTGTTATTATTATATATATATATATATATATATATATATATATATATATAATCGGAAATGATCATACATCTTAAAATACAAAAGTAATTAAACTGAAACTAATTTTATGCATCTTTATCGAATTTAATATTCAGTTTAAAATAAATAAATAAATAAATAAAATAGGTTGTATAAAAATATTTTTTAAGATTATTGATAAAACCGACTTTTTTTTATAAAAAAATAACTTTGATATGTTTTCTAGCCAAAATCAACAAGAAAGAAACGATTCAAACTATTAATTCATACGGGGTTTGTAAATAAATAGTTCGTGACGTGCAGCCCTTTTTGAACTTACTTAACTGAATTAGCTACAAATGATTTCCGAAAAAACAGATGCGGGGGGAGGGGGAGGGGTCAGAAGAAGCAAGTAAGTATTTAGGATTTGAAAGTGAACTAGTAACTAAATGTTCGCACTTATGCCTCCCATTGTCAATCAGCTGTACAATGCTAAACAGACAAATTTCACGGCTGTCACGTTTTTAATCAGTTTATTATTTTAAAAATCTTTTAAATCAGCCATTTTGCAGGCTCTAAAATTGAATTGAATTTCTAGTTAAATTCCGAACTATGTTTTGCATATCCAAGCACTGGTACACACTCTAAATTATTATATATTTTTTTAGCATTGAAGCAGTGAATCTTATGGCGCTGAAACAGATATTCATACTCAACAAAAAAAAAATTCAACTTCAAAATTTACCGCCGCTAAAATCTGCCGCCCTAGGCGGTTGCTTAGGTTGCCTACTCCAGGAGCCGGGCCTGAATACAATAGAACCTTATTAATCCTAACTAATTGGGAATTCAGGTCGAAAGAATTGAAAAAATGAACAGAATAACCTAAAAATTAAGCCAAGGTGTACATACTGTTAACAGTAAAAATTATATTTTGAATTCAAGAGAATGAAATATAAAACTACAAAAGAAAAATTTGCAGAACTACATTACAAAAGTACCTTATTGTGGTAACTCGCATTTGATTTATACAGTTTGTGCATCTAAATCGTAATTAGATTATGCGAAAACAGGTTTAATGAGAGTCTCGTTTGATGAGAATTTGCTCTATTACCAGTTATTTATTATGTATGAATAATAAAAGAAAATGTGTTTAAGTTTAACATCACATTCTTCCAGGCGAAGGGGGGGGGGGATGCGAAGTCTATGAAAACCATTGCACATATATATTGTATATGTACAGATACAAGTAAGTAACTTTGGCTCTCCTCTGATATGCCCCCCTCTTGGCGAGATTTTAATTTTTCGCTCGATACGAAAATCGCCAATAAGGCGATAACTTGGCAACCCTGGTTTTGCAACTTGAACGCTGGAAAGTAGTTTCTCGAAGTTTGTCTTTTTGCACGTGTATGTGTGGTAGGAGGTAGGTGCTCATATGTTTCGCTCTTAGGGAGATTTTAAGTTGAATACTCTAAAATAAAGTTTCAATTCAAACTTTATTTTAGAGAATTCTTTTTCTTGTTGTTTTTTAATGTTAATTTAGTTGAATTTTCTATTTTAATTATGAGTTCGGTTTGTGATGTTGTCCAAATGTATCAATTGAAATTTTTGAATGAATCTTCTTTTTCTTTTTCGTCAGGTCGTCCAACGTTTGGACGTACCGGAGTCCTAAATAGATTTTTTATATTTAAACTAATTGAAAATAAAGAGGTTTTTTTAGAATTTTTAAGGGAAATTGGTTTACTTAAGAATGAAATGTTATGTTCTAGATGTAATTCTGTTATGAAAATTAAAAAAACTAAAAAATGTTCAGATGGGTTAATTTTTTTTTTGTAGAAAGGTTATTGGGGGTGTTGTTTGTGGAAAAGAAGCAACGATCAGGAGTGGGTCATGGTTTAGTTCTAGCAAGTTGAAAATAGAGGAGATTTTTTTGATAACATATGAGATTTTAATTGGGACCAAAACTGCTGATATTGAAAGTCAATATTTTTTTTCATCACAAACTTTAGCCGATTGGCGAAATTATATCAATGAAGAAATATTAAATTACATTGAATTAAAATCCGAACAAATATTCCTAAGAGCGGAACATATGTGCACTGCCTCACGTGAGGAAGTAAAAGAAAAGTAAAAAAGGTAAGTGAACATATTTTGAATTATTGTGTTTTTAGTGTGTTTCTGGTAGTTTGTATTTTGGTCTGGTTGGCATTTTTGTAGCACAAAAATGGTGTTAATTTCACATAAAATCTGTGACTTTATTGTATACTGAACGGAGGAGATCTGTGACTTATATCCGACTGTGATGTATATTAAAAGTCGGAGGGATAACGGACCGAGCGGCAGCGAGATCCTGGCGAGCCCGAGGTCTCATAGTACTTTCGTAATGAGACCGAGGCAGGGCCGGCGAGCCGAGGTCTCATTACGAAAGTACTATGAGATCGAGGGCTCGTATCCCGGAGAAACAACGGAAAAAAATTAATGCATTAATTTCATTAAATAATTAATGACATAATTTGAATTTTTCCTGTTGGCGCTAAAAAAGCATCGCTAAGAACGATGTATGACATATGACGTCATACATAGTTTTCTTGGCGACGCTTTTTTGGCGCCAACAGGAAAAAGTCGCCAAGAGGGGGGTATATCAGATTTGTTCCGTAACTTTAATCCAGTTGCTTTTATACACCTTCGAGCAAGACAACAAATTAAAGTTTTGACACAATTTCTAGGGAATGTGAAGATTTGATTTAAATGTCACTCAAATATTGCTTCTAAATTTTAATCAATTCGAATTATTTATGATTTCTTACGAACACACATTTTCTGCCAAAGTGGAACATTCTATTCTAAATTTGCATTTAGTAAGTCGCTAGTAGTCTCTTTCAGCCGACGATATAAATCCAGGCATTCTTGTTCAATTTTACATGTTTTAATGTAGGGTAAAAATTATCACTTACGAAAAAACCAGTTTTGTCTAAACAGTATTTTTATACTTGTAAAAGCCTGGAATAGTTAAGAGGAACCATCGTATTTTCAATTATGTTCTACATTTTCATAAAATAAACATAATGATACAGAATCGCAACAGAAGCTACTTCCAAAGAATGTGAAGAATTACATCTACATTCATAATTAAAATAAGAAACACGTTTAAAAAACAACGAACCACTGTCAGTAGAAAAATGTCCACTTACCTTGTACTGTTGAAAACTCAGCAAACTTCGAACCAAGGTAAAATGGAATGATAAAGTATATAATGATGAAGGGAATTTATGTTTAAGAAAAACATTTATTTAACAATGAACAACTGCGAAGTATAAACATAGCGGCATTTCAATAACATTACCAAAATCCTCACGTAGCAGCATTTGACAACACACATTGAGGTCTTTAGCTATTCTCAACGTAGAAGCTTTATACCTCCAAAAATCCACAACATTTTTCCAAATTTTATTCTCAGGACAATACAAATGAAAGATTTACAATACATGAGAATGGAAGAACACCCAGGGCGAGGTGGGAATCGAGCCCACACCTCTGGCTTACCAGACACAGCATATACCACAGCACCACCAAGACCCCTAACAACATTAATTTCGATTTCGATTCCGAGTCACAACTGACTATAACTGTATTTATGTCGAGGACTGCATACTAAGTGCCTTGCCTCCATTATTTTTTTATACCGATAGATGGCAGAACCATCACCGGATCGAACAGTTAATGAGAATTTAGAACTAGACCAGGAGCTAATAGCTACCTGGTACTAGCACCCCAGAGGTATCTTTTCACTTGGAGGACATTGAGACCACGAGCATATTTAATGTCGCCCACTAACAACATTAGTGCGAACATTCTTATTATTCTATTCTATTCAAGAGTCACAACTGACTACAACTGTATTTATGTCGAGGACTGCATACAAAGTGCCTTGCCTCCATTATTTTATATACCGATAGATGGCAGCACCATCACCGGATCGAACAGTTAATGAGAATTTAGAACTAGTCCAAGAGCTAATAGCTACCTGGTACTAGCACCCCCAGAGGTATCGTTTCACTTGGAGGACATTGAGACCACGAGCATATTTAACGTCGCCCAGTCCCCTTTAATGACGACGGTGGGTCTTCGATAAGCGGGGATCGAACCCGAGCCCCTCCGGCCCCGAGTCCAATGCCCTACCGATCAGGCTACCACGGCCCCACATTCTTATTAACTCGCAAACAGCTGAGTGTTGCCACTCAAAGACAATATTTAGCAAACAAAAAATAATTGACTTTATATTTGTCCCCGATCAATGTTAAATTTAGTAAAAAAAAATTTTAAATTGAAGCGTAAACACAAAAGTTTTAAGAGACATGCTGTCCAAATCTTTCAAGAGTGTGACGATTGCGTTGCAGGTCGTAGTAATTGGATGTGAGGGGTAGGATTTTCAGAAATCTGGATATCTGCTGACTCCTGTATTTCCGCTACCCATTTGTCTTTTTAGTCCGAGCTGTCGTTTTCCTCGATAAGTTGATCTCTCCGCACGTAGTAGGGACGAAAATGTTGCACATGAACGAGTTTTAAACATTTAGTCTGCGGATAGATGATTTTATCGCGAAGCATACGGCCCCGACTGGACGAACGTTCTCAAATAGTCCCTTAAAAATTAGAGACAGTTCATAGGCTCCTTTTTTCGGCCAGTCGTATAAAACAAGATCTACTGGCTTAAAGAAATACGGGGGGCTGTGGTAGCCCGATCGGTAGAGTGTCGGATTCGGGGCCGGAGGGTCCTGGGTTCGAACCTCGATGGTCGAAGACCCACCGTCGTCATTAAAGGGGACTGGGCGACGTTAAATATGCTCGTGGTTTCAATGTCCTCCAAGTGAAACGATACCTCTGGGGGTGCTAGCACCAGGTAGCTATTAGCTCCTGGACTAGTTCTAAATTCTCATTAACTGTTCGATCCGGTGATGGTGCTGCCATCCATCGGTATATAAAATAATGGAGGCAAGGCACTTAGTATGCAGTCCTTGACATAAATACAGTTGTAGTCAGTTGTGACTCTGAATAGGAATAGGAATAAAGAAATACAGACAACGATGGAAATTAAGTTTGCTTTTATTAGTCAAATGCGTTTCGTACACGTTATTTACGGCTTCGATCTTGGCTAGGGGCAGAAGATTAAGTTCATTTTTGCGTGTTGTGTCGTCAAGAAGCTTTCGATGTGAAGTTCGTGGGGAGGACGCGGGTCATATACATGAAGCAAGTAAAACAAAGACATTTTTGTATAACTTTGCTTCGTGGTGTTTGTTGCTGGTAATGCGTTTGTCACTAATTTGTCCCATTTGTCTGGATGTTAGTTAGTAACTTTTTCGAAGTTGATAAAATAGCAGCATTGGCTCGTGCAACAATACTATTTGCTGGAGGTGAATATGGCGGTGTCGAAGATTGTTTAATTCTATATTTTTGGAAAATTTGTTGAGTGTGGTGAGAGGTAACGACAGGCACTAAGTCCAATAAATACATACTACGTGGCACATATTTAAGTATGATGTGATAGAAGGCCTCAGACTATGTATGTGCAGCGTGATATGCAGAAGGTGTAACAATCACATAGCGTGTAGTGTGGTCTATCTGGACCAGCATGTTGGGGTTACCAGCATTTTTTAAAGTCGGCGATGCATATTCAATGACGCAGGGTTTACCATTCTGATTTTGAGACAAATATGCACCTAGTCCTGAATAAGATGCATCAGTTTCTACATAGGTTGGCAATCCTTGGTTTAAATACGCAAGAACAGGAGCGGTAGTAATAATAGCTTTCATGGTTTCAAACGTGCATTGTTGGTAATCGTTTAAAGTAATGCTGGCATTTTGTGTGTTCTTTTCTAATCCTTTGATAATATTGGTGAGTGGCTTCGCAATAACAGCTTAGTTTTTAACATGCTTTCTAAGCTGGTTAGTGAATAGGAGAAAACTACGAACTTCTTGAATTGATTTCAAGGAAGTATACCGTTCACGTGCTGCTATTCGTTCGGGATCAGGACGTTCTCAATCTTGGGAAATAAGATGTGTGATAATGAATCGGGAGTTGGTCATCAAGAGCTTTTTCTAGCAAAGTTTGCTTGAAGCTAATTCGTCTTTTCGTTTGGGATTTATATTTATCTTGAATTTCCCCGTAGGCGGTAATAATAAGTTTTTTTGAACTGTTCAAAATTGAACTAAAAATGGATCAAATCAAAAAGCTAAATATGGAAGCGAGCTGTCCTCGCCGAGATCTTTCGAACGAAAAAAAATTGTTCGAATCGGACTATTCCTTCAAAAGTTATTAGGGGGGGCAGACAGACATACAGACCGACAGACACATATTCCCCATTTCTGTACTCTACTTTCCAATTTTTAATTTTTCTATATTTATTTATTGTTATTTTTTTATACATGTTTCTTTCTTGCGATATTTAAAAATACATTAAGCCTTTTTTCATGCTTTTTTCTTCTATCTTTGACTTTTACTAGGAAAGTAAGCTAAATATGGACGGGAAATCGCCTTTGAACCTTTTCTCTCCATAATATCCTCGAAGATCGTCTAAAATACATTTTTAAGATTACAAATTCGAAAATCCCCCGGTCCCCTATTTCTGCGTCAATATAATACTTAATATTAAATTCATATTTTCAATACTTATGTCTAGTATTGACTCTCTTTAAACCAGAAACTGAAACCATCCTCTCTCTATCCATCTGTAATCAAGAAACGTTTGAAGTAACAAAGGAGTCTCCAATTTAAGACCCCCCCCCCCCTACTATTTTGACATCGTGACGGCTCTGATCAATTCTTATAATCTTGCCTCCTTTCTTGTTGTTTTGAGCTATTAGTTTACAAGTTTTTACTTTTCTTTGCTCCATTTAGTTTACATGTACACATTGCCATGCGTAATATTTTTGCATCCTTAATAAGAATTGAAAATTTTGCCTCCAAGTCACTGAGCAATGGTGTTTAAAATGTATGACGATTTTTTTTTTTTTTTTTTTTTTGATATTGTTTAGTTTTACATATATTTAAATTTTTGAAATATACTACTGAATACCCAATTTCGGATAATTTCAAGTATTACTAAGAAAAATACATTCGCAATTAACACCCCTGGACAATTGATAATGAAAAAAAAATGTTATAAGAACCACCTTCGTTACTTCGATACATTTTGGTGATGTCAAGGGAACACAAAATTTTAATGACCTCAGTCACCCCCAGAACAAAATCCTGGATTCATCACTATGGCGGGATTACCAATACGCTCTCTATTGTTCAGTTTGTTATTTGCAAAACCTGTTATCTCCCCTAAAGATATCAAAGCCTTATGGTTTGAATAATGATGAGACTGGTTTCAGAGAGAGTGACCCAGTTGTTAGAGCCATTGCTTGACACAAGTGAGGGTTTGGGCAATACCTTTGCTCGGGATGTACCATTGAGAAGAGACAAAATCGAGAGAGTGAAGTCTTTCATTCGTAAAGCAAAGATCCTAAGTCAGGTGATAGATTCTAAAGCAAAGCATTGAAACAAATCAGGTTTCTTTCGCTAGTTTCACGCAAAACGTGTCAACCAAACGTCGTTGTTGAGTCATGTGACTTGGGGTCTTTGTACGATGATTAGACTTACCTCCTCCATTTAGTGATTCCTGCTCTAAGGAATTTACTTCTACTTCTTTATGCTGTAAATAATTTCGTACGTTGCCGGTTTTGTACTACATGGAATAAAAGAAACACATCATACCATCCAAAACACAAACTTTGTAGTTCTCATCAAATAAACCTGAAAAAATAACCCTTCGATGAAGATCGAATAGGGATAAGTTTTACCACACGTTTAGCATCGATTCCTTTTAGTACATTAAATTAGCATGTAATTTGTAATGCAATTAAACTACAAATGTTTCTTTGTAGTTGCATTGATTCGTTCATCGATTGACAAATTCAGAAAAACCTTAGATTTATACAGGAAAAGACTCTTTTGAAATTGTCAAAATATTTTTGAAGTTTTACTTGTCACTTCATATTGTAAATCAATGCTTAATTATTTAACTTTGGCTCTCGTTGAATATTTTCTAAATCGTAATAAACAAATGAATTCTTTCTGTTTGGGTCATTTCTGCGTAAGTTGAAAACGTATATAACACTCGCGACCTAGCTCAGAAGTTAGAATTTCAATATGCATAGATTCTGTTGTTTATTTCAAGATTTAAACCTTTCAACTCATTCAAAATTGTATTAGCAAATTTATGTTAATATTTTATCGATTCATGATTATTTTCTGCAACTTAAAATTTGCGTTTAAACTAGTACATGCAATATATCTTTAGATTTCAAATCCTTTCTTAGTCCACTGAATAACAAATTCAACGTATCCTCGCATTTAAACCTACTTCTTTTGTTCTTTGACAGACGCTTGATGATGCAGCAAATTTTAAAATTGTGTGAAACGAGTATTATCATTTGAATAATTTATTATACGGAATAGATCTTTTAAACTATCCGAGTCTTTAAAACTACCAAGGAATTAAAACAAAGCCGGTTTTTGTAAATGAATAGCATTAGATCGATGATCAGAAATCATTTCGGTAATCATTATAGCAATCCAATAACATTAGATATAACTTAGAATGCATAATTTTAAGACGTACCTACCTCCGAACATTCTGCCAACACGTTAGCAAGTCGTTAATATTTTCAAATGCATCTCTGAGATTTATAGCACCCATGTAAAACACAAGGAACTGTCTCTATCAATTTTAAAAACCTCACGATACTTGATATTTTCTTTTGCTGTTGCTCAATTTAAACTTTTTTTCTATGTAGAAACTGGTCATAACTTTATGTGAAAGACCTAGTTTTTGTTGGCTTCTGCTTCAAAGTACTGAGAAAGCAATTCGATACGTGTCACGCTCATTTTGCTTAATGCCTTACTTAAATTCGACTGACAGATACAAGAGATTGTATTGCTACTAATTTTTAAAAAGAGTATTGCTGTTACACAACGTAACTAAATTTTGATTTGATGAGTTTTTATGCTTAATGGTATCACAAAGCTCTATTGCTTACGTTGGAACAACGGCGCAACGTATTTTGACTTTTGCCGCCAGAGCGCAGTTTGAAGGATCATATTGATTAGAATTGAAAATCAGGGTTAAAAATTAACAATGTTTAATTACAAGTCTGTTGATATAAAAGGAAAGAACATGTGCTTTACACAACCGTTGTCCTTACTTTCAGTCACTTCATTTTCATAGTTTGTATTGAAAAAAAGGCCTCCACAAAGTTTAAATTTTAGAAGCTTCGTCATCGCTCTTTTAGATAGCGGTATGGAGTAAAGAGTAAAGAATAAAAACACAAAATAATTTATAAATAGCATGCAAGAAAATTTGGTATCACTCAGGCCGGGGGTGAACCCTTCGTTCTTAAAAAAAAATAGAACATTTATTGTTTATTTTGAACCCAACCATATAAATTCGAGACGTAACGGACATTCAGATACAGGTTACGTCTTGATAGAAGTCATTCGTGGAGGTATTTATCTCCTTTAAAAGTGCAATGTTGATAACCATTTTGAAATGTCCTTTTTAAAAAATCAGCGTTTACTATTCATTTGCGACTGTTGACAATTAAAATATCATAAAATGCTATTAGGATTAAGATATCAAATTATTACTAAGATATCATATTATTAAGATATTATAAAATACAGGCTATGACCTTTTTTTTGTCCCATGCAGCAGATTTTGATAAGTCAAAATGCACCAAAATACAAGTAACACTATTAGCTGCTATTTTGATTTTTTGGGAATTTAATAAGTAAAGTTAAATGTTTTGATAAAACGTTTTAGCAACTAAGCTTTTAGTTTCAATGGAGACAATTATAAATGCATGATTTATGAAATAAAATTTTGGAATATCCTTCAATGTTTCGACTGAAATAATGCAAACATTCCAAAGCTTAGCAGCATAAATTATATCTCATCCTGGCGACGAAAATGCCGAAAAGAATGATATGTGATGGTTACTGGTTATTTTTTGTTGTCCAAATTAACAATGCATATTTCAAGTAAGAAAATGTTTCTTCTAAATTGAGAGATTTTACTGACGTGACAAAATTGGTTATATTGATTTTTTGCCGCCGCGCACCAATTATGTAAGTTAACTTTGTGCGAGTTTTGTGGCAAGAAAGGTCATTAATTTAGATTTTGAATCAATATTTAGTACATTTTCCCAAAAGTTTGAGTTGTGCCACTTTTGTTACCGCAGTGCAATATGTAAAATGCATTGATAATATATATATATTGCATGAAAATATTAATTAAAACTTTTTGGTTTTAGATTTTATAATATCAATTTCAGTTTCAAAAAGCATACACCTCCGCCTCCCCTTGAGACTCATGAAGTTGGTGAAAATTTGGAGAAAAAAAAATATTAATCTCACATAATTCGACCTTAGCCCACAAATTATATTTCTTTAAAATATAGTATGGAAATCAGGCACATGTTTTAAAATACCTAAGTTTTTACTATCAACCACAGCACTTAATTGGAAACTATGCCCTAAAGAGATAAGACCAGGTCTTAGTGTTCTAGATCTGGTAATACCTTTCTTGTTCCTGTGGAAACAGACAGCCTGGAGGAGTTCTCCGAGTAAACAAATATATAGACACGAGAATAATACAGATAAAATTTGGGAATAGTTAAAATCATATTTTCCAAAGAGTTTAATGTTTAGTTTCTAATGAATCATCTATGATAAGTATGAAACCGAAGAGATGTGCAATAAGGTTTATGACATTCACAGATTTTTAGTCTCTAGCAGAAATCAATGAACTTTAGATACATAAATCGAAAATAACAATTATTTCTCAATTACAAAAAAATATTTCGGACCAATACTGCTAAAAGGTCTTAAACTTTAATACTTTCAGCACAGTCAAATATACTAGGTTAAAATAAAGTAAATGTACACCTTTTTTGCCTTTGCCTTTTATATCCTTCTTTGCCTATATATATATATATATATATATATATATATATATATATATATATATATATATATATATATATATATATATATATATATTAGGGTGCATCATACGCCCCATCATTTTTTTTTCGTCGTCAAGATCGTTTACAAATGCTTTGTCCCTAAGCTACTTTTATTCTACATACAAAATTAATAATTTGTGTGAAATTTTTCCCATTTTGAACAATATCTATGTGTGCCACCTGACAATTGAAAGTTATGAAAACTCAGAAAAATAACACACTAAGCAATTTTTTACATTTATTTAATTATTGAAAGAATTATTTGATTTATTGAAGCCAATTTATTGTATATTTCGTAATATTACTTTGTTAAATATTAAAGTTTGGCTTAAAAGTTTATTTTTAATCAATTTTTTAAATAAATTTTCCTCCTTTTGCGAAGATTTGGCAGTTGTTTTCGATCATGCTCAACTTCCTATAATATATTCTGGTAAGGATTTTCAGTTTTGGCTGATATTAAAAAGTCATTGGTTAGCTTTATTTCTCGCTCAGCACAATCGTTTACTACATTTATTCCTTTCAAATTAGTTTTTGAAGTCTGATATGAAATACAATTTGGCCACTGTTTAACACCTTCCACCATGAATTCTGAATCTAACTTCAAAATTTAAAATAAAAACCAGGAATCAATGCCAACAAAATCAGACAGTGTTGAAGAAAAATGAATTTCTGTTGGAAACTGGTTTTCCAAATCCCATACCAAATCTGTGTTTTGGCTTAGAAAGATTAGCTGATCTAATGGCTAATATACTGTCAGCAAGAGCACGTGGGTCTGCTTCAGGCACTTTATCACTCCATAGTGGTAGAGGTAGTTTCTTCTGTCAGATACCAAAGGTGATTTTTAAAAGCATTAATTGCACTTCCAGAAATTTCTGAATTAATAATACTATATTTTATAAGTAAATGAAAGAATTGCAAGTCATTCCATGGTGCATCGAAGACAGAAGTGCACATCATCCACCATGAACTATATACCAAAGTGACAAAATGAACAAAATTTCTAAATTTTAAAACTTGTTGATGTGTAGTTATTGTTCCAGTTGGTGGTTCTTGGATTTGATGTTGAAATAAGCAAATTTTGATTAAATAAATTAATTTTGCCATCTGCTTTATATAAAGCTCCTAGACATTTAAAGTCTGCTGCAGTTATCTCATTTGGATCGTTTACTGAGAATAAAAGACAAAGTTGAACAGATTCTAAGTAGTCACCTCTGCAAAACACAACATTTGATTTAGCTAATTTGATAACATTGTTTTTGCACTCGTGTGCTGGTGTCATTTTAAACGTGTTGCTAATGATATAACATCAGGTAGTTTTATAATATCATGTGGAATAAAAGCATATGCACCAGTTCGTATTGTACGATGATTTCTGGTATTATGAGCATTATAAATCTGATCTCTCGGACCTGTCTCATCACTTGTATCACTTACATCACTATTTTCATCTCTTTCAATTTCATCAATAATAGCTGAATTAAAACTTGTATTGAAAGTCCTTGTTTCCTTGGCTATTTTTTCACAAAATGCTGCTTTTGATATTTCACGCATTTCCTGACACTTAATGTTTCGGTGTAAGATTTTATCGTGTGAGCTAAATGTTGCTAGATGATCACTTTTCATAGATTGAAGAAAAGCTAAATCTTCTGGATTTTTTAAAAGGCATTCTACATTTTTAGGCCATAATGAAAATGTTTTAGCTAATTCTTTTTCCATTTTCTTTACTTTATTAATGGAATTTGTTGTATTTCTTCTTTGAAGAGGAATTGCTTTTAATTTTGTGTTGTCTTCATGAAGTTTTAGTATTTTCTCACACGATTTACTTTCAGTAATCATTGGAATGTTTGCTTTTGCATAGAAATCAGATATTTTTGACAAGACAAGTTTTGAAGACTCCCATTTGGTAAGATTCTGATCGGCACCTTTCTCAATATGATACATCAAGCAGCGAAGCACTTGCAAGCTAGTGGGTAAACGTGAGCCCTTAAATTCCGAGTCCTCTTGAGTTATTCCAAGTCCAAATAAAATTGACGATTGTCTGGTTTTGACGTTTACCTTTTGTACAGATGAACAAGGCTTTGTTTGTGGAGAAACTGTCACTGATTCAACAGCGGCTGATTTACTCATTTTTATTGAAAAATTTCAAAATATGTTACTTTCGAAAATTCAGAGACCTTATGAATTAAAATAGTATAGATCAACTTATTTAAGTAGTTTATAACACATATGCATAGAATAACAAGAAGAAAACTTAAAGAACTGGCATTAGCAGTTGTATGATAGAAGAAAATGGTAGAAAGTTGAAAACAAATAGTGAGCCTAAACTTCTTCTTCTTCTTCGTGGGTTTAATATCCATAACATAAAATGATGAGGGCTGCGTACGTAGCGCTTTGCCTCCATTACATATAATAGTAATATTTCATAACATTTAGTGATAAAAGGAAACACTTTTATATGTTAATGCATTTATATATAATTTTTTTCCCTCTATTAGTAATATATAAAACCAAATAAGCTCATTTTGAAACAGGTTATGTAAAAATTCAGAGCAGGAGGTAAGGAAAATATGTAAAATAGGAGCCTCTCTTCTGTCGTGGATAAAAGGAGCTCCCAGACAAGACAATCTCAGAACAATGCCAGGATGCCCCTCCCATGGCTTGGGATTTTGAGGGCATCTTGGCAAAAAATGTCAGAAAATTTAAATCCGTTAGTAGATAATTGATTTAGTATAACTGTTCTTTGGTCCTTGTTTTTATCACAATTCCAAATGATATGATCAGAATTTTCGATCTTTTGGCACGTATCACAAAGGGGGGAGTTTGATTTCCTTATTTTGAAAAGCTTCTCTTTTGTTAGATAGGAATCAGTTAATATTCTATTTAGTTTTGTTTCTTCTTTTCGGTTTTTTATCCATTTGTAATTTTGGTTTATTGACTTTTCAACATCTTTGAATCTTTTGTAATATTTTGAGCTCTCCCAAATTCTCAACATTTCTTTGATCCTCTCTTTTTTAATATAGTTAAGAACATCTTTCCAGGTACTGATAGGTATCATAGGTGTTTCGGGACATGATTCAGCTTGTTTTGCTAAGTTATCGGCTATTTTGTTATCCGGGATCCCTTTGTGCCCGGGTACCCAGATTATTTTAATCTCTGTCTTCTTTGATATTTCCAATAAATGGTATCTTGTATTGTAAATTAGTATTTCTTCGTTTCTATTTTTTTCTTTTAGTGCCGTTATTGCACTTAGTGAGTCAGATAAAATTATCACTGGGGACTCATGCTTGATAAGGAATTTAGCTGCATACCAAATTGCAGTAAGCTCCGCAGTATATACTGAGCAATAAGATGGAATTTTTAATTTTCTTTCAATCCCTTCACTTTTGTTTAGTACCGAAAAGGCTGTGTTATTTAATTTTGAGCCATCCGTAGCCCAAATTTGATAATTTGGGTATTGTCTTATAAATTCTTCAAAGGATTGTTTTATGATGAAGTCTAGTGTAGAGGTTTGAAATTCTTCTTCGTTCAGAACGAAATCAATATTATTCGTATCGTTATACGTTTTTATAGTTTCCCTGAATGCCCAATTTTCAAGAATTTTCGTTTCTTTTTGGATTCTTTCTAGGTCTGTGATAATTTCTCTCATATACGACTGATTCTTTAGGATTATTTTGGTTGAGGAGGAGTAATTTTTGTTCTTTTTGAATTTTTGTTTACAGATGAATTTTATGTAGTTCCATTTAATTCTGTTTTTGATATTTTCCGTTTTAGTAATATATCTTATTAATTTATTTGGTGCAAAGGTGTTCACTCCAAGAGCTTTGCGAATAGCTTTATTTTCGATTACTTCAATCTGATTCTGATTTAATTTTGTATCTTTAATTCTTATTATGCTTCCGTAATCAGCCTTGGCTATCAAGGTTTGTTTGAGAACTCTGAGTGTGTTAATATAGATAGTGCCGGATTGGAAGCTTCGTACCCAATTTATAACATTTAACATTTTCCTCATTTTACCACTTAGGTATCTTGTATGTTCGTTCCATTTTAGATTATTTTGGAATATAACGCCTAGAATTTTATGGTTTGTGGACCATTTGATGTTCGATCCCTGTAAGTGAAAGTTATTAGCATTTTTTTCTTTTTTTGGGGAAAAGTCTATCAACACTGTTTTCTCTGCTGATAGTATCACTTTATTTTCTCTGCTCCACTGTTCTAGGGCCAACAGATTATCATTTAGATTCTCTACTGCTTCTTCGTAATTTTTCCCTGATATGATGATTGTTACATCGTCCGCATAGCAGAAGATTCTTCCGTTTCTGATGTAATCACCAATGTCTGACATAAAGCAGTTAAATAAGAAAGGTGAAAGAATAGCTCCTTGTGTTATTCCGTGATTAATGGTCATGCTTTCAGAGGTTTTTTTGTTCCAATGTACAATAATTTTTCGGTTAAACAGAAAATTTTGAACCCACCTGATGATTTTGTGATCGATTTTAGCGCGAATTAGTTTTTGGATTAGTTTTGGAGTCCAGACGTTGTCGTAGGCACCTTTGATATCAATAGCAATGGCGTAAATAAATCTTTTTTTCATTCTGAGAAAATTAATTAAGTTGTATAGGTCGAAGAGATAGTCTTCTGTACCCCTTTCTTTTACGAAACCATAGATGTAGTTGGGGAATAGGTTGGTTGAAATACTTTTATTGATTCTGTTTAAGATGATTTTTTCTATTAGTTTGCTCAGATTCTGGGTTAGGGCTATTGGTCTGTAGCTGGAAACCTGGTTTGAATTTTTCCCCGGTTTTTTTATTGGAATTATCTTTGTTAGTTTCCAGTCTTCTGGAATCTTAGCGCTTTGTATGCTTTGATTGAATATATCTCTTATCTGTTCTATGCCCCTGTCTGGCAAGTGTTTTAGCATTTTATTGGTTATTTGGTCTGAGCCCGGGGCTTTATCTTTTGTCGTTTTTAATGCATATTTTATTTCTTCAACTGTTATCTCATTTGATATAATGCATTCTCCTTCTTGTGGGGCGATATTAATTTTGTTAATGACATCGCTATTACTTTCTCTATTTGAGAAGTTTTTAGCAAAAAGGTTAGCTTGTTCGTCTGTTTCAGTGATTTTATTTCCATTACTTTCTATTATAAAATTGTTTAATATAGATTCTTGTTCAAGATTCTTTTTAATTCTGTTAACACTTCTGTAGAGTTCCTGTGGGTTGTTAATATTAAAATTTTGTTTTGCCCAAAATTCTCTTTTTGTCTTTTTTATGTTATTTTTAAGGATGGCATTTGCTTTTTTGTAATCGATCCAGTCTTCTATTAACATAGTTCTTTTCGCTTTGTGTCGTTTTTTATCTCTGTCTTTTTTTAATTTGGCGCACCGTATGTTCCACCATAAGTTATTGTTATTTTTCTTGAAGCGTATGTTAACTGTATGGAGCTTAATAATTTCTCTAATATTATTGGTGATATAACCATAATTACTGTTTATTGAGTTGGAGGGGGTAGCATACTTGAATTTGTCTTCCATTACCTTTGTGGCTTTTTCCCAGTTTGTGTAGGATTTGGTTGTGTAAGGATCATCTCTTTTTCCTATATTTGTTTTTACTAAAAAAGGGAAGTGATCGCTGCTGCCGTGCTCATCTAACCTTATCCATGAGAAGTTAATGACCATACTGTTTTCAATGATTGCAAGATCTAATATTCCGTCTTCAACCCCTTTGTTTAGCCTCGTTGGTACACCGTCATTTAAAACTAGTAGATTATTGTCAAGAATCCAGTCTTCTATTTTTCTTCCACTAGGAGATGTGAGTCGATCCCCTATGCTTTGAATTCTCCCATTGAAGTCTCCAACAAAGAGTGATGAGTCGTTTATTAAACTGTTTAATCCCTCTATTGTGTCCTCTCTAATGACTCCAGGGGGTCTGTAACAGTTAATTATACTAAAGGTTTTTTTGTGTAGGACTACTTTTATATTGAGTGTTTCTATGCCATTTATTACGCTAGGAATACTGTATGAAGGTAGGGTACTTTTGACGTAGGTGCATAAACCACCTCCTTTATGAGGAAAATCTTTTTCTTTATAGTAGGCCACATAACCTCTTAGACCGGGAATTTTATTATCTGGTAACCAGGTTTCTTGAAGGCAGATAATGGATGGGTTAGTCCAGGCTATTAGGAATTTAATGTAATCAAAGTTGGCGAAAAGTCCACGAATATTCCAACATAAGAGAAAATTAAACCAGAACATGATAAAAAACATACAAGAAAAAGGGAGAGAAAAGAGTCCTAAGAAATATTGATGTCGTTTTCGTGAAAGGCGTCTTGCTCAAAGTGACTTGAGAAAGGTAGATCCGGTAGTGGTGGTTCACCCTCAACGGAATGTTTAAGTTTGAATAATTCAATTTTTAGGTGTTCTATTTCCGAGTTTTTCAAAGTACAGTTTTCGCAAGGATGTTGTTTGTTTTGATTGATTAGTGAAACTAAGATTTTTAGTTTCTCGATTTCACTTCTTAATTCCTTGATTTCTTTATTTTTTCTGTCTAGTTTTGTGCTAAGATCCGTTATGGTGATTGGTGTATTATTTTTCTTATTTTCAGCTTTATTGTTTTCGTTTGTTGGTTCTTTCGATGTTGCAATATTGGCCCAAGTTTTAATTGTATTAACCGGATTAGGGGCTGCTTGGGTGTTTCTTTTGATTTTTTCTTTGATAATCGGGCAATTTTTATCTGTTGAAAGGTGTTTATCTCCACATATTATGCATTTCGGTTCGTTGTCACATTTTTCATGGTCGCCTCCACATGTAAGGCATTTCGTTTTCCCTTTACAGTCTTTTTTTTGGTGACCTAAGTTAAGGCAGTTGAAACACACTTTTGGCTGTTCGATATATTTTTGAGTTTTGTATAATATTCTGCCTATTTTGACTTCTTTTCTCTCTGTTTTTCCGAATTCTTTAACTAATATAACCGGGATTGGTTCTTTCGATCCTTTCTTATTAAACCTTATTATTTGGGCGACTTGTACGCTATCTTTTGCCAAATATTCTGCTATTTTTTCTAATTTAATTTCTGTATCAACATTTTTAACTATGCATTTTGAAGTGATATTGGGTTTCGTCTATAATTCTGGAGGTTATTTCTTTTTCACCTATTTTTTTTTGTTTTGAAGATATTCTTTACCGTTGTTATGTTTTTTGTAGTTATGACTAGGTTTTGCTTGCCTGTAAGTTTGATTGTGTCTTCTGTGGTAACAATTTTGTCTAGTTGTTCGTTGAATATTTTTGTATTATTTGTGGGAATCTTATCCGTTACTCCCGAGATTATAAGTTTGATGCTCTCACAACCATTTTCAAATGCAATTTTTGCTTTTTCTACTATGTTTATTGCAGGTTCGTAAACGTTATTATCTTTTTTTATTTCTTTTTCTCTGCTATTTACGCCTTCCTCATTTTCTACTTTTCTCTTCGAAGAATTTTTCATTTTCCCAATATCATATCAAAAATAAAACGGGACTTACCGTCTTGAATAATAAAAGAAAAAAATATCCAGGATGAAAAACTCCACACGTACAAACCGTATGTCTCGCAACTTCCAAAATTGACACTCCACACGCCACGTTTTCTCTTTCAGCTGCTAACCAACCACACCTTACAAAACCGATCAAAGTTTTTTCGTGAGCCTAAACTAACAGTTACAAAAGATGTTATGGAAAGTTACTGAAAAAATGGTAACAGAGTAGAAGTTAACACAGGTAAAATGTAAATGAAATAATTTAAAAATTATTTCCCAGTATTGCACTTTGAGTCACTTTTGATGTTATAATTGTTCATTTACCTTAAAAAAGAAACTTCTTGCTTGAGGTGGGATACCTAAATCAATTTTGATTTTCATAAAAATTCACAGGAATACTATCTAGTGGTATGAGAACATTTTTAAATTTTTAAATTAGGGACAAAACAATTTTAGACTAGTTGGGCAAATGATGCACCCTAATATATATTTTATATATATATATATATATATATATATATATATATATATATATATATATATATATATATATATATATATATATATATATATATATATATATATATATATATATATATGTGTGTGTGTGTGTGTGTGTGTGTGTGTGTGTGTGTAGTTTGGCAGTATTTTGTTTGCAAGGAAGCTGTGTCTGGACAAGTGAATTTAAAGCAATTTTAGGTTAGCATGCAGTAACAAGGCAGTTCCAGTGATAACTGATTAACAATGAAAACATTAAGTATTTTGCTAGATACATTCAACTCAGAGTATACATTTTTACATGAGAACTAAGTTCCCCTGGATAATCGTATTTTTTAAGCTGAATGTAATGCTATAATTGAATTCTCAAAATACATTTTGGTTGAGTTTCAAAAAATGACTGAGAGTAGAGTGATAGTTATAAGAGTATGTCAGTCAACTGGCCATGTTTTATTTTTATTATTATTATTATTATTTTTGAAAACCCTACAAAATGTATGTTGTAGTAAGATACCGCCCTAAGTCAGAGCTAAGTCAGAAATACTTAAAATACACCATCAGCTCAGTTATTCCATCCGATGACTGCAGTTTCGTGCTTTTTAGCACTCATCAGCCCGGAATAGGAATTACCTAAGCTGGAAGTGAAAAACCTCATAAGGGAGCCAACAGAGTCAACCAAACTGGTAGCTAATGTAGCACACCAGATGAGTGACCGCAGCAATGGTGTGGTTCAACTCAAATATTGATAACAACAACAAGACATTAGCTACCAGTTTGATTGACTCTCTTATCTCCCTTAAGAGGTTTTTCGCCTCCAGCTCAGGCAATTCCTATTCCTGGCTGATGAGTGCTAAAAAGCGTGAAACTGCAGTCCTCGGATGAAATAACTGAGCTGGCGGTATATTTTAAGTATTGCTACAAATGTATTTGAATAATTCAATTATTGCATTAAATTCAGCTTCAAAAATACAATTATTAAGGGAAAATATTCTCCTGTACAATGCACGAGGTGTGGCTATTAATTGACGAGACTGGTGCTGCTACACAAGAACTACGCATGCGCCAAATCTGAATGACCGACAGCTGTGCAGCGTTAAGCCTTCACATTCGATTGCAGCGCCTCCCGTGTTAGCAGAGAAATTAGTCTGGCCGTAACTATCGTTTATATGTAAGAGGTGTTTGTTTCATTTTGCCGAAAACATGACATGTGTAAATAGTAGGGTAACGAAGTGTCGTCATAATTTCATTAATAGCGAGTTTTTGAGTGCTTAAACGTTTCTAAGATGGCCGAGAAGACGTTGGAGATGATGACTGCCTGAGTCGCCCTTCCACGTCCAAAACGGATGAGTTCTTATATCAAGTTTAGCATGTCTTCTCTTGTGATTTTATATTTTAGTGACCTCTAGTTGAGAACACCGTTTTATATTATCACGTAGTAACCATTGGAAAAGTGCCAACAACGCCTTTCATTAAAGTAAGACAAAACAACGTTAGAAGAAGCACAAATTTGTAAATTACAGCAGACACGTGTTTCGGCGTTACAGGGAACGCCTTTTTCAATGCAAAAAATAATGAGCTTATGGATGAAAAGACATCCGACAAAAGCCAAGAGCAGATAAGCATGCAGCTTAAAAGATAAAAACGCGAATTAGCCAAACACCAATGACAAAGTTATAAACCGATCAGGAACCAATAGGAATGCAAGCAAAGGCCAAGAGCTTTCTCTTAGGTACGAACCCAGAAAGAAAGAATTCAATTGGACAAAGATTAAGCCGAAGCTTAAACAAAAAGAAAAGAAATTGTCAGTAACCGTGAACCGCAAGAAAGGAAAAGCTGAATGGAAAACCATGAAATAAAATAAACAGAAACAAAAAATATTCGAAAAAAGGAAAAATAAAGATAAATAGAAGAAAATGGGGGGGGGGGGTGTCAATCAAGACAAAAAGGTAAAACTAAACAAAGGAAGATCGATAAAAATGAATGGAAAAAAGGGGGGGATGGGGAAAGGACAGTATTAAAGATATGGGAGCCAGATGTTAGAAAAATATGGAACTGCACTAAGATCGTTAACTAAGTTAGAACTATTCCTCAAAATATGAAAGGATTCCCAAAAGTCAAGATCTGATGAATTGGGGCATTTTTGGATAATCTGATAAGAGTTAAAATCAAAAGAGTGATTCGAATCCCAACAGTGTTGAGCAATACTAGACTTATTTAATTGTTGTTTTTTCACATAATTTTGATGCTCTTTCAAGCGAATTTTTAAAGCACGCCGAGTTCTAACTTAGTTAACGATCTTAGTGCAGTTCCATATTTTTCTAACATCTGGCTCCCATATCTTTAATACTGTCCTTTCCCCATCCCCCCCTTTTTTCCATTCATTTTTATCGATCTTCCTTTGTTTAGTTTTACCTTTTTGTCTTGATTGACACCCCCCCCCCCCCAATTTTCTTCTATTTATCTTTATTTTTCCTTTTTTCGAATATTTTTTGTTTCTGTTTATTTTATTTCATGCTTTTCCATTCAGCTTTTCCTTTCTTGCGGTTCACGGTTACTGACAATTTCTTTTCTTTTTGTTTAAGCTTCGGCTTAATCTTTGTCCAATTGAATTCTTTCTTTCTGGGTTCGTACCTAAGAGAAAGCTCTTGGTGTTTGCTTGCATTCCTATTGGTTCCTGATCGGTTTATAACTTTGTCATTGGTGTTTGGCTAATCCGCGTTTTTATCTTTTAAGCTGCATGCTTATCTGCTCTTGGCTTTTGTCGGATGTCTTTTCATCCATAAGCTCATTATTTTTTGCATTGAAAAAGGCGTTCCCTGTAACGCCGAAACACGTGTCTGCTGTAATTTACAAATTTGTGCTTCTTCTAACGTTGTTTTGTTTTACTTTACTGTTCAGCACCAAGGTATTTATTTATCTTAACGCCTTTCATATTGATCGATTATAGTCATTTGTTAAACTACAGATACTTCAGATTCAAAAATTCATCATTATTTTCAGAAATTGAACTTTTTAAAAATTTATATTAGAAATAAATTCAAAGTTGCTAAACATTACTCATATTGTTTTTTTTTTTTTTTTTTTTTTTTTTTTTGAAAACTTGTTACACAGTAAATTTCAGATTTTTGGATGCGCTTTTACCACTGTTAATGCGAGGAAACTAAACAGTCAAAAACTTTTTAATTATTGCTGTTCTTGATATTCCGGTAAAGATACTACTTATTCTTTTCTGTCTCTAGTAGAAAAGAACAATAGTAGCTGATACTTATTGTATACAAAAACTCAGATAGCAACCATATACGGCCTTGATGTTTTTCTTTCTTTGAAAATCTTTATGGAAAAAAATAAGGCAGAATAATACTCATTTTCTGCAGATAATAGATAATCGGAAACAATTAATACACCAATAGATCTAAGAGTGGCTCTAATTCATAACACAATCAACCAGTTACACCAGTATTATAATAAGATACACAGAGAACCCAACATGAATCAGTTATTAGATAGCTGGAGTAGCAGAATACTACAATATTATAATAATATAATTTAAACTGAAGGAAATGCATGCAACATTAATAACTTCTCGCTAATATAATTTCATGAATTTACGTGAAGTAAAGGCTTAATATTCGTGTTTGTTTGATGATGAAGCTTATGAAGGTTCTAAGATTCTATAGGTTGAATACTATCAAAAAAAAAAAAAACATTAGATATATTTTGCGTTTTTGAATATATATTTAATTACATAACAAAAGTTAAAACAAAGGTAAAGGGCTGTAGTGAACGCCGGTTAATTAAATCAGTGGTTAATTGAACCAACTGCTTTAATGAATCAAATTGTCAAAAACAAAACAAAACCCAGCTTTATTAAATTAGCCGCTCTATTAAATCAGCCGCATTATGAAATCATAAACTGTTTTGAACAAACGTGATTCATATAAGAGGCGTCCATTGTAATAATAGATGCATTCGTTTTTAAAGGATTAACTTGTTCTTTTGATTTAGATTTGAAGGTTCACATCATTACGCAGGAAAGAATCAATATTTAATTTAAAAAAATGAAAACTATTTTGCTAAAAAGCAAAAACAGCACTTTTTTACAGAATATTATTTTTTACATAATAAAATACGGAATAAATGTGCAGTGCAATGCGCTAAGTATTTTCCACAAATAATAACAATGCGTTATATTGTCGAGAATTATCATGCTCTCACAACGTTACTTAAGACCGCAATATTTTAAAGCACTTGAAAAGTAAAGTAAGAAAAACAACGTTAAAAAAACCACAAATTTGCCAATAACAGCAGACACGTGTTTCGGCGTTACAGGTAACGCCTTTTCCAATGCAAAAAGTAATGAGCTTTGTTTTTCTTACTTTACTGTTCAGCACAAAGGTATTTATTTATCTTACTTGAAAAGTACTTTGCTAGAACATTTAAATGCTACTTGAGCTGTTTTTCTGAACAACACAAAAAAAATTAAAAAAGTATGTTTGTATCATTTTATTGAATGCATTCTCGCGTTTCAACTGTATGGGTTCTGTTATTTAAAGAGTGGGAAAAAAATGAAATTTAAGTTGCATTTTGTCGAATTAGACAGAAAAATACGTAATGAATTACGGTTTCTGAGTGATGCAAATTAATATTAGGAAGTAATGCAAATGAAATTTAAGGACATATTTTATATTGATTTTCAGATAGAGGTGTATACAACCTGATTTTTAGGTTTTCAACATCCTCGAGAAGTGGATTAACATATGTAGTGGGACAATTTTTTACATGATGTTCCGAATGGTCAAAAGGTTACCCAGGCTTTAAAGATATTTCTTCACCCAAGACATTAAAAAATACAGTAGTTCGCATACATTTTTTTTAAACATAATCATGTAATGCCTCCCTAGAAAGAAGCGTGAGCTTACTAAAATAAAAGTCAATGACTTTACGCAGGCAAAAATACATACAAAGTAGCAAACACTACAGTTACACTAGTTAAATAGCAATTCAAATTCAACCTCAATGATCCAAATCTAAACAGATTGTCCACCCGTACAGCAAATAAAGATTTCAGTCATTGTTATTGATAGGTGTAAACATACCGTTTCATGGATTTTCTGGCGGTGTTTAACGCATCAGGTATCAACTGATAGGTTGTCTCATCTTGTAAGTTTTTATAAGAGTTTAAGAGGGAAACGCACATTCCGCAGAAAATGTTTGCTTAGTAGTATCAGTGACTTGAAAAAATCTCTGTGCTTGAACTTTCCATAACGATTTAGTGATTCCATGAAGTAAATTTGAATAAGTATAACACGCATAAAAATGTGCTCCAGCTTTACTTCATTTTCTTATCGAGTTACCAAATTTCTATTTTAGTGGATAAAAAAGGACAGCTGCACAGTAATATCACTGCCTTGCAATATGTCTGAATGGAATATGTCTAAATGGAATTTGTCTAAATGGAAATTCGATTTAAAATCTTCAAAACCTGATACATCCAGTGAGTATTCTACACGATATTTGTCATACTAAAGCAGTCAATAGAAGCACTTATTTGAATTTGTTGCTATGGATTATCCATTTCAGAATATTGACATTTTAATTTCAGATGCCCAGTCGTCGTGAAGGGTTGAGGTGACTTCAATAAATATTAGTTTCTATAGATAGTTACAGATATTATTTCACTTATGTAAATCGTTTAAAAACAGTAGTAGGTGTAGACATTAATACGCAAGTCTCATTGGATATTGAAATCTCTTAAAGTGAAAGGGAAGACCCGTTGCGATTAGTGGAGTGGTATGCGCGGGATAAAAACTTTTTCACCTTATCCCAGTCCTGTTAATGAGTTGCTTCAATTACATTGACTAACATTTTTTTCACGCATAGCCTTGTGTCTTAGCAAAGTTTTGGCGAATCAAGATTTCATAAAAAAAAAAATATTGGTGATGCATCTTTGAGTGGAAAGCGATGTGGTGACAATTCAGTTAGTTCAAGTGAGTTTAGGTGGAAAATTGGGGAAATATACTAAGAAATTCAAGATTTCAGCAACATCTACTACGCTATTGATATATTTGTACTGAGTGGCTGCGCTTGGCAGATAGCAAGTAATTGATTGTTTATTTCTCGAAGATCTGAATCCTGAAGATAGACTTCATGCTCATGAATATTTTCTAAAGCTCTAAATTGCCACCGCTCTGTCTCTTTTATCTTGCAGGCGGACATATCACTCTAGTACTGTCTCTAAAGCTCTATCTCGTTTATCCTGAAAAGAGACTTCAAACTGCGGAATGGTTGCTGAAGCTCTAGATGTCAGCGCGCTATCTGGTATATCCTGAAGGCGGACTTAACGCTGCTAAATGACTTGCCCCTAAGTGATGCCCCCGCTGAATCTAATTTATTGTCCATTTTCCACGAGAAGGCACTTCGCCCCGCCTTCTCAAAAGCAGAATTACACTTACGCGGGTGATGCTTGTAAATGAGACAACCCGACAACCTTAACTTTAGCGAGCATTTTAATGTGCAAAATAAGTCTTAGTGTTATTCAGTAAATTACCGCCCATTAGCCAGGGCTAAAGCAGAAATACGTGAAATACACCGCCAGCTCAATCATTTCCAGCCGAGGACTGCAGTTTCGTGCTTATTAGCACTCATCAGCCCGGCATAGGAAAGTGACTGAGCTGGAGATGGAAAACCTAATAATGCTAATAAGCACGAAACTGCAGTCCTCGGCTGGAAATGATTGAGCTGGCGGTGTATTTCACGTAAGTCTTAGTGTTCTTTACATTACTTGCTTCACTTGTCTGTTGCTACTTTTGCTATTATTAAATTTGAATATTTACTGCTTTTACGAAAAAATGCTATGATTTGAATATTCCTTCTGCCGAAAACAGTGAAGTCGAATCTTCGGATATCACGTGATGAAGGCGGAGCCAAAAGCCCTCTCGTGGGAAAAGGACAATACCCTGCAAGCAGACATCATACTCTTGTACAGTCTCTAAAGCTCTAGATGGCGTAGCTGCTAGCTCTCTTGCGCATTGTAACCTGGGCCTCCTTCCTTACGCTTTTGGGCTAATTTTTTTAACATAAAGATGATTTGGACCAATTGCATTCTGCTGCTTTGAAGGCATTTTTAGAGTTCAATGTAAGACAACTTAAATAGTTGGTGAAAAAATAAGAAGAACTAATTATGCATTTGCTGTATTTTTACTAAGCAGTAAAATCTATCATAGATTGAAAATTTACGAACACTCCTAAATTTTGAGTCGTCTATAACTTCTTTCAAATTTTTGACTCTAGTACCGAAAACGTGCCAAGACAAGCATCGATGTACTGCAAAATCAGCTTTTAATCATACGCATTTCAGCAATAACGGTTAAAATGCTCAGAGACAGTTACAATCTGCCAATATTTTTCAATTGTTTGCATAAAAAGTCATAGAATTGAGCTTGTGTTAACCGAGAATGAGCTTTTGTTTATTTCGCATCATAATAAAGACTAAAAATTAAAACAAAAACTTCAAAGTGTGACGCAATATTTCATCATGCCCATTCCAGTATGTGTTCGTTTGTAACGAAATATTGCATCTTACCCAGTTAAGAGGTTAATTGTTATCACTAGTAGAGGAAGAATCTTCATCAGGTGTAGGGTTGTTCGGGCTTTAGAGTGGCACAAAATTTGAATTTATTAAGAAATTTGTTCATGTAGAAAATGTAGCAGTTTTAAGGAAATTAAATTCAAATTAATAGTTCTTAGCATTTTTTATTACTTTTATAACTCCTGTACTTCCCCACACTATGTGAATAATTAAGCCGCACTAATCATCCATGTTGTTTGGGGGACGGGGATCAAATGAGCCACAGTCTTCTATTTTACCACATATTATCAGTAATAGTACCGCAGTTTATACACACGTAATGAGAGCCATGACTATCCACTTACGTTTATTAAGAAAAATCGTGGCTGAGCTACTGTGTATGTGTATGATTATTTTGCAATTAATTTGCCTTATTAGAATAGTTACACCTGTTCTTTGATAGCCTGAAGCGACTCCAGATAATCTTATTCAAATTCTTGTAATAGAAGTAAATATTTCTTGAGTCCTAATTATCCCAAACATCGAAGAATCATTATCAGGAAAAGTTTTTTTACGGGTTTTAACGAAGATTCGATACAAAAATAAAATTTTGATAGTAAAATCGATAGTGAATTCTTCCGTGTAGAAAAAAAAAATGGCCAGTTTGACTCTAAGTGTAAATTCAGAGCTCTTTGTATTTTTCTTCTTTTAAAAAAACCACTGTGGGAATTCTTGAGCTTAAGAGTACTTCCGTACCAAATTAATTTAGTGAAGATACGATGTAAAATGTAGATTTGTAGGAGAAAAAACACGTATACACATTAGGGTGGATCGAAAAACTTTTTTTTAATAATTTCAGTGATGGGTTGGGTGGAAAAGGAGCCATTGTTAGAGCTAAGTGTACATAAACAATTTGATTTTTTTTGATCAATTTCTTGTTCTGCCGCAATATCGTTAAATACAAAAAGAATATAGAGTTCTTTAATATTTCTAACGTTAATTTTATTAACAGCTCTCTTATCAAAAATGCTCCAAAATTACCACCGAGTTATGCAAAAGTAAATATCTAAGCATGCATCTGCGATTGCGTTTAGTTTGTTCAATCCTGGTAATAAATAGTGGACATTTTTCAAAATTTTGCAACCTGAATAGCCGAATTAAAGATTATCACTAGACTTTAAAGAATCTTCATCGAAAAGGTTTTATTACTGACTTGAACGTCTTATACATTTTGACACGATACGAAAATTATTTCGTGTAAGAAAAAGCAATTTAAAGAGTCTAGATTTAAATGGAGGTTTTTTTTTAATTTTATAATCCCCACTACGTGAATTACTGCAGACAAAAAGTACCTTCGTACTAAATTTAAGTGCAGTTGAGACTGAAGCTGTACAATTGTATAAAGAACAACACACTTTAGATATCTAATTGTATAAGAAAAAACAAAACAAAGTTAATTTTTAGTTGCAAGGATGAATCAGATGTCGATTTAATAAAAGTTATTAATTGGATTGTTGAAAAAAGAGAATATTGTACATTTATATTGAATGCTATATTAATACGTAACTTATTTTGGTATTTTCTCTACTGCTAATGCTAAAAATACCGATCAAAAAATTTACTCCGCCCTTTCTTTCACAGGTTTTTAAGTGAGTAATTTGAATTAAGGAAAGGTATGCAAGTTATGAAAAACATTGACTGACCTCAATGAAATCCGGAGGCTTCGCAGAACGCAATTTAAGAAACGCGGAGTTGAACCAATTCTAATAATTACCTTTATTCTTGCCAAAGCTGTTCCAAACTTATCGCTGATGGTCACTAAAACCAATTGTTAAAATTACTTTTTCTGCTGATTATACTTAAAATATTTAAAGGTGGTTATAAGTTGCGAACTATTTTCGTTTGCTTACATGAAAGGAACCCAAATGTAACGGTTATAGTTTTATCTTTGAAAAAACTTCATCCGAGGTAGTTTCTTACAGGCTTTTATTCAGACCAAATTCGCAGTAAAATTTAAATTGCGACCTCTTTGAAGGTTTTTTATTATATTTTATTTTTTTTTAATTTTAGACTACCCCCTATGGGAATTCTTGAACATCAAAGTGCCTCTGTCTCAAATGTGGCGCAAATCCGACTTAAACTGTGGATTTGTATAATACTCACATAGACACACCCATAAAGATACATTCGAATCCCGACTTACGCGAAGGATGCGTTCCAAGACCTCTCGCGTTAGTCGAAATTTCGCGTTGTGGCGAAGGGTGTGTGTAAAAACTTTTATAAATATGCCCAATTATTTTTAACACTTGCAAACGCAACCTAAAGTTTAAAAATCATTTCTCAACTATACATTACTGTTTCATACATAAAAAACTGAATTTTTATTTGTATTTAAAAAAAACCGTTTTATTCAACCCAAAATACCGCTACGATGCACAAAATCAATGATCAATGGGAAAAAAAGATGTAAAATAAACCAGTATGGTACGTACTGTATGTATTAAGAAAACCAAATGCACTTTAGCTATAATATAAAGTAGATCCAGTAATGATATTTGTAACTTAATAAAGTGAAGATGATGATGATTAATGCTGCTTGATCAAACCGTTATTCTTATTTATACTTTTAAATAAACAACACAGTTGCTTCACTATTTTTTATAACGTTTCCATCTGTGGTAATACCCCTCTTCCTGGTTTCTTAAATTCACAATACAAGAGCAGCTTCCATTTTCATAATTTTATCATTTTCTTTAGATTCTATTCGGTAAATTTTGACGGATTTCCTTTTCTTGACTTTTAATTGTACATATGGAAAATCCACTCATACCTAATAATAGTGCTACCTTCAACGCATTTCATAGTTGTTCATGCACATAACCTTTAGCTTTTCGTTAATTGTCAGAAAGTCTCTTTTTCTATCATCTTCACAAACTTGAGATGAAACGGGGCTCTTAGGTGTCATTATATTTCATCATTCACATTGGGAATGAAAAAAATTAATGGAAAATGAGGAGTATTTGTATAAGCGATGTTCAGACTAGTACGATGTGGGAACTTCCGCTCTCCGTGATGCAAAAGGCATGAAGGTCTATTCACGAAAAAAAAATTTTGGTAAAAAATAACAAAGCCTATACTTAACTGCAGTTCCCTTCCGAAAATTTTCGTGTTGCGGGCAAGGAATACGCATTAGATCTAAAAATCTTTGCTGGGGGAAAAATCGCGTTATAGCCATTTCGCGCAAGTCGGATAGCGTTATAGCGGGAGTCGACTGTGTATCTATTTTTTATGAATTGAGATGCAAACGTTCTTAAAAATCCCCAGGTGCTAAGTGTGCTATTTTTTTTTCATCATGTTTCTCCTTTGCAGAGAGGGAAGAATAGCAATTCTGAGTTTAAACTATTTCTTCAATAATTTAAAATGTAACTCTGGTGGTTTGTAAACAACTTGAAATTACCAACTATATTTTTAAAACACCTTGTCTACTTGAAGCAATTAATGGGATAAATCCATAATTTCTAGAAGATGCTACAACAATACTACGCGATCGTAGGCAGCGTTTTTCTATTTCAGTTAACTCACTTTCCCCCAAAAGTCGTTACCAATAAAATAGCGCTACTACCATAGAGAGGAGATCAACTCTATGACTTAACTCTAAGACTAACACGCATTTTAGTAGAAAATACACTACTGGCCATTAAAATTGCTACACCAAGAAGGCGACATAGTACAGACATGAAATTTAAACGACAGGAAGAAGATGATGTGATATGCAAATGATTAGCTTTTCAGCGCATTTAGGCAGCGCACGCGCCCGCAGCGACACCTACAATGTGTTTAAATAAGGAAATTGTACAGACATTTTCCCACGTGCTAATTCAGTTTGAACGTTGCTGCGTGTTGGAAAATTGTTGTGATGCCTCGTGTAAGAAGGAAAAATGCGTACCAGCACGTTTCTGCCTTTGATAGAGGTCGAATTGTAGCCTACCGGGTTTGCGGTTTTTCCTATCGCAGTACTGCTGCTCGCCGTCGGTCGAGATCCGATGATAGTTAGCAAAATATGGAATCGATGGGTTCAGGATGGTAATACAGATCATCGTGCTGGTTCTCAACGGCCAGTAATCACTAGCAGCCGAGAGGACAGGCATGTTATCCGCATGCCCTTCATGGATCGTACAGCCACGTCACGAGCTTTGAGTCAAGAAATGGGGTCATTTGCGAGACCACAAGTGTCTGCACGAACAGTTCGGCGACGTTTACAGCAGCATGGACTGTCACCTCGGAGACCATGGCTGCTGCTACCATTGACGCTGCATCACAGACAGGAACGCCTTCGATGGTGTGATCAGCGACGAACCTTGGTGTACCAATGGCGAGACGTCATTTTTTTTGATGAATCTAGGTTATGTTTACAATATCATGCTGGTCGCATTCGTGTTAGGCGACATCGTGGTGAACGCACACTGACAGCGTGCTTTCGCCATCGTCATACTGGCCCATCCCCTGGCGTGATGGTATGGGGTGCCATTGGATACACATCTCCGTCACCCTTTGTTCGCATTGACGGCACTATGAACAGTTGGCGTTACATTTCTGATGTGTAACGACCCGTGGCACTACCCTTTATTCGAGCCCTGCGAAACTTTGTTTCAGCAGGATAATGCACGACCGCATCTGGCCGGGAATGTGCAGACTTTCCTTGGTACGGAAAATGTTCGACTGATACCCTGGCCAGCACGTTCTCCAGATCTCTCACCAATGGAAAACGTCTGGTCAATGGTCGCTGAAAAACTGGCTCGTCAGCTAACGCCAGCCACTACGGTCGATGAACTGTGGCATCGTTTTGAAGCTGCATGGGTGTCTGTACCTGTACATGCCATCCAATCTCTGTATGACTCAATGCCCAGGCGTATAAGCGCTGTTATTGCTGCCAGAGGTGGTAGTTCTGGGTACTGATTTCGCGGGATCTATTCACCCAAATTTCTTGAAAATTTAATCATTTTTTATTTCTAACATAATATATGTGTCCAATAAATATCATTTTGTTATCTGCATTTCCTCCTGGTGTAGCAATTTTAATGGCCAGTAGTGTAGTCAATCGCGCTTAGTGGAATAACCAATTTATGATGAAAAAATATTCTAATAAGCAGTACATTCTTTCATTCGGGGTTTATTGACACTTGGAAAAAAATTAAAACTGGTATCTTGAAAATTGATTACATTAAGGGGGATATTCGTTTGACATATATTCCATTAAGCGTGTTTGACTGTAATGTCTTTAAACAATTTAATGTGTCTAATTAGAGCAAGATATGCAATCAACATTTTTGGGCTAGAATTATATTTTCAATAAAATTTTCAGATCATTTTCGGTTGTCTAATTTACAAAAGAGCCAATTCATTGTCATACGATTTATAGATAAAGGCTCGCAAAAAATTTACTTTCTAAACCCCCTCCCCCTCTAAATCCAGAATCCATAGATCGACGACAAGAATGCGCATTGTTGTGCCTCCATCCTCACTTCTGAAGAGTAATTCGCATTTGAAAAAATAAATCTGGCGCTTCCATTGATATCCTGTACCACCACTCGATTTTTCTTTTTATTTCAAGTGATTTTTATTTGAGTAAAAGCATTTCTCTTGGTCCCTACTATTCATTTCTTCAAAATATAGATGCTTTCATTCTCTCTCTAGAGGCTTTGGAATCACATCCAGTGATGATAAGTTGAAGGGCATTCGGGCAATTTCATGCCCTCCCGCTTCTCACTCTGTTATCGCTCAATGCGATATCGGATTAGAGGAGACGTTAGTGGCCGAGAAATAACCTCAATTTTGAGAATTCTGTTTGATTTTTTCGCCCAGTTCGACAGTATACGTTTTTTGAATTCGATTTATTTATTTCTTATTCGTCTCTTTCAATACCGATTTCTGTCCGTCACGCCTTTTCTAATAGCGGGATGGAGTGAAATTTTATGAATCGTATTTCTTATTTATTTATTTGTGATTTGTTTTATTTCGGGGAGTTTGTTTGATGGATTGAAAGAAGCAGTTTTTTCCTATGAAAAATGAAATAATTGCTTTCTTAAACTAGGTTTGAGTGAAGTGGGATTTACTAAACTAGCTTTTCACGCAGCAACGTAAAAAGAAAAAAAAAAACCCAAATTCGCACAATGTCTGTAAGTTATTTTTCGGTCCCACATTCAAGATATAGGAATAATAATGATATAAATTAACAATATTAATGGTGTATGATAAGGTGGGCCGAAAAATCTTTTTCTAATTTCGATGATGGATAGTGCGAGAAATTTGACAATAGTGAATTTTTGTCGGCAATTTCTTGTCACCCGCAGTTGCGTCAAAGTTTCGACCGAATGCTGTTTTTTGATATTTTTAGGAAAATTAGTTTAAAAAGTATTTTTCTATTTTAAATTTGGAGTAGTTCGGAAAAAAAATGACATTGGTGGCGCATTACTCTCATAAAAAAACTGAGTTGTTTAATTCCCTGATTTGTAGTAAATGCATACAAGTTTTAGTAATTTTCCTGTTTTTAAAACGTTTTAAGTAATTTAGTCAGAACGGTAAAACTCTTTTCTCACCTTATTTATCTAAATAGTAGGAATTTTTAAACGTATGGTGTGCAGTGGCGAATCCAGGATTTTGTTCTAGAGGCGGCAGAGGCCATTAAAATGTTATGTCCCCTTACATCACCAAAGTTTATTGAAGTAAACGGAGGCGGTTCTTTAAAACTTTTTTCTCTATTATCTACTATCTATGGCTGTTAATATCCAATGAAACTTTCCGAGAGTCATACTTGAAATTGTCTGAAATTTGGTATTCAACGGTAAAATTCTAAAATATAAATTTATGCGTTAAATTTTCGATATTTCTCGTGACTTCTGTATGTACGTATGCATGTCGCATAACTCAAGAACGGTATGTCCTAGAAAGTTGAAATTTGGTACGTCGACTACTAGAGGGGCCTTGTTGTGCACTTTCCTTTTTGGTTACATTCGGATGCTCCAAAGGGAGTCTTTTGCTCCTTTTTGGGGGAAAATCATTGTTAATTTCGATGTAAATTCAAGTGGTGTTGTAATTTGGCGAACACTTGGCGATATATCGCCAGTCTTTTGGTCGCCAAATCACCAACTTGGCGACAAATTTGGCGATTTATAAAAAAAAATAATTTTAAAATCTGGTTTCAATTTGGCCACTGTTTGGGATATTTAGCGAATAAACTATTGAATCATATTAAAACTGCCAATAATGAGAAAATGACATTAAATTGGAGTAAAAGGAAGTCATGTGATGCACACATCAGCTCGTTTTTTTTTTTTTTTTCGATTAAGCGCTCAGTGGTGGTTTTGAAATTTCTGGGCTTGCATCTAAGTTGCTATATTTCCTTATACACATTTGCTGTTAGCTAAATTAAATTATATTTTAAGTGCCCGTAAATCTCTAATTATAACAATAGGGGGTCTTGTGAAATTTAGAATAGTACAGAAGACTGAAATAAAAAGCTTTTCAAAGTGAAGTGGTTGCTTTGTGAGAAAAACGCTTCCCGCCAAACAGGATGAATAATTTAAAGGATCTATCCATATTTCTGAGGAGTTGAAGGTGGGAGGAGGTTCTAACGGGGAAGTAGATGTGATGAAAGAGGAGAACAGGGAGGATGATAGTTTGGCAGATACTTGGCGGGCAAACTAGATATCATAACTTTTTAAAGCTGAGGTTTTTTGGGTTTAGGATGAAGGCCTTCTTTTTTGTGCGGAAAAGTTAAAGGTTTTCTTGGCGGCAAATTTTTACAACAGGGCGGTTTTTGATGAGATACACATGTTCTTTACCAAGAGCTTTTTCCAACATAGATTTTTTGAAGCAAGTAAGTTCTGGATTTAGATTTGCCATAAATTTTACCCTAGACGCTATTGTTAAGTTTTCTTAAACTGTTCAAAACTGAACAAGACATTTCAGTCAGATGTGGGAATGAGGTGTCTTCGCCAAGCTCTTTTGAACAGAAAAAAGGAATTGGACTATTCCCTCAAAAGTTAATAAGGGGTGGGGGGCAGACAGACTAACAAACACACATCTTGCCCATCTCAATAACCTACTTTCCAAATTTAAAGTTTTCAATACCTATTTATTTTTGACTGTTTTGTTTTTAACAATATTTTTAAGATTCATTATGCCTTCTTTCATATTTTTTGTTTTCTTTCTCTTATTTTTACGGAGAAGTAGGCTAAAAATGTATGAAAGAAAACTTAATGCATCTTAGAAGAATCAATAAAAACAAAAAATAAGTCAAAAATAAATAAAATATTGAAATAAATATCAAAAAATAAAAAAATGGAAAGTAAGTTTTCGAGGTGGGGGAAATGTGTGTCTATAGCCCCCCCCTCCTCCCAATAGTGTTTGAGTGAGTAGTCCGGTTCGAACTAACGTTTTTATTCGAAAGAACTCGGTGAAGACACTTGACTTAAGAAAGTTCGAAATAATTGCCTGCTGCCTGAAAACATAGTCGCTCATTTAAGGTCATATTGCTTGATGATGCCAAAAGTTATGAAATCTCAGCATTTGTAGTCCTCATTTAAAAATAGCCACAGCAGAACTAGCTCCAACCTACTTGTTTTCTATACCGTAAAATTTCACAGTAAATTAGAATTCTACGGTAAAGTATAGGGGAAACCCTGCTAAAGTGCATACCCCGGGCAAAGCGAATTTCGCCTATAACTCCCAACTAATTAGTTGGCAGACAGCTGCGTTGTCATAGCAACGGTCGCCTGTTGCCACTACGTGTGCGGCAAACACGGCGAGACGAGTTCGCTTCACTCGACGCCAGTGACCGTACAAAGTATGTTTTGTGGAAAACAATATTATTTTACAGAGGTTAGTGTTTCATTTATAACTTTAATACTATTTGTGACACGTTCTTTGCTATGAGTAGGATTTGATGCACGGTTATGTAGCTTTCAACTATCCGTAGACGACGAGTTTAGATGCTTTGGTTTTTTAGTAATTTTTAGTAGCCTCAAAAATGTTCCTGAAGGGCAAAGCGGATTGGGCAAAGTGGATACCATATTCACTATGCCCGGTCATGACAAGTCCCTTCTTCCGAACCTGGAAGTCGTTCAATTTTAAGATCTCAAGCCAATGCTACCATTGAAGACCGTCCTTATACTTCCATGGGATCTGAAACAACAGAATAAGTCCAAGGCTATGATGTTCCCGCCGCTTCACCCAAACCTGGATGTTCTAAGAGCTACTACAGTCTTTCAGTTTTATGACCTATTCCTCAGCCTGTTAAACCAATAACAACACGTAAATGATAACAACAGAGATCTACATTGCTGACAAGTACTCCAGTAAAGGACAATCAGAAATAAAAATTTGAAAAAAAAAAAAAAAAGGACTGTCATAAGTAACTGGATGATGTTTCAACTAAAGCATCTAAAAAGACTGTTAAAAAGACCACTACCAAAACGACTAAATCAAAAATCTCTGCTACAAAAAATAGGACTGCATAAGAGAACGATAAGAGGAAGGAAGTAAAGAAATTTGATTTTGTAAGGTTCATTTTCTGTAGTGAAATGCTCATTGAAGAAGATGATCAGTCAACGGTAAACACTGTCGTATTTGTACTCAGTGGTGTCATAAAGAGTGTTCAGCATTAGAAAATGGTAATGATTTTGTTTGCGATAACTGCAATAATTAGTATTGTAGTAGAAAAATTGTGTTTTATTTTTTTTTAATATGCTCCTAAATTTTGGACGTTGACTTTTTTAGTTTAATTTCTTTGTTGTTATAATAATTACTGCAATAATTAGTATTGTAGAAAAATCTTTTTTAATATGAGCCTTTTATTTTCAATGCTTATTTTATTTTTAAGTTCAATTTCTTTGTTTGTAATAACTACAATAATTAGAATTGTAGCAAAATAATGTTTTTTTAATATGTTCCTTTTATGTTCGAGTTTTATTTCGTTTTTAAGTTAAATTTCTTTGTTTGTAATAACTACAATAATTAGCACTGTAGCAAATAAATGTTTTTTGGATATGTTCCTTTGATTTTCGATAGTTATTTTATTTTTAATGTTTAGTTTCATGACAAATAATGTTGTTGTTCGCTTTGCCCTAGTACCGAATCCACTTTACCCGGGTGTAGGGCAAAGTGGATATTCATGCCATTGTTGAGAACTGGCCTTATATCTAATAGTGTAATTAATATTAAGGAAAACTGTTACTGCATTACGTAAGTTCATTAAATGAAGACTGATTATAAACATTTGTTTCACTTTCCAAAGTTAAAACTAAACGACAATAATCAAGAAAAGCTTAAGGTATTCACGTTACCCGGGTTTTCCCTAGTGGCTACTTTTACCGTAAAATTTCAGGAAACTTTTTAACAGTATTTTTAAGTACATAGAAGTCAGTATATCTAAATAAGTACAAAAATTAGCGATTACCTTATAACCAGATGTTATACAAGCCATTTACTCAAAGAAATATATTCAGACGCCTAATACTGCGCTCGCTTGTATAGCGCCGTGTTTTATGTGCTACCTGGGGCTATTGCTTTATCCGTCTGTAAGAAAACGTAAATTGTTTTTTTTTTCTTAGTATCATTTTAGGCACTTACTCCTACATTTAAATATCATAGGGAATATGACATCCTTAAAACTCAGATAAAATATCTGCGCATTTGTAAGATAGGATAAAACCAAAAAAATGCATAAAAAATTTAAAATAGTTTATCCCGTATTTTTCCGGCTTTGCTTATTTTCTCTGTAACTATTATTACAGATTAAACATTGTCGTAATTATAACGAACTTATCTGAAGTTATTTTGCTTAAATGATCTAATCTCAATCAGATTCGTTGTGAATTTGATACCAGGTTTCAGATTTGTGTAGATTATTAATGGAATACAGTAGGTATTATATGGGTGAGGACAGATTACGATGAGAACACAGCATAATGATGTGATTACTTCCTCATTCAGCCATGAAGTAGGTATCCTCTTCACTATCATTTTCCCGTTATGTGGCGCTTAATGGCTTTCTCATATTCATTTATCTCGTGTGTTTATTTAGTGTTATAGGTTGCAGAAATGTTGTTTAATTTAGTTTTGACAGTTAATTTCAATTATTTATTTTTTTTTCTTTGAATGTAAACCTAAGAATGAAAAAAAAAGAAAGAAAGAAAAAGAAAAACTTAAGTTAAAATCATGTCGGAAATACAGCAAATTAGAGAAGAAAAGAGTTACTGTGCAATAAAAATAATATACTTAATATCTTAACAGTGATTTAAGGTTTTTTTTTTTTTTTACATTCTAGAAGCACTCAGAAATATTTCGGTGAATCTAATCAGGAAATCAAATAAACCTACTACTTACAGTAATTAAACATATAATTAAATTTTTAAATATATAAGAGTGTGATAAATGTTTCTCAAATCGTATTAAAGATATTTTTGCTGAAAAATAACACAAATACAATTATAATACCGAGAAAACATAATATACGAGATAAAATTATCTTTCGGATCTTACTAGTATTTTTTTGAAAAGAAACATGATTTGAATAACTATATAAGTAATACAAATACGATGTGGTTCTCTAGAAAACTATTTTTTCCCTGCTTGAAATAAAAATTTTACTATTTTGTGTTTAATGTACGAATTTAAATAAAATATAAATCGGAATTTATCTTGAAAAAAAAAATTTGCATCAACCCAAACAATTTTACACCAGCTATCCTTCCCTGTTACACTTATTTGCCATACAATTGCCAAGTTTTTGATGTCGTCACGACAGAAAGAAGGGGTACACGTGAAGAGCGAAATGCGCACGAACTCCTCTATACAATTACACCATCATCAAATTTTTGTCCTCCTAGGTATTTTTTGAGTCCAAACGAATGGCAGTCACAAGGCGATAAATCTTGACTGTACCGAGGGTTTCTAATGATTTTTCTAAACCTTTTCTTGCTTTAAAGCGGCAGTACGGAACCTTGCATTTGCATAGGAAAAAATGACGTTACTTATTGCTAGGCGTCCTCGTCGGCTGCGATATGCAGATTCTGCTTCATCCAAATGGCGACACTAATAGACCTGAAGTAGTCCTTCTTCGCCAATAATGTCACGAATGGCAACAATGTTGTCCATAATGATTCCTTTCCGCAGTCTCCTTTAATGAGGTTCGTATTTTACAGCTTCTCTTTCTACCATGTATTTTTTTCCTACTTATACACTCAAATGTGTGAAGTGTTTCTTCTACAAATTCTGTGTGAAGCTGCCTCAAAATTTCCGAGGGTTTGTTGTCCTCTTTTGCGAGAAATTTAATAATGAAGCGTTTTGCTACAGAAGTGTGCGCTTCTTAATGCACACCTCTGTAGCATTCATGGAGCACTGAAGCAGCTCAGATCTACAAAGTGTGTACAAACACAAAAACCCTTCTTCAGTCATCCCCACTAACATATTGTCAATGAACCACCCCAGATTTGTTATTAACAACAGCTTTAGAGTCGAATTCCGGTTAATATTTGATCCACCCTCGTATTTTTAAAGACTATTTCGGAAAACTACCTTTTTTATTTACATTAGCTTGTCAGTGGAAGCAACAGTAGCTTAAAGTTAAAACATATTAAAGAAAAATCTTCGCAGAGAAATACAATCAGGTCATTTTAAAGCATCCTTTAAAGGACTATAGAGTGTGTAGTGTAGATCTACTCCCATTTTGTAGCATTGTAGAGGAAAGACCCTTCCAACTCTCGAGGTCGGACAAAAGCAATGTCTGTCTTTCTGAAGCAGCATCATATCTTTTGGTCCATTAAAAGACAAGCTCTATTTTCCCCTTTTCTGTCTTTCATCTAATCACCAAGGTTGTTACACTGCAGACCATGCAAATAATAGTTCAAGGAATTTAAAAAATCAGAACTTATTCATCCTCTATTGCCATTCGAAAAAGTCAATGCCAGGATTAATTTCGACGCAGAAAACTAGAGCTACGCAATGGATTTGTTTAAATACTGGCTGATAGAATCTTCGTTTACTTTCACGTCTAAAATTAAGAAAAATAAATAGATCTAAGGACACAATGTGAAATCAACTCCGTGTCTGGGATACACTTATCATGCGTTTTACAGTTCATTAGTCAGAAATAAGGATCTGTTACGTCTGTAACCACAGTGACTGCACCAATATGTGTAAAGAAAGGTCATTAGTTAATTTGGAAGCATAGAAATCTGAAAAAAAACTCTTAATTTAAAAACTGCTATTTAGTAACATATTTGTTATTAAACAACTGTTTCATTGTAGCTATGTGTGAAATCTTAAAAAGGAGGGCCAACTAAAAAGGCCGATAAAACGCTGTACGAGCTAAAAGTTTTCAAGTAAATGTGTGTCAGTCCGAATCCTGCAAGTACCACGCCTAAATTGCAGTTCGCAGGTGCTCTTTACCAATTAAATTCTTGCTAATAAAGTGTTCTCTTTTATCATTCTTCTGATCAATATTTAGTTGCAACTGTAAATAATTACCTTCTAACTTCTAACTGCTTCAGTTCTGATCATAGATTTTTTGACGTACACTTTATAGCAAAAAATTGACGCACCAAGAAGAAATTGTAAAATTGAAACGAAAATTTACCCACGTGAGGGCAGCATTCATATTAGAAAGTGATTACAAAATGAAAGCAAAATTATGATTTATTACTGGCAAAACCCGAAATGAATGAAGATTTAAGTACTCTGTTCTAGTGGGAATGAAAGAGGCAATATAGTCGAGCATTGAGCAGAGCAGTCTCGTACGATGTCATACGTTCAGCTCGTAAAACAGCTTCTTTAAACGCGTCTCTAATTCGATCAAACTGTCCAATTTACCGTCTCAAGTTATTCCAGGATATGCTCGATTAGGGACAAATCAGTGCATCGTGCAGGTCAAAGAAGTTGATAATGTAAAAAAGGAAGTCCACTGAGAAACTTCCAGTGTGTCAACAAGCCCAAGTGTGTCATTTTCTTGTTAAAAATGTCATCTGGGAGCCCCGTTATGAGCGCGACACAAGCATGACAAAAACGTACCGTTAATCTGTCATGTACTGTGATTCAATATTAGGGATGGCAATGTTTCGTATACGATACCACCTCATAACGTCACTCCAACTATTAGTGCGGCACTGTCGCCTCAACTTAGAGAAGTGTCAAGTTTGACTGGATTAGGCTGCAACCGAATGGATCAAGATCGTCCTTAGTGAGGAATCCAGGTTGAAATTGGGCAATGAGAATATTTTTGTAAGCATATGGAGAACCCGTTGTGAACTCCTGATTTATGCCTTTGCTTTTCAGTTTTTCGGTTGATAAAATCTAAAGATTTAAGAATCATCTTCCTTATTTGTATTAAAAATCTCACTAACTATTTTGTTTTCTCAACTCTGTTAGTCAAAAAGGTTCAAATTCTCCAAATTTCTTCTAAATTCACTAAAGGAAAACATTATTACATAGAACATTATACTTCACAATATAATTATAATAAACCTATCAAAATGGTGTTAGTAAAACATCTGAAAAGCTAGACATTGTTATAGTATACTACGTTTGAAAAATTTTGAGACGTTATTTATTTTTGCCAATATTTTGGAAAAAGAAAAGCGAAAAAATGGAATCGGATGAAACTCGGTAATTGGGATATTCCTATAATGTTGTGTATCTTTATTCCTGGAATAAAAAGTATTTCCTTGCTGACATTATCGCCTAATCGCTTCTCCTTGCAATTTTCCCACTGCCAGTTACAACAACCATAAATTCACTTAAAGACAATTACCTGCTGACAACATTTCTCTTAAAGAATTGATTCCCTCGACATCTTACTATACCCAGGATAGGATGTTCTCAAAGAGATTGGGTGCAAACTTCTTTACCAGTAAATTCATTCCCCACGGGAGAAATATTTGCTTATAAAGAAAGTAAGTTGAGCAAATTAATGCGAAACCGAATATTTTGCTACAGCTTTTCATTGCCCATGAAGAAACATAGGAAATAGTACTACCACCTAGGTTGACTTTTAATGATTCATATGTACTAGAAGTGACATTAATTCTACTACAATGTAATTATTGAAAGAAAGCCACTATAAACTGCTTTCTAAGCAGTAAATATATGTATTTAAATTAATGAAAAATCTTTGGTAAATGGTGATGCCATTTTTGATATAAAATGTACTACTTAGTATACGATCGATATCCTTGAAAAATCTCCGAAATTAAAAGTTAAAATTCTGACCAAAATTTAAAAAAAAAGGAAAATTCGGAATATAAATTCATTTTAAATTAGAAGAAAAACGACGATGAAAAAAGATATTGAATATCTCCACCATTTCTGGAATAACAAGTTTTGCTACAGTGAGTGAAACTTCTTTCCTCTGTTTCAGAAAATCTCCAAATAAGCTTGTCTGGCTTCTTTTTTTCTAGACATGTTGAAATTATCAAATGTTGATATATATTAATACATTTAGCATATTGCAATGACACATTAAAACGATAATTTAAATAGAATAAGCACGAAATGGAAATATTTTACGCAATATTATGTAGCTCCAAAAATCCTATTCCAATCAAGCATACAATATTTGTTAATTCTAGCCTATCCAAGCTTATTTTATTATTATTTGCACAAACAGATTAGTTGTAACTAAATTTATTCAATGTATAATTTCTCCACTTTTAATATAAAAGCGCCATAAGAGCAACAAGTAAATGGTGTCTCATTGTTCACTCAATGCAAAATATAAAGTCAATAGCTGCCCTGCTCAGACGAAGAAAATGTACAACATCATTCTACTGCTAAAATGAGCGTTAGTTAAGAAACTAATGTAAGATTAATAACATTCGCCTGCGGAAGTTTTTCTAGCAGTTTAGAAACAGTGCAACAAACAATGGAGATAATTTTACTTCAAAGGGTTCAAACTATGATGACATAGTTATTTTTCTTACATGATACTTGAAAGCAAACTTTTTCATGTAATGTTGTTCACAAAATGTTGATCTTACCTTTGAAAAGTTTTACTAGGCTGGAAATATCCAAAAAGGAAATACATTGCTGTTGCCTCACTGTTTTCTCTATCTCGAGGTACTCGCTTCTACCATACTTCCTTTATAGTCCAGTTTTGATTTGTTTGCAATAAATGTACATTCTGCAGCTATTATCTGGTGATGTATTCATATTTAATTGCATTAACGACCCAAAACCCACCACGAGGAGGTAGCTTCACTTTGTGTTCCACCCCGCCCTACCAACCCCTCAGACCAAGAAAGATAGTTATTCACGGTAATTACACATTTACATTTTATTTACATTTGAAATTACTATTTAAAGAATGTTCTTCTTCTCGGACATGAGAATCTAAAAGTGCAAACTTCTGTTATTATTTAGCAGGTAAAAATAATAATAGCCTTTCTTGTCGCATTTTTCATTAATGAAGGGGAAGAAATTGATCCCGTATACTAGTCGATGAACGATTCATAGTTTGATACTAAACTAAATATTAGTAAAAAAACGTCTATTATATAGCTGCAGATGTATTTCCTAGTGATTCATCTCTTACTCTGAGTACTTTTTTATAAGCCAACTCCTTTATTCGTTGGTTGCAGTTGGCTGCCCATAAACGTTGTCGGGTTTGGCAATATAACGTTTTTTTTTTTTTTTTTTTTTTTTTTTTTAATTCTTCGAATCGCTGAATTCAAGATGTTCAGGAGATCATCAGAGAAATGTCCTGTAGACCGTATAAATTTGAATAAGTGAACAGATCCATGCTTCACCGAAGGTCCCATTTTTATCATCTTACTGAAGATATTTTTTTCAGTCTATAGCTTACAAGTATTAGTATCTTTTTTCTGATTAATAGCTCTACTTGAAAAACGTGCAATCGCAAATGTCCATTAGTACCCGTTAACCAACGTACATTGCTTAAAGAACCTGATTTTTTTAAAGCGTAATTAGGGTCAATTTTTTTTTCTGTATTAGGTACGCTAACAATGCACCTTAAGTACATTTGGTCGTTTTCTAAGTTGGTTTTTTTTAACTTCGACTTCTTGTACTGGATTCTTACGAAGTTAATAATAGTCCATTTTTCAAAACCAGTTATAGCTTTCACAATTATTTCGGAAAACGTTCCAAGTCGCTTTCAAGTTGCTGAAGATATTGCGAAACTGGTAATGACTCGGCAGTATGGTGTTTGGGAAAGAAACGAAATGATTTATACGGAAACCTTTATGATAGTGATCATCAATTCTAGAACTGAGTCCCAAGTTCAACTTGAAACCTTGATCTAAAGAAGACATTTTCTTAAAATAATATAGCAGTTGTAAATGTATGTGTATTGTTAATATGTCAATACTGATTTGATATCCATCTTAACTGGTTGGATGGGAAGGGCAGGGTGAAATGTGGGGGCAGTTACCTCTTTGTGATGAATTCTGGGTTTTTGATGTGAAAATATATGATTGCATTACCAGGAAAAATCTGCACAATGCAAATTAACTGCAGAATAAAAAAAATGGACTAAAAAAGAAGAAATACTGCAGTGTGTAAAATAAACTTTAAAAAAATTAATAAAAAAAATTGGCTAATTTCACGAAAAATTACTTTGACTTTCATGTTGAGAACAATGACTTTTTTACCCATAATATTGTAGAAAGTGTTAACTATTTTGTAAGTAGAAGGAATTTCCAATGAGGTAATATCCAAAAGTTTAATCCCTTTTTTACTATGATACTTAGAAAGAGAGGATTTAAAAAGATTTTATGTAGCCTCTTCCATTTTGCAAAAGATTCTAAAGAAATATTAAACGAAATTTTTTTTTTATATATACTTGTTAAGTTTTCTAAAAAAATAAAGATGTTTTTATTGAAATACAAAATCGGACGTAACTTAGTACCTTTAAGCATTAAACTGAGTAAAACACTGTTTTTAACAATTCTAAGATTCCCTGTAAAGAAATGGCTGCAATCTTAATTGAAAAATTTAAAAGCATCGCCAAAACATTGAATTTTATCAAAAAAATTGTTTATATTGTTACAGAATTTATTATAATTAAAAAATCCAGGACCAAGTTGAATGTCATAGCTGAAAGACGGTTTAGTATGAATTTCATAAACCGGTAAAAACTGAGGCAGATTAGCAAGTTAAGATGATCTTACATGTATTTTTTTTAATTTAACAGCTAGATAAGTGAACTTTAAATATTTTTCTTTAGAAGTTTTAGCGATTCTGTGTTTTAAGTTGTCTTTAAAAAAAAACCCAAAGTAAAAATCTGAAAAAAAATTAGGTTCAAGATTTTTCACAAAATTTACTCTGCGTATCATTTAGGTTGCGTAAAAAGCATTTTAAAGGATTCCAGGAAAAATCTTTAAGAAAACATTTTACAAGATACAAAATTGTAGTTGTGTGGATTTGTATAAAATATTCAAATAAAAAAAAAGTTGGGTATTTTACTTATTTTATGATCACTGCGTGTATGCCTCGAAGTTTGAATAGCAGTTTGTGAAAAAAAGTTCAGAACTACAGCAAATAGAATTGGTAACTCTAGAGCCGTTGTAAATGTGATTAAGACCATTATGCGGAGACAGTTGCAGTAGAAGGTAAATAATATCAGAATTGTCTTTGGTAATGCGTAAGTTATAACCTTTTTACAATATCCAAAATGATAAAAATGGCTTATTTAAAACTATATGTTTTGAAATGATTAAGTTCGAAGTTATAACCATTTTTGGCGACATATTTATAAATTATTAGAACGGTGTAAGTTGATGAGCATATTCAAAGTATTAGAGGTTTAACCAACATCTTTAAAAATACAAGTCATCATTCAATTAGGCAAATAACATTACTAGTTTTGCAAGCAATAGGAAAGTCTTTCGTGTTGTCAATTTTTACTGAAATAAAATTGGAACTGGTTTTACAAATATTTGAGTTGCAAGAGTTGAAAGACATTTTGCGATGTTAACAATTGTATTCTGAAAATTTTCAAGAGAGGAAATTATCCTTTTTGCTCGTATACGTACACAAACCATATAAGTTAAATTACAATGCAAATAACAATATGAACAAGAACCAGAAACATTAGAATGCAAATTAACACTTAAATATGAACTCAACACTTTAGAATGATAGTAGTGGGATTTGTATCCGATACAATGCAAAAAATAATTGTTGTTTTTATAGTAATATACTGTTTTTTCTTACAGTTTAATACTGCTCTGCTAAATAACAGAGAAAAACTGTAAAAATGTTTTAGATTGCGCAAAACGACGGGCAAAAGGAGTTTCCTTTCATACAGGAAGATAAACTAATGAATTCAAGGTATCGACAGCCGTTTTTGTTGATATTTCGGCTGTGCTGAGGCAGGACTGCTCATTTGTAATCCAAGTTAAAGGTAAATGCTTGTTATATTATTCATACCTTTTTCCTCAAAATGTAGTTTTCTTTATCATCGAGAACGTATGTTAAATACCAGTGTTTATTTAGAAATCGCAATTCGTATCCCAATATTCGTTGATGTTGACTTTGCAATTTCTTTTAGTTGTTAAGTTGTAGCGATTGCTTCATAGCAAAAATCTGAGTAGTTGTTGTGATTCGGAATATTTTACTGCACGTATGATAGTTTTTAAACATTTTCTGAAACCCAAATTTGATTTTAAAAGAAATCAATTCCCTCCTTGATCGTATTTAAAGTTATTAGAACATAAGACTTCGTACTTAAAATTTAAATTCTTATGTTTTCTAGTAAATTTTTATCGTATCGCGATTGATTTCTTTCTTCTGTTGTTTTTTCTTTCTTATACTCTGTTTTAAATTCTTTAACAGTTTGCATTTAACCATTTTATTGATAAACTTTACGTTATAGCGTCAGTAACTTTTATAACCTGTACATAGTTCGATGAATAAAATGTAAATAAATAAAATAACAACGTGACCGAGAGACAATTTTAATTTCGATGAAAATCAATTCTAGGCGGGGGGGGGACAGGAATGGGAAACAAAGGAATACAGTTTATTTCACTACTGAGTAAATCTGAAGTAGAAGAAGAATATTCTGAAAATCATAAAATAGCATGTTGAGAATTAAATTGGTTAAAGAAATACCAAGGCAAAGTAGAGAATGCAGGGATATGTATTATTCTATTGACACGACGGTTCTAAAGTCCGAATCGCGAAGCCGAGGTTTATTTTTCTGAAAATAACATTGAATGTGACCCAAAATAGTTTGATTTCACTTGTGATGATAATTTACGAAAAATATCAGATTCTGATGAACATTTCCGAAGATGTAATGCCTTCGAATTTGAAACAAAGTTTGAAAACGCCAGAAAGTGAGGATTGGCAAAACACAGCAGAACAGATAAGCAGAACGAAATAATGTGCTTCAAGGCCAGACTGGTTATTTTAGTTAACCACCAGGTATGGGGGGGGGGATACTTTTCACAAGTGTTCTCTCCAGCAATTTCCTTTTTTCTTTATTGATACTTTCCTTTCAATTTTTGTGTATAAGCTACATCGGGACTATTTTCAAACTAATGTTTGCAATGCGTATCTATATGCGGGTATAAAAGAGGAGATTTGTGAGACGAGTTGAAGGGTTTGTCGATCCCTGAAATCTAAATTTTGTCTGTAAATTGAGTAAATTATTGTCATTCTGCTACAGATTACGCCTCGAATCACGACGACCGGATTTCAATGGCGGAGGGAGGAAGGGGGGGTCTAGTGTTTTTGTATAGGTTCAAATAATATGGTGTACTTTCAAACAAAAATGCGTAGCACTGTCAACGATGGAAGCGTAGTATATTTCAATTAGTGAACAATCTAAGGAAGTTATGTGGATCAAAAGAATTTTAAATGAATTGGCCACGAAAAGAGTTCAGAATTTCAGATTGATTAACAGTACTCTTTACAGTGACATTCTAGTTGCGATCGATTTTTCTAGATTTGCAATAGAACATTGTAGAACTAAGCAGATTGATGTGGGGTACCATTTCCTAAGGATTTCGATTCATTAAAATGAATTTGGAATAAAATCTGTTGAAACTAAAAATAATTTAGCTGATTGTTTCACAAAACCTTTTTTTAGGGAAAATTTACGTAAAGCTTGAATTGCAATGACATATTTTTGAGATTTTTTTAAAAATGTTTTAATTATTCCATTATGTTTAAGTTATAATTTGCGCACACAAACGAATGGCCTGTAATATATTTTTTATTCATGTATTAAAGTATTTCTTTTTTTCCGTGTGCTGGCGTGCCAAGAAGGGGGGAATTTCTAGCGAATATTTTGTTCCTTTCCCTCCAGCGCACGGAGAAAATAAAATTTTAGTTGATTTCATTTTGAATTTGTGCTCGGTGATATGGTTGCGGTTAGGTATTTCAAAAAAAAAATTTAAACTACAAATTTCATTCTAGCCGCCTGAATTTTTCATTTCAATTTATTCACTAATGCAATATTTTTTTTTTTTTTTTTTGAGTTTAGTTGTATGCAAATGTAAAGAGCTTCCTTAACTTGTGACCAGAATTGAATGGAATAATGGTTTGTCTCATGTTATCAAGATGGCAGTTCGGGGTTGTGCTCCGCTTAGAATTTCAAAGAAGACCTTAGTCTGAACGATGTTGCGATGATTCACTTAGTGACATGAATGCCAGCAACGGAAGTTTATAAGTATATCTTGTTATTTATATTTTTGTGTTTACGGATGTAATTTGTAATCACAAATGCTTTTGAGTTTTAGAGCGTTCTTAGCCACTGAAGCCTATCGTACGGTCTGCGTGCCATATTCGGCCCCTGAAGCTGATTTTTGTGGCCCTTTGTCAGGTTCTACAATACAATCAAGAACTATGGATTGGAACAAGATAAAACTAAATTTTATTTTGTTTTGATTGAAATGTGATCGGGTATACTATTCATTTAAGTCTGAGTTTTTTAAATTTGCATTTCAATATTAGTTTTTACGGGTAGTTGAATATTATCACTTTAAGAATCACCGGAATATAGAAGTTTCTGTTGCTAGAGCGAAATTAGACGTACATTTCTTTATTTCTTTTTTTAAATTTTTCAGTAAATTTTGGAACACTGATTCTTTCTTTCTACATGTTATTAAAATCGAAGGAACCAAAACAGAATGTTAAGTACTTTATTATTTATTGTACGTATTTTTGTAAAAATTACAGGAACAAAATTTAAAGCCAACTTCATAATGAGAGCAACAATAAAGATTAAAGTTTAAAGTACGATATATTACAGCGTATGAAACTTTCTTTGCATATTCAGACTTGTGTGACACTTATCAAACAAAATTATTGATTATTTTTACTGCAATGTGAATAAAAAGCAGTTATTTTGCAAATGGAGTATGTTTGAATCTACAGTTAAAAAGTGGTGCGGTCTTCTGGCAAAGTATTTTCAAGAAGGGTAGCATTGTTTACAACAAGAACGGCGGGCTAAATGTGGACTTACAATTTCTTAATGATTGGAACTGGCACTTTCAGATTTAATCTATTTCTTGAGATGTTTGACGATTTATTCTTTTGTTAAAAACTTTTAATTTTTCTGACCGATTTTCACTTTTTACTGAATTGACTTTAACTAAGCCATCTTGATTTTGGGAACATAGAATTGTTTCTTCCAGATTTCAGGTAAATTCTGAAAAACTTTAAGATAAATTGTGTAAATCCTCTCAAAAGAAATTCCACTTAAAAAAAAAAAGTCGCTGATGGTTTAAATGTGGACATCGAGAGCTTTTTAAAATTTGGGGGGGGGGGGGGAGAGCGCGTCCCCATTTTTAAAGACACAGAATATAAATGAAACATCTTATATTTACTTAAATATTAAGACATAAGTCAGAATGCTCTTACGGTATTGTTTTATTTCAACTCAAATGACTCTTTTATGTGATTCCTTAGTACTTAAGAAAAAAAGCTACAAATAATTAAATCTATACATATAATAAAATAAGATGTTTGTGTGTGTGTGTGTGGCGCGCATCCCGGGAAAACGGTAAGGCCTAGAAAGATGAAATTTGGTATACAGGTGTAGTTTTTGCTGAAGTTGTGCACCTCGGGCTTCGATTTTTGATATTTTAATTAGAAAAAAAGTTATTTAATGTTTTATGTGATTTTTAGCACTTTTTAGTACTTTTAATCTCACAGACCCCGAACCAATCGCGCCAGACGAATATTTTTTGTACTATAGTGTCAGAAATTTAATTTTAAATATGATGAACAAAAAAATTTTGAAGATAGAGCAATTTTTGTATTTTTTATGAATTTTTGAAAAAACCTTTAATTTGCATGTTTTCCCGGGTTTTACTTTTTTCTAATATCATCCTGCGAGAAGTATCAAAGCCTCATTTCTGAAATTTAAGTTGGTTATAGTAAAAACATTTCGCCTTCTTCAAAAGAAAAAAGTTCTTAAAAATACGCAATAGTTTTTTTTTTACAATTTTTTTTAATGCTCAACACATCATGTCCTTTCACGCATCAGTCGACAAAAGCGTTCTTCAATCTTTTATGCCTGTGACGTCACTACTTGGGTTTCGATTCGATACTTACGATGGAATCTTAATCGCAAGCAATGTTAATCTTTTTTTTTTTTACTATATAGCTTGCTTCTACATTTTCTGACGTGATGACCACGTGTTTTTTCGGCAGCGCTTGCTTTTTTTCTTTCCTTTTTTTGTTTTATTTAGGGATTGCATTTATTTCTTTTTCCATCCCCCCCCCAAGCTGGACCTTTCGCTGTATCTATATTACGTTACATTTCATAGTTGTGCGCATTAATTCAATAAAAACAGCGAGATTTTTTTTTATCTTTCTCAAACGTTACTTTTTGCACTCTACGGGGAATTTGAGCTTTTTTTTTTTTTTTTTTTTGCTCTACTTAAATTAAAAAAAGCGGTTTTTTGAGTGTTCTTTGTTTTTATTAGGAAATGGGCGAGGAGGTCAAAATAAATAGAGATGGATAAGAAAATGTAGAGATAGATTGTAAAGGTAGATAGCCGCCGAAGGCGGCAATCTTGGAGTAAAAATGTGAATGACACAAAAAAAAAATAGAGATGGATTGATTAATACTGCTGCCAAATTTATTTAAACAACCGCCGAAGGCGGCAAACTTGAAGTAAAAAGGCAAATGACATGTTAGCCAAACAGCCGCCGTAGGTGGGTGCTTGCACATTGGGTGTCAATGCCCCCCTCCCTCCCCCACATACACCATGACTTTGAAAAAACAATGCTTTCACATAAAGTGGAAGTGGTTTTTGTTATTTTTTGACAAAATTTGCATGAAGAGTACGTCGTTTGTGTCTCCCCTCCCCCTCCTTTAAAAATATTCCAAACGACGAAACTGGAGACCGAGCTAGAAAATATTTTATTCAAATTATTAATGATATAGATAGATATAGATTGATTGACACCGCCACGAAATTTATTTAAGCAGCCGCCGAAGGCGGCAACATTGGCATAAAAAAACGAATGATAATACTGATTTTTAGAGAAAAACATTGATTAATGTCGTCGCTAAATTGTTTAAGCAGCCGCCGAAGGCGGCACCCCTGGCGTAAAAAGGCGGACCAGCTGGTCGCCGCAGGCGGCTAGTTTTAACAATATAATAACACATTTGTGGAATAAAATATATGAAAAAAAATATTTTGAAAAATTATAAGTAAAATATTTCATATTAAGTACAGACAGCGTTTTAAGTAATTACTTTACGTCACACTTTGTTTTATTTTCAGATTTCTAACGATGGGAAGTTGTCAAAGAAAAAGATGAAGCTGGTATCAGTTGAACATAGTTCGAGCTGTTTAACAAGTGTTGGAAAGGAATATGGGTTACCAAAAAAAAAAAAAGAAAGAACAACCATCTATATACGACCTTCAGTGCTACTATAGCAACTCGGGGGGGGGGGGGGTACTAAAAGAGGCTAGATAAAGTATTTATTGTTTTAAATGAATACCCCAATATTTCCCAATTGGTTGTCCTAAACATCGACCTTGCTCCATTTCCTAAAAAATATTTCTTTACCTCATCCTTATTATTGTTTTGAAGAAAACATATTGTAATCCGATAATCTGAAGCCTATTATAAGAAGAAACTAGATACAAGTTTTATAATTTTTAAAACATTTTTGTTTTTTTTTCTTTAGGCCAAGATGTTAGCTTTCCCATTTTGGACAACTTGGAATTCTTGACTTATAGAAGGAGTTATTTTCCCGATCACTTCAGTTATCCGATCGAAAAAAATAAACATTATTCTTAATCAACAGTCTCATATGTATTAAGAAATCCTTCAAAATTACCAAAAGTTTCTAGGATTTTTTTTTTAATTGTATTTCAGAAACCAGTATAAGTGCATTTCTTTACATGGAAGATAAAATGTAAGATATTATTTTCTTTATTTTTTCTTTTTTGAGTTCTTATGTAAAGTATCCAGATTAGGTGTACTTTAATTGGACATTAATAACCACCGTTACATATGCGTAATTTGCAAATTGCTGCCAAACAGTTTTTTTTCTCCTTAAAACAACATATTTAGCGCTTAACTGGTTCCTGAAATAAACGGTTCAATTTCAATTTAGGTATATGTTAAGCAGTTTCAAAATAAAAACAACTCTCAAGGCAACCTTAATTTCAGATCATTCAGAGTCGTAAATTTAATCATCTTAGGGCGTATTTTTATACCTACGTAATTTGATTTTTCCATGTATGTTTTTTGGTGTTTACAAGTTTTATGAGATTCTAAGAATTTTTATTTTGACAGATGCTTTCATAATATAAGACTTAGTGATGGCTCCAAAGTCGGCAAAAATGTCAAAGAAGAATCAAGTTCGTGATGTAAAAATGTTGACCTTGAAAACATTTGCATTTGATTTTAAATGAATTTCTGCAATTTCACTGTAATAATCTGTATTTATAGGTAATGTTAACGAAATTAAATAATTTGGCGATTTTTAATGGTGTGAATGTTTCGTTTTTTCTCATGAAAACAGTAGAACAGAATATAAAGTTAAACTTTATATAAACCTGACAGATTTTACTATACCGAGTGAAAAATAGTTTCTGTTCAGTAGCTCTGGAATTCTGAACTTTCACATATCTATGTAAACTTTAAAAGGTTAATAATATCAAGTATTATTTAATCTATAATACTATTCAGTTTACAATAAAAACCATTCTGTGCAGTCTAAATGCTGAATACTGCACGTATAGTGTGAAATAACATTAGTTTGTTAGTAGTATTTCTCAAATAAAGTAGGTACAAGTGGTACTTATAACATTAAAAAAAGAAGAAAACCATGAAAATAATCTGTTTTTCCAGAAAAGGAAAATAAATGCAAGGAATTGTATGTATAAAGTTTAAAATAAACTTAGAGGTATAATGGATTGCATACTGTAAAACATTTCCCACGTCATTTTAGCATTACAATAATGCTGAAAATGAAAAAAAGTACTTTCAGTGAAGATACGATGTAGTGTTTTCAGTTATATATACAAAAATACTTCTCATTTTTACTACCTTCGTGGATCAAGAAGTTTTATTTTATGAAAAGGCTATAATTGTTCTTAAAATAAAGATTAAGGCCATATCTTGCAATATCCTTCTATTTGTAAATTTTTGTTGGCAATAAAAGCTAAAAGTTTTTTGTAGAAATGAAAAAGCACCATTTATCCTCCTTTAACAGATGTTTATAAAATATAAAAACGGGCATTGATTTATTTTGTGTACAATGAAATTTATATCAATAAAACATATATTTAGCAGCAGTTAATAATTATTTTTATGTAAAATGCTTTTATATTTCTCTACTTGTTGCTTTTAATAGCCTAAAACATTTTTGTTGTTGAAAAACTTTAGAAAAGGAACAGATTTCGTATGTAGGCTGATTTCTACAACGTACATACAGAATCAATTGCTTTACTTTTCTATATTGTTCAGCTGTAAAAGCAGTGATTTCGGCTATGAAAAGAGACAACAATAGGGGAGAAAACTCTTTTGCATAAAAATTTATAACTATTTAATTTATGGTTTACTGCTGTTAATTATACTGTACAAATCATTTATAAAACCGTCTACTAGTGCTTTTACGGAGCAGTGCAGCTGATTTCGCAGCATATTACTGCTAACTTTACAGTTTGTTACTGTTAATTTTACAGGGCAGTTTCATTAAAAAAAAACAGTATATTACTGCTAATTTTACAGTAAGTCATTGTTAATGTCACAGGGCATTTCCATTAAAAGACAGTACATTACTACTAATTTTACAGTTTATCGCTGTAAATTTCACAGTAAAAGTCTGTTATAAGACAGTATATTACTGCAAATTTTACAGTTTAGAACTGTAAATTTTACAGTTTTTCTTTGGAATGTGAGCTGCCAGTATTATACTGTAAAAACAACTGTTTATTTTTTGCAGTGTATGTCCCTCCCCAAACACACCGTACTGTGTTTGGGGTTTGGGGATCCATCTTACCAGGAGCTAAAATATTCTTCGACTCTCATAAAAAGTAAAACACGTGAGAAATGCACATAAAACCAGAGTTAAGTTCCAAGAATATTTTGAGTACAATGTGTGGATTATATACAAGCAATACATTTCAAATTTTTTTCCCAAAAAGTGAAATAATTTAACGATTTCAAAGACGACCAAACATGTACTGCAGAGTCGCAAAGCTGCTTGAAACAAAAACAGCACAAAAAAATTCGGAAAAAACCATAAACTATCAAGCAAGTGAAATATGATACAAATATCAGGAATACATAACATATCAATGGTACTGAAAATGATAAAAATATCAAAAATGCAAATTTAAGAAGAAATAAAAAGGGTAATGAAGGATAATGAGCAAATGAAAAGAAAGTATGTATGTAAAGCGTTTCTTTTTTTAATTTCTGCTACATTACACAAGTAGGGAAATGCCCGTTGGATATAAGTATTGCGTAATTGTATAGTTTCAAAAAGGCCATCTAAGCTGTCACAGTGTGATGGGATCTATCCTGAATGTATGTTTTGCGTTTGCGCTATTCCAATGCAATTTTTTTTTAAACTTTTTTCAATATTCTTTGTCATGTTAGTTCGTTCTTCCTCCTAATTTTTTAACTGTTTTCTTACTTGGCATATTGCGTCTACTCTAACCACAATTTTTGCTTATCTATTTACTTGACATAATTCTTAATCGGGCTCTTTTCTTTCTGAGCTGCTGCATTTTAGCAGATTAAACTTTTTGCCCCTTTTCTGCTCTTGTTAAAACTATCTCGAAAAAGATTGCATGTTTTTGGGACCTTTCTACAGGCAGTACAGAAATAACCTTGTGAAGTAAGTTCTGACCTTCCTCTGATGATTTGTCAGTCCTTGCTTCACGTACTTTCTTTGCATTTGGAATTTTTCTGTTTTATTTATTTATTTACTATTTTTTTCAACTTTTTAATTCTGAATATCCTTATTATATCATATTTCAGTTTCTTGATAATTTATGCACTTTCTGAAAAAAATATTAATAAATATATATTTATTTATCTATCTATCTATTTGTTGTAATATTTGAGTAAGAACGCATTGTGTACTTTTTGAAGAATTTCTGGTTTGAAATACATTTTATTGAACGCTTTAAATATCTTATTTTACCTAATTTACCTTTGTTTTAGTGAGAGTGTTTTTTTACTCTTTCATCCACATCTGCTACAAATCTTTCATTCCGTAATATTCAAAATTGTTCAGTCATCAAAAACGGCAGGAAGATTACAATAGGCGTGTCTTCACGGTAAAATTTTTCCATTTCTGAAATGATAAAATTCATTTCCGTCTGAGAGCAAATTCTTGGAACAAAATACTTCATGACTCAGCAAAGCTCCTACTCAAACACTGTTTTATGACAAAAGGCCGAAATGAAATACGAAGTGACTTTCCTTCCCCATAGTTTCTTACCGCAACTTCAATTTATTGAAATACTTCCTTCAGAGTATATTGTTGTCGAGGTTGCAAAAATGTTTTCCAATCTACAATCTCGCTTTAACATCCGTTATTACATTCCTTCAATAGCTGCCTTGTCGACGGAATATTACCTTGGAGACTGTGCCCTATAACAAACTTAATAATTTCCGTAGGAAAATATCGAGATTGATTGTTATTTGAAGTGGCATCTCTTTTGAAATATGGGCAATAGGAGTCTACAGACGTAACGGATTTCGAAATTCATTTTTCCATTCTTGATTGAGAAATACATTTTCATTATTTATGCATTATTTATGCTAAGACTTTTTTTTGTTGCTCATTAAAAATAAATGCAATTGAGAGATCAATTAAAGTTTCGTGTTTTTGCTAGAAAATTTATCTGAAAAACAAAAGCGACACACTGTTTTGTTTTAATACATGAAATGGATTTGACAAACTTTTTTTTTCTCTCAAGCGTTATTTTTCGTGAAGAAATATGTGTGTTATGTATTTGAGTTAATTTATGCTTATTAAAATACATTGAGGCACGATTCATTACTAAAGCAAAATAAAGGAACTGATTTGAAATTGCATATAAGGATTTTTTTTAAATTCGTTTTTCGAGCTTAAAAACAGAAGTATTGCATTTTTTCCTGAAAAAACGATTTTTATAAAATTGACGTCTTTGAAAAAGGAGAGAGGTAAATAAAGCAGAATTGTGTGTATTGCAACTGTAGTATTAAAAAAAATACTTAAAAGTATATAATTTTCGTTAGAAGTGTCTAACTCTGGACTTCATAATTGTAATACGAAATACTACACTGCAAAAATAAAGCTGTTGTCTTTACAGTAAAATACTGGCAGCTCACATTCCAAAGAAAAACTGCAAAAATTACATTTCTAAACTGTAAAATGTGCAGTAATATACTGTTTTATAACAGACTTTTACTGTGAAATTTACAGCGATAAGCTGTAAAATTAGCAGTAATATACTGTCTTTTAATGGAGTTGCCCTGTGAAATTAACAATGATTAACTGTAAAATTAGCAGTAATATACTGCTTTTTAATAGAACTGCCCTGTAAAACTTACAGTATCAAACTGTAAAATTAGCAGTAATATACGGTTTTAGGAATGACTTGACCTGTAAATTTAACAGAGTTAATATGTAAAATTAACAGTAATATACTGTTTTGTAACGGAATTGCCCTTCAAAATTAACAGTATCAAACTGTAAAGTTAGCAGTATTATGCTGCGGAATCAACTGAATTGCGCCATAAAAGCAGCAGTAGTATACGGTTTTATAAATGATTTGTACAGTAAAATTAACAGCAGTAAACCATAAAATAAAGTTATCAATTTTTATGCAAAAGGGTTTTTCACCCTATCGTTGTCTCTTTTCATAGTCGAAATCACTGATTTTACAGCTGAAGAACAATATAGAAAAGTAAAGCATTTGATTCTGTATGTACGTTGTAGAAATCAGCCGACATACGAAATCTGTTCCTTTTCTAAAGTTTTTCAACAACAAAAATAATGTTTTAGGCTATGAAAAGCGACAAATAAAGAAATATAAAACACTTTTACATAAAAATATTCAACTGCTGCTAAATATATGTTTTATTGATATTAATTTCCTTGTACACAAAATAAATCAGTGCCCCATCTCAATATTTTATGAATACCTGTTAAAGAAGAAAAAGTGGTGCATTTTTATTTCTACAAAAAACTTTTAGCTCTATTGCAGACTTAAAAATTTACAAATAGAAGGAAATTGCAAAATATGGTCTGAAACTTTATTTTAAGAACAGTTATAGCTTTTTCATAATACAAAACTTTTTGATCCATGAAGGTAGTAAAAATGAGAAAGTTTTTTATATATAACTGAAAATACTACATCGTATCTTCACTAAAAGTACTTTTTTCATTATTGTAATGCTAAAATGTGCATCATAACGTGGAAAATGTTTTGCAATGTGCAATCCATTAAACCTTTAAGTTTATTTTAACTTTATGCATGCAATTATGTGCATTTATTTTTCTTTTATGATAAAACAGAATATTTTCATGATTTTCTTCTTTTTTTAATGATATAAGTTGCGTTTGGATCTACTTTATTTGAGAAATATTAGTAACAAACTAATTTTATTTCACACTATACGTGCAGTATACAGCATTTAGACTGCACAGAATGGTTTTTATTCAAAACTGATTATTATAGATTAGATAATACTTTATCCCATTAACCTTTTAAAGTTTACATAGATGAAAACTATAAATATGTGACGGTTTAAAATTCCAGAGCTACTAAACAGAAACAATTTTTTACTCGGTATAATAAAATCTGCAGGTTTATGAGTACTAGTATTTAAGTTAAAAATTGGTTTTACTACTCCAAAAATTATATAACTTTATATTATGTTATAGTGTTTTCATGAGAAAAAATGAAACATTCACACCATTAAAAATTGCCAAATTATTTTATTTCGTATACATCACCTATAAATATCGATTAGTAGTTTTTACAGTGAAATTGCAGAAATTCATTTAAAACCGAATGCTAATTTTTTCAAGGTCAACATTTTTATATTACAAACTTGATTCTTCTTTGTGACATCTTTGCCGACTTAGGTGCCATCATTAGGCCTTATATCATGAAATCATCTGTCAAAATAAAAAATGTTAGAATCTCATAAAACTTGTGGACACCAAAAAACATTCATGGAAAAATCAAATTACGTAGGTATAAAAATACGCCCTAAATGATTAAAATTATGAATCTGAATGATCTGAAATTAAGATTGCCCTGGGAAGTTGCTTTTATTTTTAAACCGCTTAACATATACCTAAATTGTAATTGAATCGTTTATTTCAGGAACCAGTTAAGCGCTAAATATGTCGTTTTAAGGGAAAAAAAACTGCTGTGCAGCAATTTGGAAACTACGCAATTGAAACGGTGGTTTATTAGTGTCTAATTAAAATAGATCTAATCTGAATACTTTACATAAGAACTCAAAAAAGAAAAAAGAAAGAACATAAGCTTACATTTTATCTTCCATGTCAAGAAATGCATTTAT